>NC_034593.1:2282776-2284272 GCF_900095145.1 Mus pahari | reverse complement strand
AGTGTCTTTTGCCTTACAGAAGTTTTGCAATTTTATGAGGTCACATTTATCAATTGTTGATTTTACAGCACAAGTCATTGCTGTTCTGTTTAGGAATTTTTCCCCTGTGCCCATTTCTTCAAGGCTTTTCCCCATTTTCTCCTCTATAAGTTTCAGTGCCTCTGGTTTTATATGTAGGTCTTTGATCCACTTAGACTTGAGCTTTGTACAAGGAGATAAGAATGGATCAATTCTCATTTTTCTACATGATAACCACCAGTTGTGCCAGCACCATTTGTTGAAAATGCTGTCTTTTTTCCAATGGATGGTTTTAGCTCCCTTATCAACGATCAAGTGACTATAGGTGTGTGGGTTCATTTCTGGGTCTTCAATTCTATTCCATTTTTCTACCTGTCTGTCCCTATACCAGTACTATGGAGTTTTTTTTTTCTTTTGTATTCACTTTTATTTTTTTAAATTTATTTGTTATTATTTTCTTTATTTACATTTCAAATGCTATCCCGAAAGGTCCCTATACCCCACCCCCACCCCTGCTCCCCTCCCCACCCACTCCCACTACTTGGCCCTGGCCTTCCCCTCTGCTGGGGCATATAAAGTTTACAAGACCAAGGGGTTTCTCTTCCCAAGGATGGTCTATTAGGCCATCTTCTGCTACATATGCAGCTAGAGACTCTAGCTCAGAGGGTACTGGTTAGTTCATATTGTTGTTGCACCTACAGGGTTGCAGGCCCCTACAACTCCTTGGGTACTTTCTCTAGCTCCTCCATTGGGGGCCCTGTGTTCCATCCAATAGCTGACTGTGAGCCTCCACTTCTGTGTTTGCCATGGAGTTTTTAATCACAATTGCTCTGTAGTACAGCTTAAGGTCAGGCATGATGATTCCACCAGAGGTTCTTTTATTGTTGAGGATGGATTTTGCTATCCTAGGTTTTTTATTATTCCAGATGAATTTACAAATTGTCTTTTCTAACTCAGTGAAGAATTGAGTTGGAATTTTGATGGGGATTTCATTAAATCTGTAGATTGTTTTCAGCAGGATGGCCATTTTGACAATATTAATCCTGCCAATCCATGAGCATGGGAGATCTTTCCATCTTCTGAGATCTTCTTTGATTTCTTTCTTCAGAGACTTAATGTTCTTATCATACAGACCTTTCACATCCTTAGTTAGAGTCACACCAAGGTATTTTATATTATTTGTGACTATTGTGAAAGGTGTTGCTTCCCTAATTTCGTTCTCAGACTGTTTATGCTTTGTGTAGAGAAAGGCTATTAATTTGTTTAAGTTAATTTTATATCCAGATACTGCACTGAAGGTGTTTATCAGGATTAGGGTTTCTCTGGTGGAATTTTTAGGGTCACTTATATATACTATCATATCATCTGCAAATAATGATATTTTGACTTCTTCCTTTCCAATTTGTATCCCCCTGATCCCCTTTTGCTGTCAGATTGCTCTGGCTAGGACTTCAAGTACTATATTGAATAGGTAGGGA
>NC_034593.1:2275728-2282765 GCF_900095145.1 Mus pahari | reverse complement strand
AGATACTAATGCTCATGCCAGCAAGATTCTGCTGAAGGGACCCTGCTATTGCGGCCTCTTGTGAGACTATGCCAGTGCCTGGCAAACACCGAAGTGGATGCTCACAGCCAGCTATTGGATGGAACACAGGCTCCCCCATGGAGGAGCTAGAGAAAGTACCCAAGGACCTGAAGGGGGCTGCAACCCTATAGGTGGAACAACAATATGAACTAACCAGTACCCTCTGAGCTTGTGTCTCTAGCTGCATATGTAGCAGTAGATGGCCTAATCAGCCATCATTGGGAATAGAGGCCCCTTGGTCTTGCAAACTTTATATGACCCAGCACAAGTGAAGGCCTAGGCCAAGTAGTGGGAGTGGGTGGGTAGGGGAGCAGGGGCAGGGGGTTCGGGGCTAAAGGGAACTTTCGGGATAGCATTTGAAATGTAAATAAAGAAAATAAAAAAAACTGGATAGGCCTCAACAATGTAAAAACACTTAATAAATACATTTTTAGCATTTAAAAAAATAATGATTTTAAGATTTTGTGATCTGATGTGTGTGTGTGTTTGTGTTCTTGTGCAAAATAAAATGATAGCAAAAAGAAGATGATGTGCACTTCCAGCTCCTTTGGTTCCCATGTACTCCCAGCTGCTAACCTATGAAGCAGCAGGTACTACACATGTCAATCTCTCAGGAAAGTTTGGTCTATTGGTCAAGTGTAATTTCTGAGCAAGGGCTGCCATATGGAAACAATAAAGTGCCAAAGAGGAATCAGAGACAAGTGCTTCTGTTACACAAGATCTCACTGGAGGCCAAAGGGTATAATCGTAGGGCTTCCTAATTTATCTTGTCATGACAGCAACCTTAGATCCTGATGCTGAATCAGAGCACCAAGCATCTCTTGAAGAAAGTAAGTGTTTAGCTGTGGATCACAGGACAGGTCTACTTTGATGCTTAGGGTTTGCAGACTGCTGAAATGGAAGTTTGAAGTTTCTATATTGAAGGAAACAACTTTGATATAAGCCTTGAGGCTGAAATATCAAGAAAAGACTTCTAAGAATCAATTGATGATGAAAGCGCTATCACTTTTGTGTGGGTGAAAAGAATAGGACCAATTATTCTGTTTGCTAAGCTGGTTGCTTGTTCCTGTGGGAGAATGCCCACAGTCTATCAAAAAGGGATGCTAGCCCAAAGAGACATAGAGCACAACCATTAATGTGAGAAAAATATAAAGAACTTTAGAATCTTCTGAAAGATGTAAGATTAAATTATTATGAATAGAATAAACATGTAAATATTCTCTTGCTTTACTAAGAGAATAAAAATGAGGGAAGGTATCTCATAATTAATGCATATAAACCACTTTCTGCACAGTTTTCAGCCAATGAGGATATTCAAATTAAAGATTGAAAGGTATTGAGAGAATATTTTTAATATTAAAAGAGCAAAACCGGGTTTATGTACGACATTCTTTGTATTGATTCTTCTGTTGAGGGAAATGGGTTCTTTCCAGCTTCTGGCTATTATAAATAAGGCTGCTATGAACACTCTTGGGCATATATCCAGAAGATGCTCCAACAGGTAATAAGGACACATGATCTACTATGTTCAAAGCAGCCTAATTTATAATAGCCAAAAGTTGGAAAGAACCCAGATGTCACCCAACAGAGGAATGGGTACAAAAATAATGTGGTACTCAGCTATAAAAATCAATGAATTTATAAAATTCTTAGGCAAATGGATTGATCTGGAGGATATAATCCTGAGTCACATAACATAATCGCAAAAGAACACACATGATACGTACTCACTGATAAGTGGATATTAACCCAGAAGCTCAGAATACCCAAGATACAATTCACAAACTACATGAAACTCAAGAAGAAGGAATACCAAAGTGTGGATACTTCGGTCCTTCCTAGAAGGGAGAACAAAATACCCATGGAAGGAGTTACAGAGAAAAAATATGGAGCAGAGATTGAAGGAATGACCAGCCAGAGACTGCTCCACCTAGGGATCCATCCCATATACAGTCACCAAACCCAGACACTACTGTGGATGCCAACAAGTACTTGCTGGCAGGAGCCTTATATAGCTGTCTTCTGAGATGCTCTGCCAGTCCCTGACAAATACAGAAGTGGATGCTCACAGCCATCCATTGGAATGAGCACAGGGCCCCCAATAAAGGAGCTAGAGAAAGGACCCAACGAGTTGAAAAGCTTTGCGGCTCCATAGGAGAAACAACAATATGAACTAACCAGTACCCCCACAGCTCCTAGGGACTAAATCACCAACCAAAGAATACACATTGTGGGACTCATGGCTCCACCTTCATATGCAGCAGAGGATGGTCTAGTTGATCTTCAATGGGAGGAGAGGCTCTTGGTCATCTGAAGGTTCTATGCCCTAGTGAAGGGGAATGCCAGGACCAGGAAGTGGGAGTGGGTAGGTTGGTGAGCAGGGAGAGGGGGAAGGGGATAAGGGGAGGGGTTTTCAGAGGGAGACCAGGAAATAAGATAACATTTGAAATGTAAATGAAGAAAATATCTAATAAAATAAAATAAAGAGTACAACTGTGGGCAAGCTGAAGGACTATGAAAATATTTACTTATCTTCTTAAAAGTCTAAGAAGTTTAAGTTATGAATATCTTCATTTATAAGCCTTTGAAAGCTATATGGCCAACAATGTTCACTTTAATATAGAGTCCTATTAATCAACACACAATTAGGTATATATTATAGTTGTGAAAGCTCTGTTTTATCTGGGCTCATTTTTTTGTTTGCTTGTTTGTTTTGAGACAGGGTTTCTCTGTGTAGCCCTGGCTGTCCTGGAACTCACTTTGTAGACCAGGCTGGCCTCGAACTCAGAAATCCGCCTGCCTCTGCCTCCTGAGTGCTGGGATTAAAGGTGTGCGCCACCACGCCCAGCATTTTGTTGGTTTTTAAAACAAATGTTTGATTAAATAGATCTTAACAAGTCCCTTCCAGATTGAAATTTCAAGAAAATGAATACAAGTTGTGCAAAATTAAATTAATAAATAATGATAAAGTGTCCAAACTTTTGCACTTCGTTAACACACTTGAAGTTTTCAACATACTGAAATTTCTCATATTCATAAAATTTTCTCTCTTAAGTACCTGTACAAGTTAACCCTTCATGAAAACCCAAGTGTGGCGGAAAGGTCTTTAGAAGTTGAGAACACACGAACAGAACACTTGGCTGAAGTAAGTGCCTTCTGTTTAGATTCAATATAAAAAATGTTCAGTAATAAACTCATGTGTAAGAAGTCATTGAATCCAAGTGCAGATGACCATTTAGAGGTCTTCTGTTTGCCTGTGCTGGCCTTTCAAGCCACGGTCAAGATACACTCACTAACATACTCATACACTCAACATTATCAGAAGTCCCTCTGCTTTGCTTATTTCAACTATTTCTATTCTCTCCTATCAGCAGCATTTACCAGGACTGAATTATGATTTCTCCTAGAACTCACCTGCCATTGCTTCCATGATTATCTTATTTCAAAGTGTCTTCTGGCTTCATAATGTGTTTGCTTGCTTTTCTGATTATTCATCTATGACTACACAGTGCAGACATATGAACAAACCCATTCCTAAATCTTTTCTATTTCTCTTACATTTCCTTCTTTGATTTACACTCTTCTCTGCATGTTGGACAGCTTCTCAATTTGAAGTTAAAAAAAAAAAAACCTTCTCTAAAATACACCAGTCCTATGTGCACACAAAGATACATATTCATAAATGTGTGTGTGTGTGTGTGTGTGTGTGTGTGTGTGTGTGTGTGTGTGTGTGTATGTGTATGGGTGTACACATAAGCTCATAACAGAATTTCTGTATCGTGAAATTTATACTTGGGCTGGCAATGTGGATCATTTCCTGAAGGGCTTATGATGTCTACATGAAGCTCTGAGTTTGATTCTCAGCACCACATGAACTTAGTGTGGTTACACATACCCATTATACCAGCACTAAAGAGTTTGTTGATAGGAAAATGAGGTCAGGGTTGCCTTCTGTTACATAGTAATATGGAGGCCAATTTGGGCTACATGAGATATTGTTTCAAAAACAATTCTAAAGAAAAGTGCTTAACAACACTCAATCCTAGCTTGTTAATTTGGGTGAAATTATACATTATATACTTACAATTTTCTAGATAAATATAATTCATTTTTGGAGAGGTAACATTTGCTTGCTATTTTCAGAGAATGTTTCATTTCCCTCTTTATTCCCTAATTTACAAATTTCAGGATTATATGAAATTTCAAGAGAAAAATGAAAATTTATTTTGTCAGTCAAATTTTCAATGAGAGTTACTGAAAAGTTACTTTTTATGTAATAAGAATATAATTTCTTCATTTCCTGCTTTTCACTTTTCTCCATCCAATACTTCCTACTCATCTCTCTAGTTTCTTTCCAAATCATGGGCCCTATCTCTTAAAAGACATGCATCTATTGTGATAAATATTTTTAAAAATACCTGGTTTAATATGTACGTTATTTGTGTACATGTATATGTGTGTATTTTATATTTGTATGTATATACACACATATATATGATATACATAGGCCATATATATGTGTGTGTTTGTGTGTTTATCTGTGTATCACACATATGACATTTGATAATATATTATATATTATGATATATGAGATATTATATATGATATATGGTATATGATTGTTTCCAGAGACGACTACTTGGCAATGGATACCTAATCTGCAGACTTCTCCCAGAATGAGAGAGTTTTCCCACATTTTTAAATTGCCTATAGTTCATTGTATACAATTGAAACCTAGTGAGATTTGCCCTTTCAACATCACATTTCTACAGGTGTCTTTCTTGTTCAGGTCTTGTTTTGACAGCCATGTTGATGAGACTTCTTGGATTTAGCTTCTCTGACATTTCTATAAGACACAATCTTCTGGTTTAGGAAAATGGTAGTTTCCTGTTCCCTTCCAAGATCATAACTTCAATATTCCATGATAGTTATGTAGGTATCTAATACTAGGTATCAGTTCCTTCTTGTTGAGCAGGTTTTAACTCCACTTGGAGACTTATTGGTTACCTCAAAGGCATGTGTGACACTACTGTGACTTTAAGGATGTTATTCTATGCTGGTTATTGTTTTCATTCATAGCTGTCATATCTGGGAAGGACTTTTGATTGCTTCCCTCTTGCATGGTTCTTTCTAGTATCATGAAAGCTAATTCTCTGGGGAGAGACATTCAGTTCAGAATATTTCAGTTCCTTCAGGTTCTATATCCAAAGTACATATCTTCAGCAATTTGAATTTACCTTTGGCCTCTGGAATGCAAGCAAGGGCAATAGCAAATGTTGGTTGGGGAGTTTCCTGATCAACTCTGACAAACAATGCAAATGGGGGCTTTGTAAGGCCAGCGTTGGGTTTTCTGTGAAATTGTCAATAGCTCTTTGGTGAGCACTGAATAACATGGGTCGCAAGCTTCCATTTAGACTTTATGTTTATTTCCATACATATATGTATTTTATCTATTTTTAGGTAGTTATTTAATAATATAATTCTTAATTACTCTTTAGATATCCTTGCTGTAAATTTATCTCCCCTTGAAAAAACAGTTAATGTAGGAAAATAAAATAAAATTAAAAAAATAAGTCAGTATTTCATTTAAAATGGCTATAAAACTTCCTTGCTAATACTAGGATTTATGCAGAGACTATACAACACTAAATTTATGATTGCAGAAAATACAGTGCTGGCTATGTATTGTATGGCCAATTAAGTCATTAACCCATTCTTGATGTCCCTAGATCACAGAAACATTTATCTCTTCTGAACTTCCAAAGCAGGTAATATGTACATCAAAACAGATAAGACTGATAGTTCTAAGAAGAGTTTTGAGGCCAAGTTCCACTGATAACTCTCTTCTCAAATACAAACTGGAGATTGTAAAGGATGCATGGCTTACCAAAGCAAGGTAACATGTTATCTTTATATTTTCATTAGTTTCATACTTGGACTGACCATATACATTAATATTTTATATATACATGTAATAGGTAATCCCAAATAATTATAATACCTATAGACAAGAGGTATTTGGTGATGTAAAAGAGTCTGACAATATTATAAATGATCCATAATATTCTTCACATTAGTAGATTATAGTGTAGATGACAACATAGTAAGGTGTGACCATCATTATTTTCCCTGTACCTGTAATGTGATGTGAAGGAATATTTGGCCTAAAATTATGTTAAATATATTATCATTACTTACTGAAAATTTTTCAGATATGTAACTCAGAGTATAATTCTTATAATTAAGAACAAAACATTAAAACATATACATATTTGCCTAAAAACTTTATTCATAATTATATACATATGTACATATATATTAGCAATTACAGTAAAAATAATTTTTAAAATTTACTACATCAAGACACTTGAAGTGTATATAAGATCACTTATGAAGATCATTATAAATTTCATTTAATGGTATTTTATATCATGTCCCTGTAATGAGACAATTAATCTACATATTTTTTCCATCAAGAAATCAAATTATATGAAGCAATTTAAAAGCAAGTATCACATAAACCTTGGGATTTTTAATAGCAATAATGACTGACAACCCAGGTTTAAATATAAATTCTCTGTGTGTAAAAGCATACCACAAGACACAGAAATAAATGAACTTTTTTTTCCTCAACAATCACAGGCAAGAGAAGAACTAATTGAAACCCAATAAATTAAGTACAGTGCAGCAGGCGGTCTCTAGCTCACAAGGCCTATGCATCAATAGGTCATTGTCAGTTAATGAAGTGCAGGCATAATCAGCTTAATTTATGTAGTTCATGGAGTTAATGGTATCGTTGTACAGAGCCTGATGCCTGACCTGTCTGCACGAGATGTTTTATTTTTTAGTTCTTCCTGCTGCTCCCCCTTAGAACAGGCACATTTCTTGTTCAGTGCATTTTTATGCTGTCTTCCTGAGGAAATTGGGGCATTTCACACACACACACACACACACACACACACACACACACACACACA
>NC_034593.1:2264753-2275611 GCF_900095145.1 Mus pahari | reverse complement strand
CACACACACACACACACACACACACACACACATACACACACACACACACACATGCACACACAAACACACGTGCACACGTGCACACACATGCATACATACAGTCACAAGCACACACACATATGCGTGCACACATACACATATACACACAAACAAAAATGCATTTTTAAATGCCCTGATATTTTCATAACTTAATTTCCATTATGCAAACTATACCAATGTTTAGAAAGATATGCTTAAATACAAGCTAATGTTCAAATGATATATGAAATAAATGCATATCACATGCACAGAGAATTATTAAAAAGAGAAGCCAATGAAGAAATGTGAGTGCAGTGGCTGCTGTTTGTAAGTCATATTGCTGGTTCTGTTTTTCACCTGGTAGCAGATCCCTTCTTTCCCAGGGAGAGTGTTCCTTCCACTGGTTTCATAGCTCAGCTTCTCTTTTCTGAAACTCCAAGTTTATACACAAAGACAAACCACAATGTCAACCAATTGGACCTCACTTAAGGAACCTAGGAGATCGATTTGTAAAGCAAAGAATGAACAGGACCCTATTTCTGAAGTACGTTGCTCAAACTGCTCTTTCATTAAAAGATGCTCTTTCTTATTGATTTTGGCTTAAGTAATGAGAAAGCTTATCCAAAAATCTTTAGCATTTGGGCTCAAGTTAAGGAAATCAATATAGTCATTTCCCATTTGAACTGCATATGTGAGTTCTTTGTATGAGAGACAAGACAAAGCCAAATTCAGATAAGTCAATACCATTGTCAATAGAACATGAAGCTGACAAATGGAGTTTTTCAGCAATTAAAGTGAGCTGTAAACATACAAAGACTATTCAATTGCAGTGTTTAGTCATTAGCAGGTTTTAATTGGTATAAAAGTTGTATGTGAATATTCCTTTTCAGAAAGGAATAATAAAGATTCTTTAGTATCATTTTTAGTCATCATATTAATTTTATGTGGGTATACAATCTCATATCATTCAAAGTAAATTAAGGCCTTAATTAGGCATAATAAATTGAATATTAAATGATAAACATATAGTAGTAAAATATAATTATGAGAAAATATACGTAGTGTACTTTTTTGTTTTAAAGTGTGTTATTTCAACTAGATTTCCAAAATTTTGATATTTTACAATTATTTATTAAATAAAATCAAAATAAATTATAATTAACTTCAAGTAATTTTATGATTCTTAATCATAAAGAAATGGAGCACAAATTAAATAAGAACTTTATCTTCATTCTTTAAAATTGTTTAAAAATATTTTTGGTTCTATGGAAAAGACTCTAGCATTTACTCAAAGGACATTATAAAAATATTTCATATAGACAATAACCTGAAATAAAGAATACTCACTGTGATTGGCCATTACCCTGAAGTTTCAGGGAAATTGCTGTACAGCCAAATACTATTCATAATACACTAAGATGGGCATATCATTAAAATGCAGACAAAACCTTTGTTTTTAATAAAAATGATATAACAAAAGTAAAAGGTTAATTGAAAAGCAAAATAAACTACCAAGTTAGGTAAGGCACATTACCTAGAGTAACAGAAATCAATGAAATCATTAAAACAATTAATAACACAGAACATCATTTGGACTAAGATAAACTCTGTGGCTATTAGACTGCGGATGCGAGGCTATAGAGACATATCTATCCTGACTGGGTAATTTCCTCTCCTCTGTAGCAGATCAGTAATATATGCAACTGGCATTACACATGCAGCATTTCCTTCTTGTCAGATAAGAGATCGTCCAGGCTTTTACTCTCTGTGATAAGTGAATCACAGTCTTAACAGCATGAAGCATATTTCCCCCAATATTTTGGATATAAAATAGTCCATTAGCACACTGATGGTGTTAATCAAAGTCTTATAACAAAAAAAAAATGTTAAGCATTTTTTATTGTACAGAGAGCATAATAAGAGTTCTAGCCCACCTCAAACATGACACAGGGCTGTGTATAGAGCTGCCACCGTCATTGACATTTGAGATATAACCATCAGGACCATAGTCCAAACTGTTTTTCTCTGTTGATCATAATCCACGAAGCATCAGAAAACTTAGAACTTCATGGGTTACATGAAAAAAAAAAAAAAACAATGTATAATTACATGTTCTTTCTCATTTTAAACCTGACACTTACAATGAAGCTGTAGAGACAATACAAGAGTGGCAAGCAATATTCTGGAACAGAATGTGATATATGATTTTATTGTATTTCAAATCTTCAGCCTTATTCTAAGGTAAGCTTCACTTTGGTCTCACTAAACTGAAGTCACAGAAGCCACCTCCATTTGTTTTCACTTTGGTCTCACTAAGCTGAACTCACAGAAGTCACCTCAATTTGTTTTCACTTTGGTCTCACTAAGCTGAAGTCACAGAAGCCACCTCCATTTGTTTAAAAGTCAACTGGGCAACTCCCTCAATTGCCATGGCTCAGTGATCTTACATTGTTTTACTCCTTGTCATCTAGACTGAAACAAAAAGCACATAGCTATTCCCCCCTAGTCACATAAATCCAAAATGAAACTATTTTTAGATAATAAATGTTGTTTTGATTAGAAAAATCTTATTTCCTCAAAACAATTTTGATCATTAGTTTAGTAACAGAAAATACTAGTTATTCATAGGCATAAAACACAAAAATTGTTTCACTCATATTGAGTGGATCTGTAGGATACCCGTGTATGACACTCCCACATTTAAGTATCAGGGTACATTGCAGAAGATGAAGCAGAATGATTGTAGGAGACAGAGCATCAGGAAGTTTGCTCTGAATGAAGCTGTGTCTACTAGTAACATCAGAAGCAAATTTCAGAGTTTCCCTAATATGCCTGTTTAAATGTATGATTAACAAGGATGATATATGAACATGCCACAGTGTGTATGGAAGAGCCTGTGTTGACTCAACCTAACCCAAAGACATATAGGTAATAAATAAATTGCTGAGAGAGTAGGATCTTCTCCAGAGAATGGCACACAATTGATTATCTAGTGCCAATGGTCATCCCTGAAAACCTACATTTGAGTTACATTATACAGATTGAACCCATTCTGTATAATTCATACATATATAGGTGTGTGTGTGTGTGTGTGTGTGTGTGTGTGTGTGTGTGTGTGCACATATGCATGTAGCACCAATTAATAAAAAAAGAGGCCATGAAATTGAAAAAGGATATGGAGGAGTACATGAAAGAGTTTGGAGGAAGAAAAATAGAGGAGAAATGGTGTAACTACATCATAATCACAAAAGGAAAGGGGAAAAAACAAACAAAGCAAAGAAAGTACAAAAGGAAAATAAAATATAAGAATAAAATGTTGGACTCTTACGTGATTGAAAGGAATTCTGATGAGAGATACAATTGGGTGGTATTTTGCACAGAGATCTAAGAAGACACATATACAATTATAAAATAGGAACAAGCTGAAAGAAACTAGTATGCTAAACTTCCCATAAGTTGTTCTATATTCCTTTAAAAGTTTCTACTTGAAAAACTTTGGTTTATTTAGGGCAAAGTGCATACATTTTGAACAAAATAGAGAGGTATGGATTTATTGAGTATTTAGATTACACAAAATCAACTGGAATCAGAGCAGAGGGATTCTGGCATTAAATCCCATGTCTGTAGTTTGTTAGCTATGATGACTCTGATAAAATTTATTATTTCCCTTTATCTATGAGAAGAATATAATACAGAACACTGTCACTGTGTGAACTTGATCAGATAGCATATGTGATGCCTGACACAGGGTCCTGTAGGAATTGTTCTTGCTCAAAAGCTAATTAAGTTTTCCCTTAATAGACATAAGATTTATAACACAACATAAAACATCTTTAGAAATATCATTGTATCACATTAATCTGTAAATGTATTAAATATAATGAGAAAATGATTGTGGTGTGTTTGTGTGTGTGTGTGTGTGTGTGTGTGTGTGTGTGTGTGCGCGCGCGCGCACGCGCGCGCGCGTGTGTGTGGTGTATTCATGGATTTACATATGTGCACAGTATGCTATGCTGTATGTGTAGATGGTCAACTTCGGGCTTCTTCCTCATTGCTTTTTTACTTTCTTGTTCTATTTTCCTTTTTTAAGGGTATGGGGGACAGGATCTGTTTCTTTTCTAAAATTCTTTGTCTGGGCTAGACTGGCTGCCCATGAGCCCCCAGAATCAGCATGTCTTTGTATCTGTAACAAAGGGGTTCTAGGTACATGCTACCACACACAGATTTTATGTGTTAGAGATTAGGTCCTCTAGCCTATAAACTGAATGTTTGTAGATATTTGAGTCATAAGGCAGAGAAAACTTATACTGGTACTGAGCTGGAAATTTCATCCCTACTGGATGGTTTTCATAGTGCTAGAAGGTTCTGTGATCACTGTGGTTGGGTTCTTTATCTGCAAGTTATAATAACTGACCTGGAAAGATATACTCACTGGTTCAATCACAGCATGATCATCAAAGCAACTAATTATATTCTGGTTGGAATTAGGTCCCATTTCACAAGATGAAACCCAACCTGGATACATTTTTTTTAACCAAAAAACCTGATGCTAGACAGGTATTCAGCCCTACAACAGAACCTATTACTGTAATTTACTAAATAAACATAGCATTAAAACAATTCTACCTGACTACCATTAGACCATAGATTTCTTCTCTCGAAGTTCATAAAACAGACTCCCACGTCCTGTCAATATGAAGGAAATAAAAGACTACAGAATTCTCAATCTCAAGTGGACACATATAACACAGTCTTCTTCTCAAGGCTTAGAGATCATTGTAGAGGAGCTGACAAAGTTACTATTAGAGCCAGAAGCAGTGGGTGACTACAAGAAAACAGTGTTTTTCAGACACAGTTGATAAGCTAGACTCTCTGTTATGAGAGCAGACATATGATCTATGATAACTCAAGCCAGACCAGATTGTAGCATGGATAGGAAGGGTAGGCATGAGGTCCCACGTCTGCAATAAACAAGGTGCTATTGACAGTTGTTAGCATCATAGAGATAATGAGTCAATTTTCCTTAAAAGTAAACCTTCTAGTGAGCCATGATCCAATGGAAAGCCATTGTGTATCACAAGTTTAACTTTGTGGGTTTAAAAATAAAGAAGACACAAATTTGGGTGGGTAAGAAATCAAAGTGAATTGAAAGATGTGGAGGAAGGGAGATAAATATAACCAAAATCCATTCTGTAAAATACTCTAAGAACTAACAATAAAAATATTTATGCAGGGGCTTGTAAAAATAGATTACACAAGAAACAATTGCTTTGCAATTCAAACCAAATTTGATATCAGAATATATATTAAAAACACAGTATGGTGACATACAAATTTGCCAATTTAATCTACTTGGTGAGGAATAGTGAAAGAAACCCCATGACCCTTGCCAAAATGATGGATGGTGCCTGAGAGATGGCATATCTCTTTGTTCTCTGGTCCCTACATGCTCATTACTTACATACAGATATACCACCAACATACTCATGTACAATCACATATTGTGGGTAATGCACTTGAACACACAGAAAACTATATATGGAATAACTGGGTAATCAGAAATTAGATAACTATTTCTGTCATTCATTTTAAAACTCATCATTAAATAGAAAATGTTTAAATATACAATTATCAGAATTGTTTTACATATCAGAAGTCAGACTAAAGTCCAAAGTAATACAATTCAAATTATATTTTTCCCTTTTTACATAATTTTTATTAGATATTTCCTTCATTTACATTTCAAATGCTATCCCAAAAGTTCCTTGTACCATCTCCCCGCTGCCCTGCTCCCCAACCCACCCATTCCCACTTCCTGGCCTTAGCATTCCCCTGAACTGGGGCATATAATCTTCATAAGACCAAGGGCCTCTCCTCCCGATGATGGCTAACTAGGCCATCTTCTGCTACATATACAACTAGAGACACAAGCTCTGGGGTACTGGTTACTTCATATTGTTGTTCCTCCTATAGGGTTGCATACACCTTCAGCTATTTGAGTATGTTCTCTAGCTCCTTCTTTAGGGGCCTGTGTTCTATCCAATAGATGACTGTGAACATCTACTTCTGTATTTGCCAGGCACTGGCATAGCCTCACAAGAGACACCTATATCAGGGACCTATCAGCAAAATCTTGCTGGCATATGCAATAGTGTCTGGGTTTGGTGGCTGTTTATGGGATAGATCCCCAGGTGGGCCAATATCTGGATGGTCCTTCCTGCTGTCTCAGTGAGAAACTATGTCTCCATAATTCCTTCCATGGGTATTTTGTACCCCATTCTATGGAGGAAGGAAGTATCCACACTTTGGTCTTCCTTCTTCTTGAGTTTCATGGATTTGCAAATTGTATCTTGGGTGTTCTAAGATTCTGAGCTAATATCCACTTATTAGTGGTTGCACATCATGTGTGTTCTTTTGTGATTGGGTTACGTCAGGATAATATCCTCCAGATGCATCCATTTGCCTAAGAATTCATAAATTCATTGTTTTTAATAGCTGAGTAGAACACCATTGGATAAATGTACAACATTTTCTGTATCCATTTCTCAGTTGAGGAATATCTGAGTTGTTTACAGCTTCTGGCTATTATAAATAAAGTTGCTATGAATATAATGGACCATGTGTCCTTATTACAAGTTGGAACATCTTCTGGGTATATGCCCAGGAATGGTATTGCTAGATCTTTGAGTAAAACTATGTCCAATTTTCAGAGGAACCGCCAGACTGATTTCCAGAGTGGTTGTACAAGCTTGCAATCCCAACAGCAATAGAGGAATGTTCCTCTTTCTCCACATCTGCTGTCACCTGGATTTTATGTGGAGTTCCTTGATCCACTTAGACTTGAGCTGTGTACACAAAAATAAGAATGGATCAATTCACATTCTTCTAAATGATAACTGCCAGTTGAGCCAGCACCAATTGTTAAAAATGCTATCTTTATTCCACTAGATGGTTTTAGCTCCTTTGTCATAGATCAAGTGACCAAAGATATGTGGGTTGATTTCTGTGTCTTCAATTCTATTCCATTGATCTACCTGTCTGTTTCTGTACCAGTACCATGCAGTTTTTATCACAATTGCTCTGTTTTACAGCTTGAGGTCAGGCATGGTGATTCCACCAGAGGTTCTTTTGTACTTTAGAAGAGTTTTTGCTATCCTAGGTTTTTTATTTTTCCAGATGAATTTGTAAATTACCCTTTCTAACTCAGTGAAGAAGTGAGTTGGAATTTTGATGGGGATTGCATTTAATCTGTAGAGTGCTTTAGACAAAATAGCCATTTTTACTATATTATTCCTGCCTATCTATGAGCATGGGAGATCTTTCCATCTTCTGAGATCTTCTTCAATTTTTTGATTCAGAGAATTGAAGTTCTTATAATACAGATGCTTTACTTCCTTAGTTAGAGTCACACCAAGGTAATTTATATTATTTGTGACTATTGTGAAGGGTGATGTTTCCCCAATTTCTTTGTCAATCTGTTTATTCTTTGTGTAGAGAAAGGCCACTGATTTGTTTAACTTAATTTTCTACCTAGGTACTGCACTGAAGCTGTTAATCATATGTAGGATTTCTCTGGTGGACTTTTTAGGGTCACTTATATCTATCTTGTCATCTGCAAATAGTGATAGTTTGACTTCATTCTTTCCAATTTGTTTCCCCTCCAACTCCTATTGTTATCTAATTGCTCTGGCTAGAATCCAAGTACTATATTGAATAAGAAGGGAAAATGTGGGCAGCCTTGTCTACTCCCTGATTTTAGTGGGATTGCTTCAAGTTTCTCTCCATTTAATTTGATATTGGCTACTGGTTTGCTGTATATTGCTTTTATTATGTTTAGGTATGCGTCGTGAAATCCTGAATTTTCTAAGACTCTTATCATTTTCAAAGCTTTCTCAGCATCTAAAGAGATGATCATGTGGTTTTTGTCTTTGAATTTCTTTATATATTGGAATAAGTTAATGGATTATCATATATTAAACCATCCCTTCATCTCTGGGATGAAGCTGACTTGATCATGATGGATGCTCATTTTGATGTGCACTTGGATTTGGTTTGGGAGGATTTTATTGAGTATTTTTGCATGGATATTTTTAAGGGAAAATGACCTGAAGTTCTCCTTCTTTGTTGGGTCTTTATGTGGTTTAGGTGTAAGAGTAATTGTGGCTTGATATTATGAATTGTGTAGAGTACCTTTTGTTTCTATTTTGTGGAATAGTGTGAGGAAAATTGGAATTAGGTCTTCTTTTAAGGTCTGATAGAACTCTGCACTAAACCTATCTGGTCCAGGGCTTTTTCTGATTGAGGAAGTATTAATGATTGCTGCTGTTTCTTTAGGGGATATGGGGCTGTTTAGATNGNTAATCTGATCCTGATTTAACTTTGGTACCTAGTATCTGTCTAGGAATTTTTCCACTTCATCCAGGTTTTCCAGTTTTGTTGAGTATAGGCTTTTGCAGTAGGATATGATGATGTTTTGGATTTCCTCAGGTTCTGTTGTTATGTCTCCTTTTTCATTTCTGATTTTTGTTAATTATGATACTGTCCCTGAGTCCTCTAGTTAGTCTGGCTAAGGTTTTATCTCAAAGAACCAGCTGCTAGTTTGGTTGATTCTTTGAATAGTTCTTTTTGTTTCCACTTGGTTGATTTCAGCTCTAAGTTTGATTATTTCCTACTGTCTACTCCTCTTGGGTGAATTTGCTTCCTTTTGCTCTAGAGATTTTAGGTGTGTTATCAAGCTGCTAGTATATGCTCTCTCTAGTTTCTTTTTGGAGGCAATCAGAGCTATGAGTTTTCCTATTAGGACTGCTTTCATTGTGTCCCTTAAGTTTAGGTATGTTGTGGCTTCATTTTCATTAAACTCTAAAAAGCCTTTAATCTCTTTCTTTATTTCTTCCTTGACTAAGTTATCATTTGTGGGGCCATGGGTGTAGGGGAAGTGGGCAGAGGGAGAGAGCTCATGTCCAGCCAAGGTTCTGGTACACTGGGTGGGAGGACTAGAAAGGAAAGCCTGACACTTTGCACACTGCCCTTTGTGGGTATCTGACTATGTGAAGCCAGTGACCCCACAAGGTACAGGAGTTGGCCATGGGCCATCCCCAGGTACCAGGGTCTCAGTCTTTGGCATCCTATGCTGGATATTGCAGAGGAGCTGAGAACAGAATAGGGGCCCTGGAGCAGCACTAGGCCTTGTAGATAAGGGAAGAGGGTAGGGGGAGTGGGAGTGCTGGTTGGTTCCCACACAGGGAAGTGACTTTAGTGCCTTGATGAACTGAGACATTATATGGTTTTAGAGCTTTATTATAGAAAGGCAGGGGGAAAGAGAGAATATAAAAACAGAGAGAGAGGGAGACTGGCCATGGCAAAGAGAAGAAAAGGTGGAAGAGAAAAAGAGAAAGAGAGTTAGAGAGTAAGAAAGGTGAGGGCTTAGAGAGAGAGAGAGAGAGAGAGAGAGAGAGAGAGAGAGAGAGAGAGAGAGAGAGGTAAAAGCTTTGAGATAGAATAAGGGAAGAAAAAGCTTAAGAAGTTGCCAAGCAGCCCCTCTTACAGTGGGCTTCTATCTTGCTGTTGCTAGGTAACTGTCTGGAGGAATCTAGCCAGAAGGCCAGAAGCTTGGGACATTTGTCTGCATGACTGAAAACCACAGATTCTCCTGTGGGGCCTATGGGGGCAGTAACTTTGACAGGAGCCAGGGGTCCAGGAGACATGAGGGAAAGCCTTCCTTCCCACATAGGTGAAAATTACTACCACCAGGTCTTACCAGGGTTCAAGACCTCAACTCAACTGGAGACCAAGCTGTTTGCGCATAGCCCATAGCCCCACAATCATTGATTGAGCAGAGAGTTGTTCAGCTTCCACATGAATGTTGGCTTTGTATTATTTATGTTGTTATTGAAGATCAGCCTTAGTCCATAGGGATCTGATAGGATGCATGGGATAATTTCAATATTTTTGCATCTGTTGGGACCTGTTTTGTGACCAATTATATGGACAATTTTGGAGAAGGTACCATGAGGTGCTGAGAAGGTATATCCTTTTGTTTTAGGATAAAATGTTCTGTAGATATCTGTTAAATCCATTTGTTTCATAACTTCTGTTAATTTTAATGTGTGTCTGTTTAATTTCTATTTCCAATATCTGTCCTTTGATGAGAGTGGGGTGTTGAAATCTACCAATATTATTGTGTGAATTGCAATGTGTACTAGCCTTACTAAAGTTTCCTTAATGAATGTGGATGTCCTTGCATTCGAAGCAAAGATATTCAGAATTGAGAGTTCATCATGGAAGATTTTACCTTTGATGTGTATGAAGTGATTGTTTTTGTCTTTTTTGATAACTTTGGGTTGGAAATCGTTTTTGTTCCATATTAGAATGGCTACAACGGTTTGTTTCTTTGGACCATTTGCTTGGAAAATTGTTTTCCAGCCTTTTACCCTGAGGTAGTGTCTGTCTTTGTCCCTGTTGTGGGTTTCCTGTATGCAGCAAAATGTTGGGTCCTGTTTATGTAGCCAGTCTGTAGATCTATGTCTTTTTATTGGGGAATCGAGTCCATTGATATTATGAGATATTAAGGATAAGTAATTGTTGCTTCCTGTTATTTTGTTGTTAAAGTTGGGATTCTGTTCTTGTGGCTATCATCTTTTAGGTTTGTTAAAGAATTACTTTTTTGTTTTTTGTAGGGTGTAATTTTCTTCCTTGTGTTGGAGTTTTCCCTTTATTATCCTTTGAAAGGCTGGATTCATGGAAAGATATTGTGTGAAATTGGTTTTGTCATGGGATACTTTGGTTTCTCCACCTGTGGCAATTGAGAGTTTTGCTGGGTATAGTAGCCTGGACTGGCATT
>NC_034593.1:2252154-2264545 GCF_900095145.1 Mus pahari | reverse complement strand
AGTCTATTTGGAGTTCTGTAGGCTTCTTGTATGTTCATGAGCATCTCTTTCTTTAGGTTAGGGAAGTTTTCTTCTATAATTTTATTAAAGATATTTACTGGCCCTTTAATTTGAAAATCTTCATTCTCATCTTCTCCTATTATCCTTAGGTTTGATCTTCTCATTGTGTCCTGGATTTCCTGGATGTTTTTAGTTAGGATCTCTTTGCATTTTGGATTTTCTTTGATTGTTGTGTCCGTGTTCTCTATGGTATCTTCTGCACCTGAGATTCTCTCTTCCATCTCTTGTATTCTGATTCTGATGCTCGCATCTATGGGTCCTGATTTCTTTCAGAGTTGCCTCCCTTTGCCTTTTCTGTATTGTTCCTACTTCCATTTTTAGATCTTGGATGGTTTTGTTCAATTCCATCAGCTGTTTGGTTGTGTTTTCCTGTAATTCTTTGAGGGATTTTTGCGCTTTCTTTTTAAGGACTTCTACCTGTTTAGCCATGTTGTCCTGTATTTCTTTAAGGGAGTTATAAATGTCCTTCTTAAAATCCTCTACCAGCATCATGAAATATGATTGTAACTCTGAATCTTGCTTTTCAGGTGTGTTGGGGTATCCAGGATTGGCTGTTGTGGGAGTACTGTGTTCTTATGATGCCTAGTAGTCTTGGTTTCTGTTAATAAGATTCTTATGTTTGCCTTTTGCCATCTGATAATCTCTGACATTAGTTATTATAGCTATCTCTGGGTGGAGCTTGTTCCTCCAGTGATTCTGTTAGCCTCTGTCAGCACTCCTGTTAATCTAACTCTCTCCTGTGTCCTGGTGGTCAGGGTACTCTTTACAGGCAAATGCTCCTCTTGTAGGGAAGTGCACAGAGGTCTGGAGTGCTGATCTAAGTTGTGGCTATAGAAGGACTGAACGAACCTGTCCATGAAGCTCTGTTGCTTCTGTGGCCATGTGCTCTCCTGTGCAGACTGGTGTCTGAGAGCCCCAGGATACAAGATGGTGCTCTCACCTGTGTCCAGGTGTCAGAGTCCTCCCTGGAGGCTGACTTTCCTCAGTGATCCTAAGATCCTGGGTGCACTAGGGTGCCTGTGGTGTGGAGAGTTATCTAGGGACTTTGGAACTGCCCACTGAGTTCACTGACAGAATGGTATGGGCTTTAAACTATATCTTATCAGTAATCATTAACCTGAGAAGAGTTACTCAGTCTTTTGTTTCTTCCCTCACTCAGAGCTCATCAGAAACTAAACAGAAGAAGAAATACAACTTAACTTTTATTTCAAAACAAAATAATGTCTTCCTAATCCAGTCTCTAAAAATTAGATTGAGTCCCCATATATAAAATACAGAATTCAGAAAGAGCCTTCTTTTTAAACTTTGGATATTAATTCTTATAATCTCACATTAGAATTAAAGATGAAAAATACACATAACAATGTTCTGTAATTTTTAAAGACTCATGTTAAGATGTTGTGATTATAATTTCAAATAGAGTATATGAGTGGCTTATTTGTAATCCCAAATCCATACTGGGAATCTTAAAAGTTGATGAAGAGCTGTGTGTAATGTCTCTTGTACATGTTTTGTACTGGTAGAGTTCCTGCTTCTGCTCCTATACCCTCTATAAGTTCAAAATGTGTTTAGACAGACTGTATTTTATGAAATCTTCCTTGATATTATCTCCACTTCGTATGTACTTGATTTCAATTCCTAGGAGCTTCTAAAGTCCCTGTGTTCCCACTATACAACCCCATGTATTAACTGCCTTTTGCTTTCCTTCTTTATTTTACTTTTAATTTCCAGAAGGGAAATTCCTAGTAATTGAAATGTTACTGTTTTATGTGTGTTTTTGATGTTGTAGGTACTTCTTTATTGTACTAATAAATTAATTATTATCATATGTTGGGAGCAAAATTTACTGTATGCTGTACATGCTGCAAATCACTTTATATTTAATTTCCTTTTGTTCCAAAGAGAACTCAGATTATAAGATTCCTATTCAAATAATATAGATAAAGATCATGGCCAGACCTTGCTGATGGAAAATGATGTATCTCAGATTGCAAATTCTTTCAGTCTTCATACTAATTTCCAGTCTTATTGTTGTCAGAAATATTAAAACTCAATTTTAAAGATGATCAGGTTCTAGTTTGCTGATGTAATGTAACAACCTTCCAAATGACTATCACTAATTCCTACTTTATTAAATCACAATAATATAAATAAATAATCTGTGACCTACATATCATTTTATATGTTTTATTCTTTAACATTTCAAGAGCCACAGCAAGATTAAATTTGTTCATCTGTTCAACTAATATTTTTACGAAAACATCACAACATGTGTTGAGATTTAAAAAACCTAAAGATCAGAAAACATACTTGTCTTAGTCAGGGTTTCTATTCCTGGACAAAACATCATGACCAAGAAGCAAGTTGGGGAGGAAAGGATTTATTCAGCTTACACTTCCTTACTGCTGTTCATCACCAAGGAAGTCAGGACTGGAACTCAAGCAGGCCAAAATGCAGGAGCTGATGCAGAGGCCATGGAGGGATGTTCTTCACTGGCTTGCTTCCCCTGGCTTGCTCAGTCTGCTCTCTTACAGAACCAAGACTACCAGCTCAGAGATGGTACTACCCACAAGGGGATCTCCCACCTTGATCACTAATTGAGAAAATGCCTTACAGCTGGATCTCGTGGAGGCATTTCCCCATCTGAAGCTCCTTTCTCTGTGATAACTCCAGCTGTGTCAAGTTGACACAAACCTATCCAGTACAATACTTATATGGTTTTTCATTCTAGCCCACTTTTACATGACACCTACTATGTGCTAGGCACAGTTCTAAGCATCATCTTAAATCCTGTTCTATAAGTTTATTACTATTATTATCCCAATTTTACAGAGACGCACACTGTGGTTAAGAGAAGTCAAATATCTTGACCAAAGGTGATAACTTTAAAAGGTGAACTCAAGAGTTGGATAAACAGATGGCAGAGAGGAGCTGTGAAGGAGCACAGCAGAGAGAAGTAAAATTAGAGGTCTTCTGGCTGTGCAGGATATTACCAAGAGTGTTGGGCAACAACCAGGTCTGCCTGGCCCACAACTGCAGCAGCAGCTGCTGCTCCATCTTCTTATCTTGCCAGGCTGCAAACACAATGGTCATACCAAAGATAATGGTAGAGAGGCAGGGACTAAGGACAGCCTGGAGCCTGTCCATGCTGCTATGGGCAGGGTGCCATCTTTTGAAATGGTATCAGTGATTACATAACTAAGAATGAGAGACATTGAAGGCTTCTGTGCACACCCCCAAACAAATAGAAACAGTCTAGACAAAAAAAATCTATTGTGAAGGTCCTTAAAAATTATAATAATGATGCTAAAGTATAGCCCGTCACAGTTGACAGTTCCTTTAGAGTAGGGAGCATGTATGATACTCAGTATTCTTTTAGAAGCTGACCACTGGAGTTTGACCAGACCTGGTTCTAATAACTGTAAGGGCAATTCAACTTGTGGATATAAATATACAGAGAGAGGGGAAAACAAGGGTGAGAAGGTGCACCTGGAAAGAAAGGGAAGTGACTGTGACTGGGTGCATTGTATGAAATTCCCAAATAATTAATAAAATCATTATGATGACTGGAAAGAATGAATTCAAATATAAAGCAAGATACTTGGCAATAAGCTTGAAGTCATGGCAAAGAAAGCATGTTGGTCAGTCATTTTATGTAATCTGACAACTTGTTACTGATGCTTTCAGAAAACCATGACTGCAAGTAACCCAGTGCTTCCTTTCACTAATAGCATCTTTTGTCCTGGAATGGACTTTGATTTATTCAGTGCAGTTTACCAGTAACCTTTATATTCCTCTATGGAAAACACCATTACCATGAATATTCCATATATAATGCAATTATTAGCAACATGTTTGTATGAATTTGTCATCTGAAATTAAGAAAGAATCCCCTTATCTATGTTTTTAAGAATAGACCTATTTTTATGATTCATGTTTAAATTATCAGATTGTTCCTAAATTTTTATCTTTAGCAGAACATGTCTTATTGTCTTTGACATAAACTCAAACCAAAAATAATATTTTAATATTAAATTTTTCATAGGATTGGGTTATATTTTTAGAGGTCAACAATACATTGATGTATACAGTATCACCAAAGGCAGAAGTGTTTTTGAAAAAAAAAATATATGTGTAATTCACATATAGCTTATTTTAAATTAGGATTATGTAAATACTTATATTTTTATTCACAATGTATTTATGCTGCATTCTAAAGTACAATTTTATCACCATTTATTTTAGCCCTGCCCAAAGTTTACCTTTTTATGTGATAACTGGGACTGTATGCCTGATAGAAAAAAATCAAATTTAAATTGGGTGTTAAAATTGATTTAGAATGTCATCTTCAAAAATTCCATTAATATGTATTTATATTACTTTTCTTGTGGTTGTTCCCAACATAGTTTCTCTCCTTTTCTTTCCTTCTGAACAAACATATGTTAGTCTCATTCAATTTTCTTTTCACTACTACACTAAAACTTCCTCTCAATTCCAACTTAATGTCCTATCTTCTTTCCCATTAACCTTTAATATAAACACTTGCTATCTCCTCTTTACTTCCAATCTGGAACATTCATCTCTCATATCTTTCCTAATATAATAGTTGTGAGGATAAAAGCTCAATCCTCTATAAAATGAACAAAAAATAAAGTCTCAAAGACAGGAAAACAGTATGACTTAGGTACATGCTTGAAATCAGCACATTTACATATCTATTTTTCCAGACTTTTCATTCTTCTATACTAAACTAATATTCTATGAGGTATGACTGACATGTACTAATTTTTAATCTTTTGTTCTATCACTTGCAATTTCTCTAAATCATATTTGATGTAAGCTTTTTAAGGGACTTAAGTTTGTCTGGGATTTGTCTTGCTATCTCTACTATGCAGTCCAATGAATACCACAGTGTAGATGGACACTGAGTGCTGAGGAAGTAGGACTGAGGCAATTAGAGGTAACACTTGATGGGAGAGGAAACTGTTAAACTGAAGAGAAATGGGTTTTTACCAGTAGCCAGGTAAGAAGTACAGAGCTCTAAGTGAATCTTGTGTGAGCTCTCCCTCCCTCATGCAGTTACTTTTTATTATCTAGCCAAGGCATTTCTTCTAAGTCAGACTGACATTGACTCAGCTGATGCTTTAATATCTTGTATGGTGTTGATCCCTACGCAAAGTATGATCCAGATGAAACACAGCTGAAAGAAACATCAAATGATCGAGTTAACTAAGTTAAATCCTTAGTCATGGTACTAGAAGGTAGTCTGTCAGAAGAGAAAGTTAAACACCAACTTCACTATAAAAGCATCCATCTACAATCTACAGGCTTGCATGCATTGATTTACCTATATGAAATGCTGGCACAATAATGGCACAACAGTTGTTGGAAAAAAAATATCTAACTAGATTTTAGACATACTTCCTGAGAGAGAATCCATGCCTCACATGGCTCAGGTGTCCAACAACTTGGGATTAGATATACTTGGAGAAAACCAAATACTATTTTCGACTAAATAAATACTGTAAGACCTCCAACTCACTGTGTTTTCTTAGATCCTTAGAAACAAAGCCCAGCATAGAGTTCTTTGTTCATTCACCTTCAGCCTGAGAAACCGATGACCACTAAAACTGGCTCATTGCAACTGACCCACCCTGGAGCCTGACTCATTGTGTAAGGGACTAAGAATGTTTGCCAAAGATAGCTTGTAACTCTTCTGTAAGAGATGAGCTGTAATACATCATCCCCGCTCTTACGATGTTTACTTAGCTTCCCCACCAAGAATGTTTACCAAAGATAGCCTGTAACTCTTCCTTAAGAGATGAGCTGTAATGTGTACTCAGCTTCTCCATTCTCTGTGGACTTATCCCCCCTTTCCCTGTGTTTTTTTCCTTTAAAAGCTCTCAATTGCAACTGCTGAGGGTCGATCTCCTATGAGCTCAACTTCAGCATGCTGATTTCCTGATTAAACCTCATGCATATTGCATCAAGAATGCTTTCTCTCGATTTATTAGGACGTCCTTTCATCCCAGGACTTGAGTGTGGGTCTCCCCGGAACGGGGGTCTTTCAATACTGCAAAATGTTAATCCCAGTACCATTCCACTTTACCTATAGATCAGTGTTGTTCTCAGCCATCATCAGAGAAGCAAGAATAGAAAGGGAGAAATGGAGACCCAAGACTAGACGATGTGCAGAGAGTGAGTGACCTCTAAACATTCAGTCCTAAACGGAATGTCTTCATCAAACTTCTCACTCAGCTCCAAAAGAACATTGTGAAAGAGGACACAGAAAGATTGTAAGAACCTTTGGGAATGGAGGGTACCAAGGAAATAGGGCAATCAAGACACAACAGTACTGATTCACACATGAACACGCATGAACAGGGCCTTCACAAATCAAAGTCAGATGGGTTTCCGCACAAAGAAAGGGAAGTCCATAACCCAGAAAATATCTCCAACTGACACTCTCTCACAAAAGGAAAAAAAAAAAATGTGTGTTTAGCTGTCTCCATTGGAGTCTCAGTATGTGTAAAAACCACATTTAAGGACAATCCCCATGCCCAGAAGTAGATTGCCTACTCAAAACAAGCTCAATGGTATTTTAGATATTCTGTCTTATAATACTCTATTTCATTTTGTTTTGTTTTGTTTTGTTTTGTTTTGTTTTGTTCTTTACTTTCCTGGTCTTATGCTTATATAATATGGTTTCAAATTTTGTATTTTTATGGGTTTTCCTTTTGTGTGCATGTTGTTCTCAGGCTTTTTCTTTGTTTTGTTTTTTCCCCACTGTATATTGTTTGTTTTTTTCTGTTTTATTTTTTCTCATATTTGATTACTTTCTAAAGAAAAACAGAAATAGAGAAAGCCTGGAGTTGGATAGCTAAGGAGGTGGGAAGATGTTGGAGAAGTTGTGAGAGAGGATCAGAATCTATTGTATGAAAAAAATCTATTTTCTAAAAAATTAATAATAATTTACATCCCCAAATACTTCCAATGTAATTGAACACATAAGAAGTCAGAAATACAATACATACTAAGGACCATCCAAAAGATAAAAGATTTGACAATGAACTCTAGAGTCTTCCAAATGAATTCTTCAAAGACTCCTTTAATACTGAAGACAGAAGCAGGATTTAAGTCCTACTATGATCTTCAAGGTCTTCTAGCTGCCACCAACAACACTTTCTCTGGTCTACTATGTTTGAGTATAAGGGATGGCTGGTTGGAATTTTTATTATTTCTTTTTGTGTGTTAGTATAATATAATTAATTAATTAATTTTCCTTTCCTTTTCCTTCCTCTAATCCTTTGATACAACCATCCTGTCTCTCATTTAAATCCATGCCTCTTTTTTCATCATTGTTGTTATATCTTATGGGTATGAAAATATCCAAGGATGTTTTCTCCTTTTCCCTATCAAATCCCATGAACCCTATTCTTCTCCTTTCTATTGCTCCCTCATATCAGCACTCTGGCAATAGTCCCTTTTTAGTTCTCGTGGGGGGGGAGGGGGGAGTTGCCTGTGTGTGTGTCTATGTGTGTATGTGTGGATACTTATAAATACAATTATACAACTACTAAGTCTATATAGCACCTGTAAATATGATTTTAATGCAGACATTTGGTACTAAATAACCAACTGGTGTGTTCTTCCCTGGTGATACTATTTCTCCCACTAGCAGCATTCCTTTGTTCCTTTGTTAGCTGTAGCTCTTTGTGCAGGGCTAGGGTCTCCGACTTTCTCCAATCAACCTTAGCATGCCTATTGTTGTTAAGCTTATTCAGTTCATGCTGAGGCATTCATATTAGAAAAACTCTATGGGTGTAATTTCTGACAATACTAGGAGACATAATGTCACAGCAAACTTCCTGTTTCTCTGGCTTTTAAAATCTTTCTGTCTCCTCTTCAGCAATGAGCCCAGATACTTAGGTGTGGAAGTTGTACTATAGATGTATCTCTTGGGACTAGGCTCCACAAACAGAATTTGGGTTGGCTATCATCTGCTCTAATGATTTCTGTCTGTTGCAAAGGGCAGTCTCCTTAGTTTCCTTGATGAGAAATGAGGACTATACTTATCTGTGAGCATAAGGTCAAGTATGTAGTATGTAATTGGGGATTATATTGTTTTTGTTAAGTGGCAGTTGTAGGCTCATCTTCAAGATCTCTGACGTTAGTGAACAGTTGACCTATTTTCCAGTACAAGGCATGATTCCACCCTTGTTTCGCAAGTCTTAAATCTAATTAGAAACCTGTTGGTTACCACAAAGGTAAGCATGTAACTGTTGTATCATAAGGGTTATTGTGCCATGCTAGTTATTATATTCATAGGCATCTTATCTGAGTATAACTGTTGGTTATTTACCTTCTTTAGAAGCTTACATGGTGACATCCTAGAGACTGACATGAAAAGATTGTATTAATTGAGGTAACCCAGACCCAGAAAGACCAAAAGCTTCATTTAGGGCTCTTTGTTCCAAAACTTCAGATGTGAGTATCTGTACTGGAGTCTCTGCCAATACTAGGAGTGTAAAGAGGGACTATTGCCAGAGTGGGGATTGGGGTTGAGAGAGACAGAGTATGAGTACATCAGTGGGGGAAATGAGAAAAATGGACCTGAAGGGACTCTAGTTAGGGAGAAAGGGGAAAGAATAAGAAGGGGAAAATAACACAAAGAATGCCTGAAAACATCATAAGAAATAATACTATTAATCTCTTAAAAATATCTAAAACACATGAAAGTTAGTATATAAAATAAATGTACAATTTAAATGAAAATTTCCCATCTTGGATGACAACATTCAGTGTAAGATCTAGAAACCATCTAACAAAAACTCTGACACCAAGCATGAGAAGTCCTTCTTTGAGTTGTTGGTCATTGCTTGCCTAAGAGACTTCCAAAATAGTGCAGACTATTGATATTGCCCTTAATTGGAAAGTAAGTCCCTATTATGGAAGACACCATGTATTTCAGACACAGGGTTCAGAAGCTCAAATGTGGATGGGAAAATTATTAGGCAAGTGTGATATTTTATTTCAACCTGTCACAAACTACAATCATTGTCATAGAGAGAACTTCAACTAAGAATATTTTCCCACCAGATCAGGCTATAGACAAGCCTATGGTGACTTTTTTTTTCTCTTAATTGATTATTGATGACAGAGGTCCTTGCTTACCAAAGATGGTGCCATACCTGGGCTAGTGGTCTTGAATCTTATAAGACACCTGGATAAGCAAGTCATAAATACAAGTCAATAACCATCCCTGCTCCTTGGTAGCTGCATCAGTTCCTCCCTCCAGGTGCTTGTCTTGAATTCCTGCAATGATTTGGATGATGACTATATGTTGTAAGATTAAAGCAACTCTTTGTTCCACAAGTTGCTTTTGGTCATAGTCTTTTATCATAGCTATAGAAACCCTAGTTAAAACAACAAGATAATTAATGATAGATCAGATACTAAGATAATAATGTCTACTAAGGGTAATTTTCTAGTAAGGAATAGGAAACGTGTGAGAACATATTGTCTTATATGGGATCAACTGCTACAACAAGGCAGAAGCAATTCCCCAAATGTGTCAAGTAAATACTAGTAAAGGTGAATGACAGTACTTAAGGCAAGAAAAAGTTAAGGGGGCAGGTTGGCACTCAGAGTTCATTGTGCTAAAGAGTAAGATAGAATGGAACATTCAAATCAGGAAAGCTTAAATGAAGTTGAGACAGTCTGCTTTTGAAACTGACCAATATATGCTCTGAGTGAAAGACCATCCATAGGGGGCATGGGAATTTGTGGACACTCTAGGGCCTCATGCTGTCAGTGTTTTGTTAGAAGTGTGGCTTGTATCTGCACAGATCACACCAGGTCAAAGAGTCCCATGTGTAGTTTATTATAGGAGAAAAGATCAAAAGTGGCAGTGAAGAAGAAGGAGGAAAGAAAAAGAGAGGTCAGAGGGATCTGCCTATTTATTTGGATAGTGATGTAGCCACTCGCAAGTAAAGGTGGGAGGTAAGCCAAGTGGATTCTGAGAATTTGTAGTGGTTGCCTAAGCAACAGATGTGCAGGTTGCTGTCACCTAGGTGTTATATCAATGGGTTAGAACTGGATGCTGATACTTACCGACATACCTCCCTTTTTCTTATCCTAAAAAGAAGAAAAAATGGGAGGGGGAAGCCGGTGGTGGAAAGCAAATGGGGATATCCTGTCTCTTAACCTGCTTCCTGCTGTCTAGGGATGTCATCAATTTTGGGGTGTAGCTGACTTTCACCATCAGAATCCACTTGGTAAATGTTTGCATCAGGTTCCTCTGTGGACAGAGGCTGGGAATCTTGTAACAGGAACTGATTAATGGTTTGGTTAGAAATCTTTTGTATTTGTCATTGAAGGAATGTAGAAACAAGATTAATGAGGCAGGGAGTGAATAATAACACTAGGAAGATGACTAGGAAAGGTGTTATGAAATGGAGTATCCACTTCCATGTAGGGTATTCAAAAATCCCAGAACTGGAGGTCTCACATTCCCTGAAATTCTTTATGTCTGATTGTAGATCCTGGATTTATCTCATGATCCCAGATTGGCTGATGTACAAACAGCATTCTTCTTGGAGGAGCAGGCAAAGACCACCTTCTTTAGCTGTAAGGAAATCCAGCCCCTGTCAGTTCTGAAGCACCACAGCTGCCAAAGAATCAATTTGTGTCTGAATAGCAAGCATGGTTTCAGACATTTTTTGAAAATCTCTGTTAAGCTTGAAAATGAATTTATTATATTTGGTCGTGGAAGTTATTATCTCTGCAATTCCAGTACCTATGGCTATTACTGCAGAGAAGAAGAGTAGCAAAACCTAAACTGCCCTCTTACATTGGACAGCTACCATCTACAACTGGGACTGGTAGAGCTTGTTTATGTTATAGTTGACACCAACGTTAGTTTTTTTTTAATTCTCAAATAAGGAGTTCAGCAGTTGATAAGGTATGAATCCAAGGTGCCCACTCCTGGATGTTTAGATCTAGGTTTTATTGACAAGTGTGCTACAGGTGCAAAAGAAGGCTCCAGTTGATGATCTAAGATTCCAAGGCCAAATCACTCTTTTTCAGTTATGTAGAGAGAAAAAGGGCAAATCAGGTCAGGGAGATGTAAGGCTGAGATCTTAAGAAGAGCCTGTTGGAGCCTTTGATAGGACTCGCTAAAAGGTTTGAGACAAGGTTCATGTGTGGGGCCTAATGTTACTGCATATTATGGTCAAGAAAGGAATCCAGGAATGTAAAAAGCTAGCCATTCCTAGGAATGATAAAATCTCTTCCTTTGTAGAAGGAACAGTTAGAGACTGAATCAGGTTCTTCCTATCTTAGGTAATAGCCTTGTGGATTGGTGTGGGGCAACCGGCTCTGCAAAGCCAGCCTGGTCTCCAGTCAAGCTTAGGTCTTGAACCCAGGTGGGAACCTGTAGGTGGTAATTTCCACCTACATGGGACAGAAGGCTTTCGATTATGTCTCCTGAACCCCTGGCTCCTGTCGAAGTTACCATCCCCACAGCCCCCACAGGAGAGGTAGGTGGCTATTAGTCATGGAGGAACAGCACCAAGCCTTCCCACATGCAAATAAGGTTTTTCTCAAACTCTCAGTCCAATCCAATGAGAGGTGCCTGCTGTCGAACCCTGAATCACCCCCAGAACTGTATATAAATCCATCCAGGGAATTAAAGGTGCATGAGAACTACTCCTTCATCTTAGTCTTTTGTTCCAAGATCTGAATGTAACACTTGGGAAGAGATCTTCTCTCCTGAAGAGCCACCTGAGGTCCTGCTGCACTCCTCACTGAATAGTTGGCTTCTCCATGGCCCAGGCTGACCTGACTCAATTCAGAGCAGCTCAGAGTTACAGAGTGACCTGGAAGGCACAGTAGAAACTTCATCTTCCTGCTTGCACTCACTTCCTTTCACTGGAACCCTCGCACCAGGCCTGGACAGAGATCTCTGTTGGAAACCTCTGGTACCCTGGCCCACAGGTTGGGGTAATTGTTAGTCCAAGATAGGTGACCTGAAGTGTGGACAGTTGGACTTTAGAAGGTGAGACACTGTAGCCTTAACTGGAAAGGAAATTTAGAAGAGCAGAAGTGTCAGCTTGGCTACTCTCTAGAGAGGGGCTACAGAGGTCATCATCTACATAACTACAGTCTTAGATCTAGGGAGAGGTAAAGAAAGTCAGTCTTGATCACTAATTGAGAAAATGCCCCACAGCTGGATCTCATGGAGGCATTTCCCCAACTAAAGCTCCTTTCTCTGTGATAACTTCAGCTGGGTCAAGTTGACACAAAACTAGCCAGTACAATTGACCCCTTG
>NC_034593.1:2240382-2251719 GCF_900095145.1 Mus pahari | reverse complement strand
AAGGAACATCCCTACATGGCCTCTGCATCAGCTCCTGCTTTCTGACCTGCTTGAGTTCCAGTCCTGAGTTCCTTTGGTGATAAACAGCAATGTGAAAAATGTAAGCAGAATAAACTCTTTCCTGCCCCCCACCCCAAAAAAGAGAAAAAAAAAAAAGAAAAGAAAGAAAGTCAGTCAGAAGCCAGGGCCTGGCCAAATAGGTGTGGGGTGTCCCAAAATCCCTGAGGCAGAACAGTCCAGGTAAATTGGGTAGAAAAGTGGTGTCAGCATCTGTCCAGGTGAATACAGAAAATACGTTATGTAACTGGGCATCTAGAGTAATAAAGAAAAACGCATCCTTGAGATCTAGGACTAAGAAATGGGAAGTTCCCGAAGGGATGGTAGAAAGAAGTGTGTAAGGGTTAGCCACAACAGGATGGAGAGGAACCACTGCAGAATTAATGCATCTGAGGTCTTGAACCTGGTGATGACTACCATTAGGGAAGAGGTGAGGCAAAGGAGTTTCTTCCCGAAGATGTCAGAAATGGTAGGCTTAAGTCCCCGGAGTCTTTGGAGAGAGAGAAAGAGAATATTGAGCTTGGGGGATATACCTGGTAGAGTCCAGTAACTGGATGAGAACAGGAGAATATTGAGGAACACAGGGGTTCTGGACTTCCCAAACTTGGGGGTCCACCTGTGAAGCTGGTAAAGGAAACAACATGTTAGTGTAAGTATGTGTTGACTGATTAGAAGAAGGAGCAGAAGAACTGCTGGCAAGCTTGGTTTTAGGTGAATGGTTGGAGCAAAGGAAATAGAGACTCCCAACATAGCTAAAAGATCCCTTCCCAATAAGGGGTCAGGACAAGTTGGCACTACCAAAAAGGAATGGATGAGAGGCACACCCCTAAAACTGCAACTAAGTGATAGGATCTGGTGAGGAAGATAAGGTTGTCCTCCTACCCCGAAGATCAGAAAATGTGAAGATGAAGTGGGTCCCCAGGAATGAGTCAGGACTGAGTAAGTGGTCCCAGTGTCCAAGAGGAAGGAGATTGGCCTCCCAGATACCATGATGCATACCTGGGGCTCCCTGCTAGTAACAGCCATGGTTGGGTCAAGGGAGCTTGCGCTTCTTCAGCGGTCCATAGCCAAGCCTAGGAGGTCACATGGAGGGTTACCTGGGAGTGATGTCTGTTCTGCACCATGTGAGGACAATCAACAGCCCAATGTCCCTCTTGATGGCATCTAGGACATGGCCCCCTTGACTTGCAGGGGGTAGGGTAAGCTCTTGCCCAGTGACCTTGTTGACCACATTTATAGCAGGGGCCTAGTGGTCTCTGAGCCTTAGATGGCCAGTAGTCTGGGATAGTAGCTGAGGCTGGTCAGACAGCCTTTGCCAGCATGTGGTATTTTTGTTTTCAGGCTTTCTCATCTCTTTCATGATACACTTTCAAGTCCAGCACCAAGATTTCTGCCTGTGGAGTTAGAGGCCCCTTTGCCAACCGCCTAAGTTTAGTTTTTATTTAGCTTTTAGTTTTTTAGAGTTGGGTAGCTCTGGGGAAAAACTAGGTCATCAGAAGTTGCTTAGCTTCTGGGTTTTCAGGGTACAGAGGTGTGTATTGCAATAAAGCCTTTGTGAGGCATTCTAAAAATTGAGATGGGTTTTCCTATTTGTCCTGGACAACATTTTGGAGTTTTACAAAATTTACTGACTTTAAGGCTGCCTTTCTTTGGCTGGCCAAAAGGCATATTATAAATCTCTCTGGCTAAGGTACCACCTGCAGCATTGTAATTCCAACAAGGATCCTGGTCAGGCACTGCCTCAGATCTGACTGAATATGGTCCATCTATTTGGTGAATTTCGTCTGCAAGAATTTTTGTCTCTTCCCTAACTTTTCAGTGTTCATCAGGAAGTAAATTGTTGGTAAGGATCATATGTACATCATGGAAAGTCAAGCTATAAGACTGAGCTATGTACTGGAACTCTTTTCTGTCCTGGAACTCACTTTGTAGACCAGGCTGGCCTCGAACTCGGAAATCAACCTGCCTCTGCATCCCGAGGGCTGGGATTAAAGGCGTTTGCCACCACACCCAGCGCCTGGAACTCTTTAATAAAGGCGGAGGAGTTAGAGGTATAGGAACCCAAACTGTCTTCTATTTGAGAAATTTCACTCAATGAGAAAGGAAAATGTTTTCTGACAGGACTGTCGACCCCAGCAACTTCCCTTACAGGAAGGACCGATGCAGGCATAGGTGTCCCTGGAGGAGAAGAACTTATGGTTTTGTCTGTGGCCTTAGAGTGCATCATAGGAAGGGTAAATGTTGGCACCAATGCAGGGAGATTGGGATGACCTGCAGCTGGCACAGGAGGAGGGGAGGGGTCTGGAGAGGTTAAGCTAATAGGCTCTAGGGTATCCTGGTGAGAAGAAGAAACTGAAGTGGCAGTTTGGGTTTTTGGCCAGTGTGGAAACAGGTCTGTGGTAGAAGGTTGTGGGGCATTGGGCTATGCATAGACAGGCTAGTGTCCAGTTGACCTGAGGTCTGAACCCCTGGAATGGTGATAAGTCACCTACATGACATGGTAGGCATTCTCTGTTCCCTCATGCTCTTGGAACTCTGGCTCCTGCCTAAGTTACTGCCCCCCACAGCCCTCACAAGAAAAGCATTGATAGAAGTCATGTAGGCAATGTCCCAAGCTTCTGACCTTCAGGCTAAAGTCCTCCCCAGTTACCTAGCAACAGTAAAGACCATAAAAAGGAGCTGTTAGGCCCCTCCTCACCACTCTCTTACTTCTCACTCTCACCCTCTCACTCCTCTCTCTTTGTCTTCTCTCCTTTCTCACTCTTTCATTCTTTTGTTCTCTTACCTCTCACTCCTCTCTCCTCTCTCTTTGTCTTCTCCTCTCCTCTCACTGTCTCCCTCTTACTCTCTCTTTCTCTCTGGCCTCTCCTCTCTCTCTCTCTTTTCTACCTTCTCTCTTTACCCCTGCCTCTCTATAATAAAGCTCTAAAACCATAGACAGTCTGCTGATCAAGATCTGCTGTGCTCACTCTCACTGGTGTGGGAACCTCTCTTCCCTCATCCTTCTCTCCCATAACCCTGCAGATTTAGAGCATATCCCTGGGGCTCCCAGGGGGCTGCACCTTGTCCACCCCCACACAGAGTGGATCAGAGGCTTGGATGCCCACCCAGGGCTGAGTGGAAAGGGTCTGGCAGCCCTCCCACATTGGCCTGACCAGAGCATAGGTTGAACTCTGGCAGGACACGGGTCTTTTCTCCCTCTCTTCCCCAGGCCCCCTTATTAGTTCCCACAGAAGGGAGGCAGTTTATAAGCCTGATGATCAAGCATTGTAATGTTATCTAGTGGAGTTTGAGTAGGTTTCATGGCTAAGAGAAGTTGGGATGGAGAACAAGCAGAGGTCATAGAGGGGTGGGCGCAAAGATGGATGAATGCTTGGACATAGAGGAACTCTTTCTTTTCACTTACCAGACCACTAGCAGTATGTATGAAAATCGCTTAAAATAATCAGATCTAGTATGCCATTAAGTGGCCATTTGGAGCTATTATCTAGAGGGTACTGAATCCAGACCTTATTGCAGAGGTATACCATTTTTGATTCCTTCAAGTATGGCATTAACTTCAGATATATGAGATTTTTCAGGAGACACCCTGGGGTGCCTGGACATATGTTCAAAGACTATTTAGTGCCCATTAGGTGATGGGGATATTACTGTACTATTGGTACCAGCGACCTGAGAAGTGTTCAGTCATGATATTCAGGTTGTCACATGAATAACTAGGGCTACAGCAGCAATGTCCTGGAATCACCAGAAAGCAGTCCAACCTATATCTAGGAATTCTGGACTGGTTGCAAGAGCTTGAGGAATTTATGAACCGCTTTCAAGAAGGGAAGTCACCCAAGGGTCTAACTCTTATCTCGTAGGTCAGCCAGGAGGCTGGTCATAAGGACCAGGGCAATAAAATGCCAACACCTTAGCCCAAAAAAGGCTGGCCAGTCCCTGTCTGGGCATTTAGGGTCCCTCCCACCAACTGGAGAAACACCTTAGCAATCAAAATGTGAGTGTGTGTTTGCTGGCTGTTGCAGTCTGGTAGTAGGCAATGTGTAACTGTATAGTTTGTGTGGATCCATCCAACTGTGTATCCTGGTGTGGCAGAGTCTAGCTCCACGTGGTGGTGGAATACAGCACCACAGTCCAGTGGTAGAAGTATGTGAGTCTCACAGTGGCAGATGACAGCAGTGGAAATCCACACAGTGTAGCAGTGTAGGTGACAGCAGGGAAGCAGTCCACATAGTGCGGCAGTGGCAGCAGGAGGTGGTGGTGTCAGGAGCAGTTCACATGATGCAGCGGTGGCAGAAGGTAGCTGCACAGTCTTGCTCTACCTAGGCTCCACAGCTTGCCTGGGTAGAATTTCCCGGAGTCCTTGGCACCAATGTTGCATTAGAAGCACAGCTCGCATCCGAGCAGACCACACCAGGCTAAACCGTTCCACATGAGGAGAAAAGGGCAAAGGTGGCAGTGAAGAAGATGTGAGGGAAGAGAGAGAGAGGTCAGAGGGATTTGCCTATTTATTTGGATAGTGATGTAGACATTAACAGGTGTGTGGGGGGAGCTAAGTAGATTCTGGGAATGTGTGGCAGTGCCTTGGTAGCAGATGTGTGAGTCACTGTCGCCTAGGTATGATGTCACCGGGTTTGGAGGCAATCCTGATACCAACACTCAGTATTGACCAAATCACCTTTACCCTCTCATGTCACTGCCCAGCTTAAAGGGACTCATTTTACAATACAGTAACAACCAACTTCAGTCATTCTAGAGTCTCCATTTGACAAATTTATTTTACTCTATAAGTCTGTCATTTACTTACAAGTAATATCTCAGTATTTACTATAACTTTATAATTTTGATATATATGTGTGCGTGTGTCTGTGTATGTATGTGTGTTTTCTAGTCTTGTTTGTTAGTTTTTACAATTTTATTCCTTTTTGTTGAGAAATTACTATTCTCTAAGTATGACGATAATAACATACTCAATGTGTTTTAAAATGTTTAATATTTAGATTCTAAAATTAAGAAGATTCATATTATATAAAGTTCTATTAAACACCTGAATGTTAAACCAGTCTGGACAACAACACAAAGCCTGGTTAGAGTGTTAGGGATTCTTAGTATTCCCAAATGAAAATGCATACAAATATATCATCTATAGATATTATTAAATATCCTACATAATTCTCAATGCAGAAATCAGATTCAATTGCTTTTTATATGTGTTTCACACTTATATTCATAAGGTTTAAAGGTGAAAAGATATTACATAGAAAATGTAATACATGATAAAGATAGTAGACTGGATAAATTTAAACTTTTGTGCTCAAAAGGGAAATCAAAAGAGGATATGAAGTAACATGTTTTGGAAGGAAATGCTCAACACTGTAATAACAATCTAATGTTGCACAAATGACGACAATGTAAATAGGGCATTTTACTTTTAAACCTGAATGGATTATACTACTTTATCTCATTTCCAATTCTAATAGTTCTCTCATCTTAAGGTCTCTATTCATCTCAAGAAAATGTAATTACCTTGTTAGAATTTCTTCTGTAAATTGTGATTTCCATTTAACTGTTTAAGCCTTCACAGTTCTTTGTCCTAACACAAGCATAAACCTGAAGAATGTATCAATACAAAGCCTTCTTCTATGGTAATATCTCAATTAAAACTGAGGCATAGTGACAGTAAATCTCTAAGTCATGATAAGTAAATGTTAAATTACTCTAGATTTTTTTTAACTTCTCCTACTGACTGAAATATAGAATAGTCCTCTAGAAATATTAGGGAGGACATAATTGATTATATATACTGTCCAAAGAAGAAATTGTTCAGGATGATTCTCAAATGCCAGTCTTGAATAATTGAGCAAATGTAATTTATGTCATGACTAAATACCTATGACACTCTGATTAGATTTTCATTGTAGAAAAGTCAAAGTTATAGGGACAAAGTGGAGATGAGTGCTTTACAGGGGTTCAGGCTAGAAAGAGATTTAAAACAAAGGGCAGCTTGAGACAGGCTTTTTTTTTCTCTCTTTGAGACAGTTTTTTTGTTCATTTTGTTTTGCTTTGTTTTTTAGAATAATAAAGTTATTCTTTGATATATTTTCAGTGGTATTTGAATGCTTGTAAACAATAACCAAAACTTATAAACTATATGTCACCAGACAGAATCATACTATAGGGAATATGGAAAAACAAAATAAATATAGTAAAGCTAAAATTGTTAGTGTTCAGTGGTACATTGTTTTAACAGGAAATATATCATAAGGCTTGAAAATCACTTCTACCATTCTACTTCAAACCTTGTTCAAAATGGATTGTCCAAGGAGTTCTTTGTCTTCTTGTGCTTACATATATGGTTTTCAGGATTCCCATCTTTAGTAAGTCACTCTGACAAGTTTGCTAGGACACAAAGTTCATAGGAAAGGAAGGACATCTAACCCTGAACTCTGGTGAAGGAATGTCCCCTACTGAATTAGTTTTTCAAAGGGTCTGGGCTCATGACAACCTAGTCAAGGGTCAGTGCTGGGTGTTAAGCGTATTATTTATGCATAACATCATCAGCAAAAGTTAGAAAACTGTCCCTGCCTTTCCTTGAAAGACAACAACATGTGTAAGTATCAGTAGCAGTCTAGTGTGGCTAATTCTTTTCTTTTCCCTTAACTTCTCTAAGATGCTCTTCTTCAAACTCACCACAAGTTCTAGCCTCATTATCATTGTTTTTGAAACATCATTTAAAAGTGCCATCATTTTCCTTTACCAAATCACCTGACTAGTGCTGTCCTCCTTCCCTTCAAGCTCCACCTCCCAGACCCTCCCTTCTAAGATGAAGCACTCTAGACATCAAGATCAAGCATGAGCAAAAATCATTTAAAATTGATACTCCATATTTTCATGAATGTGTTTGTCTACCTAAAGCTTTTTCCCAGGACAATGATTTGTTTACATAGTACTACTCTTCTTTGGCCAGTTTTGCTTCTCGATCTATAAAAAGGTAGACAGCCACTTCAATCCACATTGATATTATCTAATAATATGCACTTATTTGAAGCTATGAACAATCACCTGTGAACTTCTCTTTGTAACCACTAAATTACATACTTGTTCTACTTATTGATAACTTCAATTCTCACATAGAATTCAACATGCTTATTTTTTTTTTATTTTTTTAATTTATTTGTCCATGATCTTATCATCTATCCAATAACATCTTTATCTTACCATATTCAGAAACAACAACCTATCCAGCTCAATTTATCTTGAATCCATTTACCCTAAAAATGAATCACTGCTTTTCAGTTCTCTCATTCTTAAGAGCTCACCTAGTGTAAGTCAATGGCAACTCACTATAGTAAATACTCTCCTATATGTTTAACAACACTTTGAACTATCAGCTTTAATTCAATCTCTTTAAAAAGTAATGTGATAAAAGAAAATTAAGTCCTGTTTTCTTGTTTATTGTAGTCGAAGTGCTACATAGACCCTCAAGACTACCTATGATTATTGCTGTATTTATTTTCCCACCTTGTCAATGCCCCAAATTTCCAATTCTTACAACTTAGCTTACAACTTTGCTTTCTACATCCAGAAAGCAGAAACAAAATAATGAACTAGATCTAGATTGTAGCTTCTGATGAGTGAACACGAATCAGGTTAAGTCAAAAGTATCATTACATATTGAACATCCTGTTTACCCGTCTAACTTCTTTATCTTTGACATAATCTCCAAAGCATCATAGCCTTTTGGAGTTCATTCTGCAAAGTTTATTCAAAATCTTCTGCCAATTTATTTTCTTTAATTTCTTCTTTTGAGATTAAAATATAATTTCAATATTTGTTCCTTCTCTTTCCTCCCTCCAAACACTCCCACATACATCCACTTGCCTTTTATTCAAATTAATGGCCTTTTTATTCCATTGGTATTACATATATGTTCAGGTATTGCTCAATATAATCTGATTACTTTATATATATGGAAATTTATTTAATCTGTGGCTCCTAAATTTGGAAATGCTTCAGTGTTCAGTAATTTGTATTTATAATGCCAATCATTTTATGTCTTCATAATATGTTTATCCTGACACTTAAGTTTATGTCTTCTTTTGTTTACCATGAATCACAGAATCACATTTTCAACAGCCTTTATTTTAAACTTGATGCACTTAAAACAGATCTCTGATATCCCACCAGAACTGCACCTGCTGCAGCCCTCCTCGTTTTACTTGAGAGCAATATCACTATTACTGCTGTTCAAGTTGCAAAATTTTTTTGTCATTTTTGACTACTCTCATCATTCTCTCAATACTATATTTAGTTTGGTAGGAAATCTGATGGGTTTCTGTTTTGTTTTGATTTGATTTTTGAGAAAGGGTTGATTGTGTAGCCCGCGTTCTCCTAGAACTCATTCTGTAAACTAGTCTGATCTGTAACTCACTAAGATCTGCCTCCCTCTCCTTCCCAAGTGCTGGGATTAAAAGTATGTGCCACCACTGCCCAACAAATCTGATGGTCTCAAATACCAAAACACAGTTACAATATTATAGTACAACATAGTTGAAATTTCTCCTTCCTCTTTCTATCAATACTACAAAAAAATAAAATAAAATGCATTCACAACTTCAATTTCTACCTGTTTCCCAGGTGTTTTCAGTTAGCTGTTTCATTGTGGTTGTAAGTTAATCTTCCAACCAGTGGTGCTATCTTTTAGCCAACCATCCACACAGCACCATAGTTATTTCAGCAGAACATAATGGATGTTATGGTACATCCTGTCTGAAACCTCCTAGCAGTCCTCCAGCTCAAAATAGAAACTGACTCATCCCATGGTCCTGAAGAGCCAAAGACAGTTTAGGGTTGGTAATGAAAATTTGGTATAGATGATAGATAGATAGATAGATAGATAGACAGACAGACAGACAGACAGACAGACAGATAGATAGATAGATAGATAGATAGATAGATGGATGGATGGATGGATTATACACTCAAGTATGTAAAATGTGTCAGATATGGCAGTGGACTCATATAATCATTATGATTTGAAATTACAATCCTAAAACTTAGCTATTATTGACATTTTTTAACAATTTTTATTACATATTTTCTTCATTTACAATTCAAATGCTATCCCAAAAGAGCCTTATACTCTCCCCCAACCCTGCTCCCCAACCCACACACTCTTGCTTCCTGGACCAGGCATTCCCTGTATTGGGGCATATAACATTTCCAAGAACAAGGGCCTCTCCTCCCAATGATGGCTGATTAGGCCGTCTTCTGCTACATGTGCAGCTAGAGACACAAGCTCAGGGGGTACTGGTTAGTTCATATTGTTGTTCCTCCTATAGGGTTGCAGACCCCTTCAGCTCTTTGGGTATTTTCTCTTGCTCCTTCTTTAGGGGCCTTTGTTCCATCCAATAAACAACTGTGAGCATCTACTTCTGTATTTGCCAGGCACTGGCATAGCCTCACAAGAGACACCTATATCATGGTCATGTCAGCAAAATCTTCCTGGCTTATGCAATACTGTCTGCATTTGGTGGTTGATTATGGTATGGATACAAGGATAGGGTACTCTCTGCATAGTCCTTCCTTCCATGTTAACTCCAATCTTTGAGTCTGTAACTCCTTACATGGTTATTTTGTTCCCCATTCTAAGGAGGGACAAAGTATCCACACTTTGGTCTTTCTTCTTCTTGAGTTTCATGTGTTTTACAAATTGTATCTTGGGTATTCAAAGTTTCTGGGCTAATATCCACTTATCAGTGAGTGCATATCAAGTGAATTCTTTTGTGAATGGGTTACCTCACTGAGGATGAAATCCTCCAGATACATCCATTTGCCCAAGAATTTCATAAATTCATTGTTTGTAATAGCTGGATAGTATTCCACTGTGTAAATGTACCACATTTTTTGTATCCATTCTTCTGTTGAGGGACATCTGCATTCTTTCCAGCTTCTGGTTATCTTAAATAAGGCTGCTATGAACATAGTAGAGCATGTGTTCATATTACATGTTGAAACATCTTCTGGATATATGCTCAGGAGAGGTGTTGATGGATCCTCCAGTAGTACTATGCCCAATTTTCTGAGGAGCCAGCAGACTGATTTCCAGGGTAGTTGTACAAGCTTGCAATTCCACGAGCAATGGAGGATTGTTCATGTTTCTCCACATCCTTGCCAGAATCTGCTCTCACCTGAATTTTTGATCTTAGCCATTCTGACTGGTGTGAGGTGGAATCTCAAGGTTGTTTTGATTTGCATTTCCCTGATGATTAAGGATGTTAAACATTTTTTCAGGTGCTTCTCAGCCCTTTGGTATTCCTCAGTTGAGATTTCTTTGTTTAGCTCTGTGGCCCATTTTTTAATGGGGTTATTTGTTTTTCTGGAGTCCAGCTTCTTGAGTTCTTTGTATATATTGGATATTAGTCACCTATCAGATTTAAGATTGGTAAAAATCCTTTCCCAATCAGTTGGTGGCCTTTTTGTCTTATTGACAGTGTCACTTGCCTTACAAAAACTTTGCAAATTTATGAGGTCCCATTTCTCTATTCTCGATCTTACAGCACAAGCCATTGCTTTTCTATTCAGGCATTTTTCCCCTGTGCCCATATCTCTGAGGCTTTTCTCTACTTTCTCCTCTATAACTTAGACTGTCTCTGGTTTTATGTGGAGTTCCTTGATCCACTTAGACTTAACCTTAGTACAAGGAGATAAGAATGGATCAGTTCTCATTCTTCTATATGATAACTGCCTGTTGTGCCAGCACCATTTGTTGAAAATGCTGACTTTTTTTCCACTGAATTGTTTTAGCTCTTTTGTCAAAGATCAAGTGAACATAGGTGTGTGGTTTTCATTTCTGGCTCTTCAGTTCTATTCCATTGATCTGCCTGTCTGTTGCTGTACCAGTACCATGCAGTTTTTATCACAATTGCTTTGTAGTACAGCTTGAGGTCAGGCATGGTGATTCCACCAGAGGTTCTTTTATTGTTGAGAATGGTTTTTGCTATCCTAGCTTTTTTTGTTATTCCAGATGAATTTGCAAATTTCCCTTTCTAACTCTATGAAGAATTGATTTGGAATTTTGATGGAGATTACACTGAATGTGTAGATTGCTTTTGGCACGATAGTCATTTTTACTATATTAATACTGATAGTTCATGAGCATGGGAGATCTTTCCATCTTCTGAGATCTCAATAAAATCCTCGCAAACCGAATCCAAGAACACATCAAAATGATCATTCATCATGACCAAGTAGGCTTCATCCCAGGGATGCAGGGATGGT
>NC_034593.1:2230877-2238114 GCF_900095145.1 Mus pahari | reverse complement strand
GCTGGCATTTGTGTTCTCTTAAGGTCTGTATAATATCCGTCCAGGATCTTCTGGCTTTCATAGTCTCTGATGAGAAGTCTGGTGTAATTCTAATAGGTCTGCCTTTATATGTTACTTGACCTTTTTCCCTTATTGCTTTTAATATTCTATCTTTATTTAGTGCATTTGTTGTTCTGATTATTATGTGTTGGGAGGAATTTCTTTTCTGTTTCTGTCTATCTGGAGTTCTATAGTCTTCTTGTATGTTCATGGGCATCTTGTTCTTTAGGTACTGGAAGTTTTCTTCTATATTTTTGTTGAAGATATTTACTGGTTCTTTAAGTTGAAAATCTTCATTCTCATCTGTACCTATTATCCTTANGTTTGTTCTTCTCATTGTGTCCTGGATTTCCTGGATGTTTTGAGTTAGGATATTTTTGTATTTTGCATTTTCTTTGATTGTTCTGTGCATGTTTTCTATGTAATCACTGCACCTGAGATTCCCTCTTCCTTTTCTTGTAATCTGTTGCTGATTCTTGCATCAATGGTTCCTGATTTCTTTCACTGAATTTCTATCTCCAGACTTGTTTCTCTTTGGGTTTTTTTTTTAATTTTTTTTTTTTTTTTTTACTTTTATTTTTAGATCTTGGATGGTTTTGTTCAATTCCATCACCTTTTTGGTTGTGTTTTCCTGTAATTCTTTAAAGGATTTTTGTGTTTCCACTTTAAGGACTTCTACCTGTTTAGCAGTATTTTCCTGTAATTCTTTGAGGGATTTATGTGTTTCCTCTTTAAGGACTTCTACCTGTTTAGCAATGTTCTCCTGTATTTTTTTAAGTGAGTTATCAATGCCCTTCTTAAAATCATCTACCAGCATCATGAGATATGATTTTAAATCTGAATCTTGCTTGCGGGTGTGTTGGGGTACCTAGGACTTGCTTTGGTGGGGTACTGGGTTCTGATGATGCTGAGTGGTCTTGGTTTCTGTTAGTAAGATTCTCACATTTGCCTTTCGCCATCTGGTAATTTCTGGTGTTCTATCAGTTTCTGGCTGGAGCTTGTTCCTCCTGTGATTATGTTAGCCTCTGTCAGCACTCCTGTAAGTCCAACTCTCTCCCGAGTCCCAGTGGTCAGAGCGCTCTCTGCAGGCAAGCTCTCTTCTTGCAGGGAAGGTGGACAGAAGTCTGGTTCTCACATCTGCCTCCTGGCTGGTGATGACAGGAATGAACCCCAGCTGCTGGTTGGGAAGGTTTCCTGTGTCCTTGTTCCTACTGGCACAGGGTCCTCCCTGTTGCTTTGGAACAGATGTTGAGATCCACTCACGAGTGATCCCAAGATCCTGGCTATGCTAGGGTGCCTGCAGCGTGGAGAGTCCTCTGGGGACAGTAGGATTGTCTGCCCGGTTCATGCCTAAGGTCCTGAGTTTTTTGTTATTCCAAATGAATTTGAGTATTTTTCTTTCTAACTCTGTAAATAATTAAGTTGGAATTTTGATGGGGATTGCATTGAATCAATACATTGATTTTGGCAAGATGGCCATTTTTGCTATATTAATCCTTCTAATCAATGAGCATGGGTGATCTTTCCATCTTCTGAGGTCTTCTTTTATTTCTTTCTTCAGAGACTTGAAGTTCTTTTTGTACATATCTTTCACTTGTTCAGAGTCCTACCAAGATATTTTATATTTTTTATGACCATTATGAAGGATGTCCTTTTCCTAATTTCTTTCTTAGACTGTTTAGCCTTTGAGTATAGGAAGACTACTAATTTGTTTGAGTTAATTTTATATCTGACCACTTTGCCAAAGTTGTTTATTATCTGTAGGACTTCTCTGGTAGAATTTTTGGGGTCACTTAAGTATTCTATCATTTCATCTGCAAATAGTTATATTCTGACTTCCTCTTAACGTATAGAAAATTGTAGAAAAAAATGAACAGGAAATACAGCACTTCAAAAAGAGAAAAGTCAGAATGTTTTAATACAGATTAAAATATAATAGCCCCATCTTAGTATGGTAGGTAATGAATCTGGACAGTTTGGGATTAATTTTCATGTATCTATTTCATCAGTCACATAGTGCACAGATATTTTGATAAGCTTTTATTTGTTCATCATATTTGATGAGATTATCATTAATTTGATTGGGTTGTTAGGAAGGATGGTCCTCCCTAGTAGGTCCTTACCAATCTGTTGAAACCTTAGATAGAATGTAGGCTTTTCTTGGATGTGATGTCTTTGAAATCACACTGGCACATATACCACCTTTTTTAGATAAATGAGTGAAACAATAAAATAGCAAGGATTTATATACACAATCTAATCATGCGTAGAGATCATTGTCAAAAATTTAGACACAAGAATGACGTAATTTTATGTTTTAAAAATTAATGATGGACTTCACATTTCTTTCAGACTTTCTTAGTCAAACAATTTCACATACAAGGTTATCAGAAAAGAAATTAAAATATTTACAGGCAATTTTAACATATCACATTGGTAATCTTAATCTACACAACAAACTACTAAAGGCTTTTTAATGGATTAAATGATTCATAATCAGAATTTGGTGGAGGTCAATTATCACATCTTGGATTTATTTCTGGATTTCTTTGTTATTCCTCAATTTCTTTTCCATATTATATGACAAGTACAGAAATTTAAAAAAAAAAAAAAAAGTCTTTGCTTTCCAGATTGTCACAGATCTTGAACTTACTCTACAGATAAATACACGTGTATATCCTGTAGATGATGTTTAGGTAGAATTTTAAAATAATGTAGTATTGTCTTTAGCATATAATCCTGACTTTACATATAAATTCTAGATTGATATACTGTTATATTTACAGACCAGAGCATAGCCCAGTTCACATCAGAGACACTTTATCCAAAAACTGATGGGAGCATATGCAGAGACATTCAGCTAAAGTAAGCAAACCCTGGAAACCTGAATGAATAAGGGGGAAGAAGTTTCAAGGGTGGCACAAGAAAATCCACAAAATCAACTAANCAGGGCTCACAGAGGCTCACCAAGGCTGAAGCAGCAATCACATAACCTATATAGATCAGCAATAGGTCTTCTGACTGTATGTATGGTTGTGTATCTTGGTCTTCTTGGGGGACTCCTAACAGCAAGAGTGAAGTGTATCTCTGACGCTTTTGCTTGTTCTTGCAAACTTTTTCCTCCTACTGGATTGCTTCATCCAGCCTTGATGTAAGGGGTTGTGCCTAGTCTTGCTGCTACTTGATATACCATGTTTGGTTGAAACTGAGAGGGTAGCTCTCCTCAAAAAAGAACGGGATGCACTATGTGGTGATGGAGACTGGGAGGATGGGGGGCTGTGATTGGGATATAAAGTGAATAAATAAATAAATAAATAAAGGAAAAATAAATAAAAGGACTATTTTACAGAGACTACATTAAGTGATTTTTTTTAGTGTTTGAATTTTTAAAGACTTTGGGACTTTAGAGACTTTGAGAAGTTTGAGATTTTTTTATATTGTAATGTTTATATTAATGTTTGTGTGTCAAATTGGACAAAGGATCATATTAATTAGAGAAGAAACATGACCCAAAATAATCTAGATGTTGCTAGTCTAGTGAATGGAGTTAAATAGTCATTAATTCTCAATTAACAATTGCAATGATACTTAGAATAAAAGGAAATCAAATGGGTGAATTAGAAAAAGAAAAAGAGGAAAAAATGTTTGACCTACTAATAATTGTCTTCATGTCCTTGATTTTTTAAAACAAGTTTAAGTCCCAATTACTCAAAATCATTCTATCCTGGAAATTATCAAGTAGAGATCAATTTGTCCAGACCAGGTATCTACCAAAAGGATGTGTACAGGAGCTCTCTGAGTAGGGTAAAAAGGATTCAGAAAAAAAACAAAAATAAAAAATAAAAACAAACAAACAAAACAGGATTGAACAGCAATAACACAGACATGTAGAATGATTGAGAAACTATCTCAGAAGATGTCAAGACACTTTTATACTTTCCTTACATTTTTTGTGTGTTCTCTGACCTTTGCTTTTCCTGATATAGTTTCTTTAGATCTTAATATGTGAATCAGTTTGCTAAATTTTGGAAAACAGAACAAAAACAAAGACCAAAGGCATAGATATCCTAATTCCTAAAATCTTACAATTGATATAAAAATTAGATTTCCAGCCCATTTCTTCATTGATTAAATACATAGTGTCTCTAAATTCAGAAATGGAAGACAACATACAAGAAAGTTCTTAGCATGAGAAAATTCAGTTAATAAAGGAAAAAGAAAGAAAGAAAAAGGAAAGAGAAAGAAAGAAAGAAAGAAAGAAAGAAAGAAAGAAAGAAAGAAAGAAAGAAAGAAAGAAAGAAAGAAAGAAAGAAAGAAAGGAAGGAAGGAAGGAAGGAAGGAAGGAAGGAAGGAAGGAAAGAAAGAAAGAAAGAAAGAAAGAAAGAGAAAGAAAGAGAAAGAAAGAAAGAAAGAAAGAAAGAAAGAAAGAAAGAAAGAAAGAAAGAAAGAAAGAAAGAAAGAGAGAGAGAGAAAGAGGGAAAGGAATATTAGCAAAAAACAAAGCATGCTAGTGAATGAAGTGAACATAGCAAAAATTGTGTGTGATGCAGGAGGACTATTTGGGGTTCCAAATTGATCAAGGTGGTCAGCGAAGAAGGACAGCTGCAACATGAAGCTCCATGGAGATGCAAAATTGTTTGCTTTCTCAAAATTAGAATCAATGTAAAACACATGGGTAAGATCCATTACCATTTATTTTTTAAAAAATGTGGGGAATATATTAAGATAAAATATACCTAAAACCAGATAAATAACACAAAAATAACAGAAATGGTAGATAAAGTTCAAATATGTGACTGCCAAAAATATTTTATTACCTTTTCTAGAATTTGATCATATATTTACTTAACTATCACATTAAAAGTTACAATAAAATAGAACAAAAGAAGTAAAAATAAATGACAAAAGGAATAGTCAATATCCTGGCACTTTAAAAGTTTTCAATACAAATTTATTAAAGCAGATATTTGCACTCTTTTGCTTAGCACAAGGGTTTATGGGCTTCAAGTGTCTCTAGTAGTAGATCTCCATCATCCTCAACTTGAAGGGCAACGCAAATGATGATACCCAGAGCTTACAAAGAACTGCCAACTTGAACAAATATCATCTGGGTAACATTTGTGAACATATTGTGAAACACAGTCCTGCAGAGATCACAGGCAGGCAGAAAAACCATGGGAAGTAACTTTTGCTGCCTGACTCACTGCCTGCTCATTCTCTGTGGCAGCACACCCCTGGCCAAAGCCCAGCCAGTAGCTGGAATGTAGGGAGATTTGCATGACACAATGGTAGCTTCTGTCTTCTGTTCTCATAAAGAAAAGAAAGATGCAGAGAATGACAGACACTAACCAGGACCCAAGACATAACAGACTTAGCTTTCTTTGATCTGCCATTGTGGATTTGTAATCTGTCAATATGATAGCCTGAACTACATTTCCCGGCATTCTTCTTGTACATTTCCGGCTAGAGAAGTCTTAAAAGAGATTTGTAAAATATATGCTGAAGCTGAGTGCTTAGGCTTATCAAAAATAGGAAGGTCTTTTTAATGGCTTCAAATCTCTGCATCATATAAAATTCCATTCTTCAACCATCATAAGAAAAAAGTGTAAAACTGAAGAAATGAAATGAGATGGTGTGGCCTGAAGCCTACTACAATCAGAAGACTAAAACTGAAAGAAATGTGGAAAACAAAACAAAATGAAACAAAAACAGTGACTAGACAGCCTGCTTCCAGCTTTGTTTTCATCAAAAGCCACAATTGCATGTGGTCAAGTTTCCTGCCCTACACCCAGACTTCAGGAGAAAACAGGAAGAGTTCTTTCAAGGTAAACTTGTCTGTATCCACCAAAAGTGCAGCACCCAAAGGGCTGGCCATTGGGGTTTTGGTTATTGATTCTGAAGTCCAAACTGATATACAAAACTTAGGACTGTAAAGAAATCTTCCATAAAACAGAGATTAAAAAAATCATTTAGCTGAGTATGACAGAGAAAAATGTAACAGTAATGTCTCTAAGAGGGAAGTGATTTACTTCCCCTATGAAACTCAGAATGTCACCAAGATCAAGGCTCCTTAATCTCATACTCTGTTCTCCTTGGAACCTGTCCTCATTCCCTTTTCATAGCCTGACTTTTTGCTTCATCTTCCATTCAAGCAGAGGGAAGTTGGGGAGAGGCAGTTCAGTTCGGGCTTTGAGATCACATCCTAGAAAGTGCTAATGTGACTTCTAATCCCCATTCAGTTTAGCTCATTGCACAGCCAGCATTACAAAGGCCAGGTGTCCTGCTGACATGTCCAGAATCAGAGATAACTGGAGACTGTCATATTGTTCTCTGAAGTATTCATTGTTTGGTGCTCTCAAGTTCAATTCTGTTGGGTCACACAGAATGCAGGATTTCTGTGTGCTATGCAGACCTGTTAGCTCTGTATGTATACCTTAATGAGCTAATGACACATAAAGAAAAGCTCCCTTTCAGTCTGTGTGCCCATTATAGAGAGTTCAACATGAAACATTGTTGGTACTTATTTTCCTATTTGGAAAATGGAAAAATGTGGTGTGGACCTGTGCTTTTTAAGTTTTGCTAGATAGGGACCCACAAAAATCACATTCCTCCAGAATGGTGAAAGTTTCTGTATGGGTATTGGCACCTGGACTGGAGTCAGCACTGCAGAGAGATGCATTGCTTTCCAGCATGCCCTCTTTCTGCAATTTGAGAGTCCTTGAGAGGGAGGCAATCTGATCACAGCTTCTGTAAATCATGCTTGTGGTTTCTCTGCTAATCTAATTGCTTCACACACTTAATGGGAATTCAGTGACTTTGGTGCTGATCAATTCCAGGTTGGCATAAACACAAACCATAACTACTCTAAGCATAAATAAACCTGGAAATTTATATCTTTTTCAGTTATAGCTTTTAATCTCTGCCTATGCCCCTGCCAGAGAAACAGCAAGTTTGGGTAAAAATTTAACCTACTCAACCAGGACCACTGGCTAAGGAATCAGCTTCTTTTAGTCAGTGAAACTGAATCAGTTGTTTTTATTTGTTTTTACATTTAGGAACACAAGATATACAGTTCCCTGACAAGTTAGTATAAGCAACAAGCAAAAAATGCCTTTACTATGAGACTAATCTCCAGTCTCCCATATATATAATATATAATCTGTATATATTTATGTATATATATATATATATATATATA
>NC_034593.1:2204972-2230792 GCF_900095145.1 Mus pahari | reverse complement strand
GAGAGAGAGAGAGAGAGAGAGAGAGAGAGAGAGAGAGAGAGCGCATATATGTACCTTCACAGGATTTTATAGCAGTTTCTCAGCTTTGGCACCTGTGCTTTCCCTGCACTAGTATTTTCAATAAACTAAAAACTTATATTTGTAACTAAGTCCATTAACCATTGTTCTGTTTTCAGATATATGAAGAGAAATATGAAAAGGTACAGAAAAAGTAGTTAATTGTCTTTGAAATGAGACTTTGCATTATAAAAATCTACTTGTCTTTCTTTTTACTTCCAATTAAGCATCATAAAAATACAGATTTATGTGTGTGTATTTGTATATATGTTATGTATATTCATGACCCAAGTTAATATATGGTGACATGACCAAAAAGAACATAAAGTGTTTAACAAATAGAAACTTTGACCAGACATATAACAGTAGGTGAAGTGATGGGAGATGATGTTATTATCTGTGTCAGTAGCTCTCAACTGGGAAAATGCTGCACTTGCAGGAGTATATGTGATGATTTTGATGATTATGAGTATGTTGAAGAGATGTTACTGGTATCTGCCAATAAAGAAGGAAGATTCTGTATTAAATATTCCAAACTCCTAAGGATAGCCCCCAGCAACCAACCATGCCTTCCAAAATGCCTATAGTGCCATGCTGACTCCATTGGATACCAAAGCGGGATTAGACATGTGCAGTATAAAATTGTAAGCCTCCTGCTCCTGACCTTCACAGTACCTAAGCACACAGCACTGCATTCAAACAGAAGACATTGTTTTGCTAATAGAGTTATTTTTATGTGGACAAAGAGAAAAAGGTTGATGAATTTTTTTCAAGAGATTCATTTTGAAGTTTATCTGGAAACCTGTGTCCTTGACAACTAATACTCGTCTCAGAATTTGCCAAAGTCTTCTGTGGTATTAATATATTAATTGGTTTGACTAGGTGATGAGCACTGAATTAACATAAAATTTCATGGAAGGGAAATGAAACACTTCATGCATACAGGCTGCTGAGTGTAGATCCGTTGCTTACTAAAGACTGATTAGTAATGTAATAAAAGGGAAGAAAAACAATTATTTTGATGGATAGATAAACTCCAGAGTATGTATACTAATTTAGTTATTTAATTTTCAGTGCACATATAAAAATCTAGAATTTAATACTACACAGATTTCTTTGGGGAATTTCAATGTAATTAGCTATGACTTGAGCTCACTGTTTTCCTATTGCTGGAATAATATGCATATCCAGTGTCAGTGTGTATGTGTGAATACACTGGCACAGCCAAGCCAGCTACTGCAATTGTATACATAGTTTTTATTTCTTTACACTTACACCTTAATGGGCCTTCAATGGGATACAAAGAAGTCAACAAGCCATTGGAATTACTGGAATTGACATCATTTATTAGGTTATACATTCTACCAACTCTAACTTCTATCTTGGTCTAAATTTGGTTTTAATTGTTTTAAATCTTCATTTTACAATAAGAAAATGAACCTCTTCTTAACTTAGAATTTAAGGAATAGTATGCAATATGTAGACAATTATCAATTGTTCATGGCATGCTTTTCAAATGTTAAGAAAAGTTCTAAAAATCAATTTGTTTATACTGATACCATATTACCATAATGTTAAGTCATCAGCTATAATCCTGCTACTAAGGTGGCATTCAGCATTTTGGAAGTAAATTATGCCTCTCCATTTTTTAAAATTTAGTTTTTCCAAAGAAGTTGTGGTTACAAAATGGCATACGAGTGGCCCTTTGGAACCAAGAATCAAGAGGTAATTTTGATTTCTGGAGCCAAGATTGAGGAAAGTGAGAACTGACTTGACTCACTCCAGTTATCCTCTCACTTTCATGGTGTGTCATACACACACACACACACAGACACACAGACACACACACACACACACACACACACACTAAATTAAACAGAATAGAAAAATGACAATTATAGGTAAAATATAAGCTATAAATCTCAAAATTATAATTTGAGGTATCATAATCATTAAATTAAATATCATTTATATGCTTTTTTGAAAAAGGAAACCAATACTTAAGACTCATGTCATATTAGCAGGTTTTGTGTCAACATGACACGAGCTAAAATCATCAAAGCAGAAGGAGCCTCAGCAGAGAAAATGTATCCATGAGATTCAGCTATAAGGTATTTTCTCAACTAGTGGTCAGTGGGGGAGGGCCCAACCCACTGTAGATGGTACCTTTTCTGGGTTGGTACTCCTGTGTTCTATAAGAAAGCATGCTGAGTAAGCCATGGGAAGCAAGCCAGTGAGCAGTACCTCTTCATGGGCTCTGCATCAGCTTTGCTTCTGCCTCCAGGTACTTGCCCTGCTTGAGTTTCTGTACCAACTTCCTTCAATAATGAACAGCAATGTGGAAATTATAACCTGAATAAATCTTTTCCTCCCCAACTTGCCATTTGGTCATGGTGTTTCATTGCAGCAATAGAAACCCTAACTAAGTACATGTGTGTCAGCTACTCAAATATGTACACACAAATCACTATCAAATACACATTTCAACAAGGAGGAAAATTATAAGGAAGGAAAGAACTTGGAGGAGACAATTATATTGTCTTAATTTGGTTTGTTTAGATTAATTATTAAAATAACTTTTAAAGAAATTATGATGAAATATGGACAGTAGCTATTTCCCCCATGATGCATGAGAAAATGTCTAACATAATTTAACTAACTATAACTTTAATATTTACATTCATTAAAATTATTATATCATACAAACAAAATAATTATGTTTGATTTTTATATATTCAAAGACAAACAAGGGCATACATACAAAATAAGATAATAGAATATTATGGGTTAATTGTATAGTCTAAGACAGAGGGAAGCAAAAATCATTGTCACAGAGATAAATAAAAGATACAGATAAAAGATATGATCTGTAGACTCATAGAGGTGAGGTAAAGAGGAGGGGATGTATGAGTCTCCCTGGGAAAGTGAAATAGAAGTGATTTTAGGGGTGGGCTCAGGTGATTTGATATGGGGTTAGAAAGGTTCAGGTGGAAGAATGGAGGGAGAGATTCCAGGAACGTTGGCTGGAATTGGGGCATTTGGAGAGTGCTGTGGAAACCTAGTTCAGTGGAAACTTCCCGGAACCTACAAAGGTTATCCTAATGAGGACTCCTAGTAATGAGGGATATGGAGTATCAACTGGGCATTTCTCGTAGCCAGGCAACAATTCCAAAGGTGGATTTGGATCACATTCAATTAAGTTGTTGGCCAAGAGAGTCCCATGGAAATTCCCAAACAACTCAGGCTGATGCTAAGATGTTGCTTTCTAGAAACTAACAGCAAAGCCCAAATTGCAGAGGACAATATACACACATCTCCTTGAATATGGAGTTGGTGCCAACATGGAGTCCTCACCCTTATGTTCTAGTCTCATTGGTTAGGGAAGGTATGGTATTCTGGAGGCTACCAAAAGAGAAATGTGGACACTAACCAAGCCACCATACCTTTGACCAACAACCTGTTCTGTTGGCATAGAGTTTGTGGAAGTAGTCATACAATGTCAGATTCAACTCTATGAGAAGCAACCCAAACTTGACACAAGGACCAGAGATGAGATATCCTGAGATAGAGGCCTAGAGTAAAAGAAAACAACACTGGTCAAGTTTAAAATATCAATAAAATGATTCCTAGTGTTATTTTCCTATACTTATAGATCAGTCTGTTATCTAGGAGTGATTAGAGAGGTTTGCTCCACAACAGGTGGGGATAGATTCTACAACCAGACATGATGCAAACAGAGTTTAAATTGGAGGTCTCCATCAAAACCTCAGAGCTCAGAAAATCCTGTGGATGAGGAGGCAGAAAGATTTTAACACTTAGAAGAGATAAAGAAAACCAGGAGGACAATGGCTGCCGAATCAACTGTGCACAGTGCATATAAACCCACAGAGACTGAAGCAGCAAGCACGGCCTACATAGGTCTATACCATGTCCTCTGTATATATATTATAGTTATTAACTTAGTAATTTTATGGGAATCCTGTGAGTACAAGTGAGTGTGTAACTCCTTTTCCTATCTTGGGACTCTTCCTCTTGTTGAGTTGTTATGTTCAACTTCAGTATGAAGGTTTTTGCTTTATCACATTGTATTTGATTTTGTCATATTTGGTTGCTATTTCTTAGAAGCCTGTTCTATTGAATGAGAGACAGAAAGATAGTGACAGTGGAGAGAGGGGAAACTATAAGTGGCATCAATTGTGTAAGATAAGAGTCTATTTTCAATTTGAAAAAGGCATAGTTTTAAGACAGCTTACAAGAAATAGTTCTTGATAATTATGCAGCAGTCATATAGTCTGAACCAAATCAGAAAATGTGAAAGAAAGGATTGGAGAAGGATGGGCAGACTATCTTGCTACTACAGAATGTTCACAGGGAAAAGCCTAAAGACCTGAGGAAAAGAAGAAGTGACAAGTAGATGTGAGGAGAAACAATGTACATGACTATTCAACCCTGAAAGTGAGCTCACAGCAGACCCAAGTACTGATATCTGATACCATCAGTGTCCAACTTGATAACCCATGGGATTCACTGAGTTTTCTCATAGGAGTATAAATGAGGAGTTATGTACAGGAGCAGACATAACTCAAAAAGAGCTGCATTAACAAAGCATGCTTCTACATGGGTTCTTTGCAACTTGACTTGTTTAATAGTGACTCTTGACAGCTCCCTGTTTCTTCTGGGAGGGAGGAACTTAGTGAATCTGGTTGGTTTCTTGAAGCTATGTTGAATCTTCTTGCTTAATGAGCTTCTTGCAGGATAGATTGCTTTTAGTCCTGGAATAAACTGTTACCCAATAGCTTAGGTAAGCATTGAGGTAAGAATAGAAGATTCTTAAAGAGGGAAAAATTGGCATTGGGTGTTTCCAAAGGATACTCAGGAACAATCTCTGTCTCTGAATATTTTGATAACATTTTGAGAGAAACTGAGGGCAAAAGTTCATGTACTATTATCCCTTTCTAATTAGCTTGCAAAGCAACATCTTTCCTTATGACATGCTTCTTTTGATTGATTCATTTCCTCCATCTCTTCCCTGAAACATTTCCCCTACTACTTGCAGCTGTACCTTTACCCCATTTATCCCACCCCATTTTTTATACTTCATATGTTCTGGTGCCATTTCCATTTTCCTCTAAAGCTCTGCTTTCCCTTATCTCTCTCATAGACCTATTTCTACTTTCCTGCTCTTTATTCATATGTACTTCTTCCTAGAAACACATAATTAACAATTAGGAGCTAGGAACTGTATATGCAGTAGAACATGTGATATTTGCCCTTCAGACCCATGTATATTTCCAAATGCAATATTGGCATCGTTTTTTGAAGGTAACAGAATCTATACCCACATATCAAAGTACATGCCTGTGCACCTATTATTTCTTCAGGACTTCTGGCCTAAATCACAGATGGGGATTGGTTTTGAAGTGTGGTTACAGCTCCTATAGCTTTCAGAAGACCTGCTTGCACATTAATATTAAAACCCAGGATTTCCTTTTGTCAAAAGGACAGAACTACTCGCCTCCATGGCTGATTCATTCTACAGAAAAGAGAAGCAGAGTGAGCTTAGCAGGGTGAGCTTGAAAGTTAAGTGCCTTTCTCTTTCTATTTCTTTTTTTGTTTCCACACTTATACACTGTTCTTTTCTGTCTACAGCCTAAAGATAGACATTCATTTTCTGTCAGTTCATAACCAAATTAAATTAAGACTTTGTTCTTCTAGTCACAGATGCAGTGGTATTTAGTACTTTTCATTGTAATATTTTGAAGAATTAATATCCCATATTTCCCTCTGTAGGCCAAAAATTATTTCCCTGCACTGAAATTTGTAAACAATCCAGAAATTTGATCAAATTTGTTAACCATGAAAGCTCTTTCCATTTCAAGTACAGGGAGTTTCATTTGAGTTTTATAGTATTATGTAAAATATTGAGCTAAACTAACATATTTCAAGAAAACAGTTATATCATGAAAAAGTTAGACACTCCTTAAAACAAAAGGTAAGAAACATACATTCTGTGCTTCATAGATCTTTGAAACATTACAAGCCTGTATTACAGGTGCCTACCATAGACCATATAATTTTCTCATCATGGAGATAAAGTATGATTTTTTATTTTAAAAAAGGCAATGAGATCAACAGTACCCTTAATACAAACTCAATTCAAATTGCTAAATATTAATTTCTTTGATAAATAAAATATATTGTCATCATATATTGATAGCAAGTAATGACAATGAATTTGATCTGTTTTAAGTTGTTTCACTATTTTCCTCTCTCTAATCTGACATTACATTCATTGATTATCCTTAAATATATATCACCCAAAGCAGAATTGTATGCAGAACACAAAGTTATTTTAGTCAAGATTAAATATATTTGCATTCACAAAATATGCACAGCAAGTATCCAATGATGAGGCACTGTGGATACCCTTTGTGTATGACCTCATGCTGTTTTAAGCTAATAAATCAATGGGAGCTTTTTTCATAGTACTAAACATGTTGTTCTTCAAAAATCATACTATCACCTGAATTTTTCAAGATATATTCAATGGAACAAATTGCCAGTGATTCTCCTTATATTAACTTAGCTATGAAGTGTAAATTTGAGATGATATTGAGATTACAGATTCAGTTGTCATTTCAGATCCCAGTTAAATTTTCTTGGTAGTAATTTTGTTCCTTTAATAAAATCTCAAGACAGTATACTGTATAAAGAAAGCAGATAATGTCATGCACAGTTATGGAGTTGCATGTTTTAACAACCTGGTATGGGATCTAGCCAGTGCACCTCTAAATTGTATCATTTCATCATAGTGTATGATCACTCCATGGCATCTGTGCATTTCTCTGGTCTTTTTCCCCTTTGCTGATAAAGTCACCAAGGATCAATTAGGCAGACTCCACTATGATTCTATTATGTAATTTTATCATACTGTAAGACCCTAATACTAAATACCATAGTGAGATTATATCTTTTCTCTATTACTAATTCAACATTTTGGCATGGAGTTAAAGAAACTCTGCCCAACAACTGTCATCTGTTTTAGCTACTTTTGTTATTGTTGTTAAAAATTGTTGAAAAAGTAAGTTTTCAAAGAACAGTTTATTCTGGCTCACAGTTTGGGACTGCAATATAGCAGGACAAGCATGCATGACACTAGGTGTGTGGCCAGCTGCTCATTGCACATCAGCAGTTAGTAATCACAGAAAGATGTATGCTGTTGTTTCGATCACTTTCTTGATTATGGACCCCAACCTAGGATGGTGCTATCTACCTCTAGTCAAGCTCTCTGGAAACATTCTTGCAAGCATGATCAGTGGCTTGCCTCTTAGGTGATTCTAAATTTGGCCAGATTACAGTCACTGACAGCATCATATCCATGATCCCCAGGCACTATAATTCCTATTCTCTTCATATGTAAGTGGTAAAGCAGTATATCCCCATGAGTTCTAATATGAAATTTTCAATCCAACCTTAAGTCCAAATCCAAAATGTCATTGTCAGGACTCGAAGAAACATCCTTGAAGCTATAACCTTATGAAATCCAAATAAATAAATAAATAAATAAATAAATAAATAAATAAAAACATAAATACATAAATACATAAATACATAAATACAATATTCCACTCCAAATGCATGAAAAAAGATGTGATCTACCTAAAGCAAGATAAAAGCTAAATAGGAAGATATTAAATTCCAGAAGTTGAGCTTCTGTGATGTACTATAGAAAAGAAAGTAATGCTAAAACCCTGGGTTTTAGAGCATATCTTTTGCTATTGGTTATGAAAATTGGGTGTTCACTTTACAGTTGCTCTTCTCCAAGTGAAGTGATTAGCTGTAGGCCACACTGTTTTCCTGGTATTCCCACTGCTGAATTCCTCCATATATCTCCAATGGAAAGCTTTCAAACAAGTATTCCTGCTGTAAACTCCTCTCTGACTTTCTGGGGATACTTTGAAGTTTTTGTGGTAACAATCATTATCCCATGAAGCCTGGATTCTCTGTGTTTTAAAGTTAGATCCACTGGGGCCTGAGTTGTGGTGTGTACTCCTATCATAGAGGACTTGAATTCCATTCCCAGGTCCTGGGAGAGTAACTGGTAACTCCCTTTACCTCTATATCTACTAAATCCTTTTCTCTGTCCTTCATGGGCATGTGCATGTACATGCACATACACCCATAAAGACATATACTAGTAGATATAATTAAAAAGAGTAAAACTAAATTTTTTAACAAGAAAGTGTAAATGTCACTTTAAATAGAAACCAAAGATCACCACTGTCACAAGCCATGTCTGGGTCTACTTGATTCCAGAAGGTAATGACAGAAGAAGACATTTTGGAAAGCATGATCCCAACGTGCCCTGAGACCTATTATATTTCCTTTGCATAAAAAGAGGCAATATGTAATTAAAATCATAATACCCAAGCCTCTCCTCATGCCCACTCTGCTTTAACCCTTAAACATACACAGGTTTTGCATGCATATCCTGGCTTCTATTACCTGGGAGACTATTCTATTCCAAGGGTTGAGTATAAGAGAGCATATGACATAAGAAAACTGGAAACAAGTTGGACTTGGTAACATTTTTATGTTCTTGTTTTTGTTTTTGTTGTTTTTGGTTTTGTTTTTGTTTTTCAAGAAGAAGAACTTTCATTTTGGGGAAGGTCATAAGGTTGAGGGTAGACCAAGGAAGGTTGGAACATGAATGTGACCTGGATAGATCATGTGAAATTTCTAAATAATCAATAAAAATACTATGTTATAAGAAAAAAAAAAAGAAAACATCCTTCATCTCTTTTGAACACAGCAGATTCAAGACTTCACGTAAATTTAATTTTCTAAACTTAGATATTTGCAGCCTTGATATTTCAATGGTGTGACAATTTCTTCATTTCATTCTAAACTCCTGGAAGTGTAGCACAGGTAACACGCATGCGTTCCTCTGCTATCTGGACACTGTTGAGCTCCACTTAGCCTTTACATAATACTGTCTCTAAGGGCCTTTGTTTTCTTTTTGTTTCATTTCTTTGGTGTTTGATGGCTTTATTTTTGCTTGTGCTTCTGTAAAATTATGGATATGGAGCAGGTTTTATGTTCAATTTTAGTCAGTGTATAAGTTAATTGATTTCATTAAGGCATTTACATAACATTTACATAGCAGTTAATGTCAGCATGAGGAAAGGGGAGAGCTTATTTACTGCTGGTAGAAGTGTAAACCATGTAAATCAGTGTAGCGGTTTCTCAAAAAAATAAAAAGTTTGCTACAGAACAATAACATTCATAGGAGTAGAAACAGAGGATCTATACCCAACCAGGCAGACATACTCATACCCATGTCAGAGTGTTCTGTTCATACTATCAACAGTTACACCAGTATGTTTTCCTTAACCCTTCATCCCTCAAGATTTGATTCATTCCATTATACAAAACTTATTCACTCACCAGTACAAAAATGTCTATCTAAAATATATAGGGCTATGTCAACTGAAGAATTTCATATCCCCATCTTAGTTAAAATGAATAAACCAGGTTCATTGTTAAGAAAAAGTATACTAAGTAACATGATCTTAATGTATTATATATTAAAATACATTTTTTGCAAATATAATATATTATATTACAATGAAGTCATCTTTTTCTTAAAAATTGTTTCATAGCTATTGAAGTTCTATAGCCATGTCTAAAGAGGAATTTGTCCACATACAGTGATAACTATATTCCCTGTAATTTATGCCCCTTTGTTGATTGTTTATCACATTAAATATTTGTTAAAGCATACCTGGAGCCTCTTTTTTTTGTTTGTTTGTTTTTTTGTTTTTTTTTTGTTTTTTTTTGTTTTTGTTTTTGTTTTGTTTTGTTTTTTTGTTTTTGTTTTTTTTTGAGGCANGGTTTCTCTGTATAGCNCTGGCTGTCCTGGAACTCACTTTGTAGACCAGGCTGGCCTCCAACTCAGAAATCCGCCTGCCTCTGCCTCCTGAGTGCTGGGATTAAAGGCGTGTGCCACCACCCCTGGCACCTGGGGCCTCTTATGAGACCATTCCCTTCATTCAATTTCCTATAAAATAAGATATTAACATAAAGGCATTGCACTATGCAAAGAAAATTCACAGTAAATGATTGTTTAACTCTTATGCTGTTGTACTTTTGTATTTTGGTTCTCAATATTTTTGTTGTGGTTGGTTTAGTTTTTGCATTCATGAAATCAAAAGATCAAATAATACATGTAATTTAGAAAAAGCATTTCCCCAGAATTTCTAAGAAACTTGTATTTGGCCTCCTTGGAAGCAAACACTGAAAGAATATTTAAACTGTTTTCAATTATCTTCAGTATATCTGTGATTTACTGAACTTTAAGGTTGGATTTCTATAGATGTTCCTGTAAGTTAGACATCATCAAAGTTAATGAATTTCAAGACTTACTTTCTGAGATTTAGTTTAGTTTAATTTCAAACCAAGAATTCCTGTAATTCTTGATATTATAGAAATAGGGTCAATTAGTCTTAAAATATTTTTGATTTTCTACATACTTCCCACATGAACTTTTAATTTTCCTATATCTCAAATATCATTGCTTCTAATGTAGATACTTATTTACTTGACTGGGGGGAGTGTGTTTAAATGATTGTAAATACAGAATAATTGTTATGCATCCTAACCTCTTCATGGATGAACCTACTAAGTTTATTTTCCCTCACAGTGAAACAATGTAGAAAACTATTTTAAATCAAGTTTATTCCCAATTTTGTAGTCTGTTTGTATTGCTTGTCTGTTGCACATGTTGGTATAGAACAGATTAGATTGAGTTCAGATCATCATATACCTTCTTCCTCAACAAACCTCTTTGTGTAAGAATGTTCATACTCTGTCTACATGCTCTCAAAGAAGGTGCTTTATTTCATTGAGGATGAAGATAATGGAATTTACTTATGTGTAATTAGTTTATTAATCACCAAACAGATAAAATTCTGAAAATAGAGGTGACTTGAGGTACTTATCACAGGGTCTTGCTAGAAAGGAGATTTTTACCTTTTGTTTTTGTTCTATATGTGCCCACAAAACAGGTGAGTATATACCCTTTGAATATTGAATTGTGAGGAAATGATGCTGCCATAATATTCTTGACAAAGAAAGCAGAAAATCCCGTGTCCATGACTCAGAAAATCATAGAGAAGAAAGACAGAAAGGTTCTGGGATATGAACACTCTTAAACACATGAAACCAACTTCTACCTTTCCACATTTGCATCTCTAAAGAAAACAGTTTCTTGTATTTGAGTCAACATCTAGAGGAAACAGCTACTTGCAGCCTACAATTTAATTATGTAACATCTCTAACGCAAAAATGGAAGCTAAATGGGAAATTAGGATCTGGCTTAAAGGAAATCAGTGGGAAAATAGACATGGGGCCAGGAGACAAACTATTATTTCAGCATCTTTTCTCATACACTGAGAAGTCTTTCCTCAGGATGTGTGCTGAAACAAATCATTGATTAGCAGTTTGCTATGTAAAAGGAGACTATGTAAAGTGCTGCAAACTATAATGAAGGCATATGCATATAATTTTTACAATGACAAACAGTATAAGATCGTCATTCTAATGAACCAAAATTGATCAACTCCTGTCAATATTATGTGAAATCTTAATGATCATGCAGATGAGCTATCTCTTCCATAGAGCAGAGATGTAGAAGCAGTGCACATTGTGTTTTCTTTAATGTTTTGTTTTGTTTAATGTTATATTTTGTTTAATTTTATTCTTATGTTTGTGGCATGACTGTTGGTGTACATGAGTATATGTGAAAATACACTTGCACATACACACATATGTATGCAAGTGGAGGTGAGGGACTCAATAGAAGGTGTCTCCCATTTTAATTTTTAAGACCATCAATCTCACTGAAGCTGCAGGAAATCCTATGCTTTCTTTCTTACTTAGTTCCCATTTTAAAACTGAAGTATATACTTGTCTATTTCTTATACATTCTATTTAATATTTTTAAAATTATTTATCATAGACTTCTCCCCCATGTATGATGGAGTTTTGGATATCTTTCTCTTGTTCAGGACATCTGTCTTGAGTGCATGTGTTCAGTGGCCTTCTTGTGCCTGTTAAACATTGCTGTATTTCTGAAATCTGCTACTTTTGGCTATTATAGTCTTTTAGGTTTCTATTTCACAATGATCATTGTATTTTGAAGGACCATATGTGAAACAACATAGTAAGAGATGAATACTCCATATTATTTTATTCTCTGCCCATTAACCATTGTGGATCTCGTCATTAGTCACTATCTATTTCAAATGCAATCTTCTCTGATGAGGCTTGAGAGAAAGACTAATTTGGGGGTAATAAAAGTAAGACTTTAGAAGGAAGTTTATTACCTTGTCCATTTAGCATAATAATACTATTAAGGACCTAAGATATAGCCAGTCATAATCATTAAACAGTACCTTATGAAACTAAAAGGCTTCTATGGCAAAGAATATTATAATTCAAGAAAACAGGCAGCTAAGAGAATGAGAAGAATCTTTACAGGCTCTATATCTAAAAAGGGGTTAATATCTAGAGTATATTCCAAAAACTAAACACCAAGAAAACAAAAACTAAAACAAAAACAAAAACAACTCAGTTAAAACTTGTGATTACATGGTATGCACTCACTGAAGTGGATATTAGCCCAAAAGTTCAGAATATCCAAGATACAATTCACAGACCATATAAAGCTCGAAAACAAGACCAAAGTGTGGATGCTTCAGTGTTTCTTAGAAGAGGGAACAAAATAATCACAGGAGGAAATATGAAGGCAAAGTGTGGAGCAGAGACTGAAGGAAAAGCCATCCAGAGACTGGCTCACCTGGGATCCATCTCAGATACAGTCCCCAAACCTGGACGCTATTGCAGATGCCATGTAGTGCTTGCTGACTGGAATCTAATATTGCTTTCTTCTGAAAGGCTCTGCCAGAGCCTGACAAATACAGAGGTAGATGCTCGCATCCAATCACTGGACTGATCATAGGGTCCCTGATGGAGGAGTTGGAGAAGGGACTAAAGGAGCTAAGGGGGTTTGCAGCCCCATGGGGGGATAAACAGTGTCAATTGGCCAGACCCCAGGAGCTCCTGGGACCAGCAACCAAATTGTCAACACGGAGAAGCTATGGCTCTTGCCATTTATACAGCAGAGGATGACCTTCTTGGACATCAGTGGGAGGAACAGCTCTTGTGCTAGAGGGGGTTTAGTGCCCCAGTGTAGAGGAATGACAGGGCTGAAAGGCTGGAGTGTGTGGATGGGTGGAGGAGCACCCTCCTAGAGGCAGGAGGATGGGGGATGGGATAGGGGGTTTCCATAGAGGAGACAAGGAAAGGCGATAACATTTGAAATGTAAATAAAGTAGATATCTAATAAAAATAAAAATAAAAATAAATAAATATTAAAGATAATGGAGAAAAACCTTGTGATAGCAACTTAAATTAGGGTTTTCAAGAAATAGAATTGACAGAATTCTTTGTGTGTGTGTGTGTGTGTGTGTGTGTGTGTGTGTGTGTGCGCGCCTTATACTTATAATTACTCAGTGGACTGAGTAATTCAGCAACTAACTAAAAGGTCACAATATTTGATATTTCAGCAGTACTAAACTGTTTCTGAAGTCCCAGGGACATCCTCGAGGACGGCCTTTTTCAGGTTGTTTTGGACATCTGGAGAAGCAGGTTCTCATGCCATGGAAAGACTGTTTCAGGAAGGGATTAGATGAACTTGCTAGTTAGACTGAGGGCAACAAATGTAATTTTTGTCTTTCATGTCCCCTTATATAGCCTTTCACCAGAAGGGAAGGCCCAGATTTAGGATGAATTTTCTGAGCTAAAATGATCCACTCAAGAGAATTGTACAAAGACATGATCAGCTTCTTAGGGCTTCGTTGATTTCACTTGTAGTCAAGATTACAATCAAGATTCGTCATCACAATTTCATCCCTTATTAACTGGACATATAATCATATCTCTTTATATTGCGATTAATTTTCAAAGAGAAATACTAACAAGGTCATAACTATCCCATGTAGAACTGAAAATGCAATACATATTTTAGAATAGGTAGCAATGGCTATTAGGGGATATTTTTTTAGTGTATTGTACTTTAAATAATATAACCGCTGATGTAATCTTCAAAATACCCTTCAATATTCTATCAGGTCAACTGTTTCAGGTTGGTGGAGTGTTCAAATGGGCCCCATCCTTATCTATCAGAAAAGAGCATATTAAAACTTCTTTTGAGATTTCATCTTACCCAGTCAGAAAATGGCTAAAATGACAAAAATTAGTAACAAATGCTGGTGTGGATGTGGGACAATAGGAACATGTATTCACTATCACTGGGAGTGGGAACTGTTGCAGCCATTGTGAAAATCCCTGTGGAGTTTCCTCAAATTTCTTAAAATAGCACTATCGTATGGTATAGCTCTATGGCTACTGGGTATATTCCCCAAAGATGTTTTATCTTATCTGCTCCTCCATTTTCATTATTGTTCTATTCCCACAAGCCTGGAAATGGTAACAGACTATATGACCATCAACTGAAAAATTGATAATAAAAATGTGGTGTGTTTACACAATGAAATATTATTAAGGTATAAAGAAAACTGAAATTAGCAGGTAAATGGATGAAGCTAAAAACAATCAATCACTGAAGTACCCAGACCTGGAAAAACAAACATTGCATGTTTCCTCTTATTTGCTAAATTGAAAACTTTAGAAAAGTATGTTTACATTGCAATGACCCAAGACATCGGGGAACTAGCACAGCACCATAAGGGAAAGAGAACAGAACATGGATAGAAAGAGGAACTCTCCTCCATCGTTGGTGGGATTGCAAACTGGTACAACCACTATGGAAATCGGTCTATTGGTTACTCAGAAAATTGGACATATGAGGACCCAGCTATACCATTCCTGGCCATATACCCAAAAGATGCTCCAACATATAACAAGGACACATGCTCCACTATGTTCATAGCAGCCTTATTTATAATAGCCAGAAGCTGGAAAAACCCAGATGTCCTTCAATAGAGGAATGGATACAGAAAATATACACAATGGAGTACTACTCAGCTATTAAAAACAATGACTGCATTAAATTCTTACATAAATGGAAGGAATTAAAAAATATCATCCTGAGTGAGGTAACCCAATCACAAAAAAAGCAAACAAACAAACAAACAAACAAACACCACAAACATTACACTCATTGATAAGTAGATATTAGCCTTATTATACACAGATACATTTGTCAAATGAATTTAATGGAATTAGCTAGTAATTGTGGTGGACAGTGCTTCTCACAGATACTATAGGGTGTTCATTTAAAAGTCCTGTGTTAGGTATGTGCTACCTCTTCTCAAGTTGTTGGTCACTGAGATCCCCACTGTGGGACAAGCACAAAAAGAACTGGCTTGGAACAAAAGCTAAATCAAGAAGAACCCAAACCCTGAAAATCTCATCTTCATACTAAAATCTCACTTGACACTGGCAGTAGCAAGGATTGGCCACCCCCTCCTTGCCCCCTGATTCTCTTATTCTCCGACTTCATGCTCATGACTCCTTCCCCCGCCATCCTGCCCAGTCCTTCTTGAGGAAGTCATGTAGCCTCTTAGCTAAATTACAGGTTTAAGTAGCTGTGATCGCTCTTAAGGTAAATAAAGCATTCCCAGCACCGCAACCTCACCCAATAACATACACTCTCTTTGAAAAACCTTACCCACTCCCCAAGGTTTGTATAGCCCTTCTTACCCCCCTACCCCCAATAAAAAGAGCTGCTGTTTTCCAGAATATTGCCTTAAGAACTGTTTCACTCCCTCACAAAATAAAGAACTGTAACACTGTAAACTTTGGAGAATCATGCCCCCTCTACCCCGCACCACACCACACACTCATTACAGCTGTACCGCTATCCTGATGACCAGTCGTCCCTCCCTGGGCTCAACGTCATCCTTCCCAGCCCATTGTACAGCGGTGCCTAGAAACCCCAAGGAAAGAAGCAGAGCCTGGAACCACACTCCACAAAAATTACAAACTATTGACATTGTTCCTGCTTACCTCCAGAACTTAAGAGTAAAACCCCATTGGTAAAGAGACCACATACGGGAGTCCTGGGCCATAAGAAATCTTGGTACTAACCTGGAAACTCATCTGTACTGGCTACCTCCCATGGGGCTATAATGTATAGTACCAAGGGAAAAAACTAACCAGTGATGCCATGAGAGGTAAATCCTGGGAGCAAGGGCAACTGCTGTCATGAAAAATATATACAATTCATACAAAAGTGGTGTGATGTAAGGCCTGCTTCACAGGATTAAATACATGTTTGGTACCATTCACTGAGAAAAGACTCCACAACTTCCTACTATGATTCCTAAATCTGCTGCCTAATGTTTACAATGGCACTTACTTTGTTTTGCTAGACATCATCTTTATAGGCCTTTGGATAAAACAGGCCTAAAAGTCTATACTCATGTCTACCTATAAAACAATACCTCTGACAGTCTTTCAGCATCTGGAAGACATACTCACTTCTTTAAGGGTTTTCTTTACAGTTCAATCAGAAATTAAGGCATTTTTTCACATGAGAGAGAGCTTCATACGCAAAAATCGTGACCTGAATCATGCAACAGGACGCAACAGTGAGGCAAAACTAAGAGACACATCTCCCATAGAGGAGGTGGTATGGCTTTAGACCTGACTAACATGTGACATGTTATACATGTAGATAATGAGCTTTACTGGTGATCAGACCCCATTACTTTTTCATCTTCCTCCATTTTACACCGGAAGCCTTCTCAAAATGCCCTCCTCCTATTTCATGTTGTCTTTGTGCACGTGATCCACTGCATTTAGATAGAATCTTTTGCCTGAGAGTGGGGACAAAGCCATTATTTATCAAAGAAAGGATAATTTACAGTAGCTACACCACTGAAGGAAATGATAGCCCTCCAACATATAACTACCAGCAGTTTCTTGCGGAAGGATGAAACATTTTTATTGAACAAATTTGAAAAGAGCATTTTTGATATCATAATATCTTGTCAACTAAAGTGATTATTCGTGACTCTGCGTGTGATCACTTAGCTATTTGGCATGTATATAACCCAATCACTTTCAAGGGACTTTAAATAATCTTAATTGAAAAATTAAGATACCAAATTTGATTGAATTAACTTGTGAAGTTGTTTTAATACTTAATTGAACTCACTAAGAGAAATAATTTAAGTTTTTCTTCTAAATATTACAGTGTATTCTTTTTAGTTCAAAAGTATATTTGCTTCAAATTACACCCAGTTTAAAAAAACTTATTCTTTAACCATTGCAAAGCTCAAATGCTGCTTAAATGCATAGAACATTCTATAGAAAGTGAGATTAGTGGTTACAGAACCGCAGTGTGTTACTATTATAAAAATTATTATAGAAATCAGTAATGCTTTCATTTTCAAAACTAATCTGATGTTAAAAATCTTCTCTGTATAGATATTAAAAGCTGCATTATTTACATTTTGTAATGTTTTTAGGAAAATATAGGGTACTTTTAAAGTATCATGTGAAGAGAGTATAATAAAGGAATAAAATTTTTATTAGCAGAGTAGTAATTTACATAAAACAAATGCTAACATTTATTGAATAAGATAATTTGTACAAGCTTCTTCCTATTTGTCATACTTTGACACTTGGCAACATCTGAAATATAAAAATCTGATTTACTCATTAAAGTCAATGCAAAATATGATAATCTACAAATATGTGTGTCATATAATATATACTTTAAACATTATTGCTATATATTTCACTCATTTTTTCATGGTTTTACCATACTCAAATATGCCAGAAATGAACGTCTGTTTGAACTAATGAATAATTTCACATAAATACTCCAATTATGAATGTTTAAAAATCCTTGTCATAACATTCACCAAACTTACACATGACAGCTAGCATGTGTTGCTGCATTTTCATGTTAAATATTTGATGATTGCCTCTTTAAATCCAAGATTCATAATCCAAAGGCTTTCATTTTCTTATACCATTTGTAATTCAAGAGACATTTATTAGTACAGTCTTCATGCATCAACAAAATATATCTGAGGAAAACAATATATGAATTCCCTCGAATTTTGGACATATTTTAAGGTATTAATTATTTATAAGAATACTTTAGTATATATTGCATATATACTAAATTTATATATATGCAAAATTTTGGACATATTTTAAGGTATTAATTATGTATAAGAATACTTTAGTATATATATATATATATATATATATATATATATATATATATATATATATATATATGCAATGCCTGTTTTTCTCTTTCTCTATGGAATAAAAATAAGATTTAAAGTAGGAGTGATTCTTCTTAAAAATTAAAACTATACTACAGTTTGAATCTCTCTTAAGTTAGAATAAAAATGTGTATACATTTCCTCACCTGTTTGTGCTTTTAGGAAAAGATAATAGCTCTCAACCAGAACCTAGGTTCTAAGAAACAGTAACATTCATCCTGTCCCTTGTTAACATGGATTTCAGTTTAGAATACAAATTTAATTATAACACAAATATTTTAAAGTTAAATAATTAGAATAGGTATGGAGACGTGTCATTTTTACTATTAAATAAAAAAGAGAACTAAAAATCTTAAAAGCATTTTTATACTAAGTAAGACAAAGTTTAGGCATTGACAAGTCCCCCTGCCTTAACCGTCATTGCTCAGAAAGACAGATCGCCGTAGTAACCTTAGTCTTGATGCTTTCCAGAAAGCAAATTATTTCAGTCACTTCAGGTAATTCCCTTATTGGCTTCACAATCAAAGAAGTTAGTATCTGTGTAATGAACACTACCTATGATGATCAACCTACCTCTCTAATATAGGAAAATAGACAATGCAGTTTACTGTAATCATTATATTTTCAGAAACATTGATATCACTCTAGATACTTTTTTTTTGAAGATACAGAGTTTCTATGCAGATACATCCCCATACTTTTAATCCCCCTGTCTGAGCTTCTGAAGCCCTAAGATTAAAGTTGTGATTACCAATAGAGATCTTTATATGCTTCCTTCATCTTTAACTAGTTGCAGATTTCAGTGTACTTTCAAAAAACTGATATAGTTTGATGCATAATGATATAATGATGGTTTTTCTACCTACAGAAAATATATATGTGTGCATTTATACATAAGGCTCTTTCTATAATATTAAAATTTCCAAAGGCAGGCAAGTTTTAAAAGGACATTTTAGGCCTTAAGCCAAAACTGACATTCCACCTTTAATTATGTGAAAATCAAAAGAATGTATTTTAATGACAAATTATGAGAAAATCATGAAAACCATACTTTCTTTTAAAAGCAAGAATTGCAAAATTGCTTTTCCCTTTATGAACTGTTCCTGTCAATATCTTCAGACAATCTTTCCCTTATGCTTTTATAATGAAACTCTGCTTTCCTGCGCCTGATCTACTCCACCCTGATTCTCACAGTCACATCTGTCAAGAGTCCAGCTACCCAGCTGCTACATTTGTTGGAAATCTTGGCACTTAGATCATATTTTTTCCTCAGAACAATTTCTTCAGTCACCTTAGGAGATTGTTAAAGCCACGGGTACTGTGCATCTCCAACACAGGCCCTTAGCTTCTCTAGATGCCCTGTTAATTCCCCAGCCTGATCCTTTGCCTTATACTTTCCCAAACACAGAATTTTGATATCCCCCAAACTGTTCAAGCTGGCCCTTTATTATTGCAAGGATTCTGCTTTTATTTTCTTGCTTACCTTCAGTTTTGCTGTTTTCACTATTATTTAACCATACTGTACATACCTTAAAACGTTCACAATTGAAAGCACGAATTTGTTGGGCTATTACTCTTTAATTAGTAACTTCAACATCTCACTATTTTCTCTATCCAGAGATACCTTTAAATAAAAGGACTGCAATCATTGAATTTGTAACATAAATACTTTCCCGCTCTGCTTTGGCATTTGATTTACTTAAAACAAAAAAAAAATCACAATTTGAATGTCCCCTATTATCTTTCTCCTCTCATTCTGGTTCCAGGCAGCTGGGCCTCCCTGTTAAAATATTAAAATACAACAGTGGAGGGCTGTGAGAAACCTCTGTGGGTAAGCTTGTCAGGTAAGCATGAGGAGGCAAGTCCATTTCCAGAACCCACATAAAAAGTGGGATGTGGTAGGGTATGGTGGCTTGTGCTTGTAACCCTAGAGCTGAGGAGACACAAACAAATGGAACTCTGGGGTTTGATGGTCCAGTAGTCTAGGGAGCTTCAAGTTCAGTGAGAGAAACTGCCTCAAAAAGTAAAGTGGAGGGTGAAGGAGGATGACAATGGACATTTAGTCTTCACATCTGTACACATACATGCACATACAAGTGTACACACACACACACACACACACACACACACACACACACACGAGCAAATATTGACTCCTAAATCAAATTGCCAATATTGATGGTAAGGTGATTCTTGCTTAGCAATCAAATTATATTGCACTCATTGATCATGCAACTTTGCTCATCTCCACACACCATTTTCAAACCTTTTGTATTGTCTTCAAACCATAGAAAACCAGCCTTTGCTTCATTCACATACTATTATAGGGTGAAATGATATGGTGAGGCAAAATACCCTTCAGTGATAGGTGAATTAAATCAATAAAGTCTACTGACTCTTGTTTCAGTTTGTAGTATTTTCTGTTTTAAAATGCATGTTTTTCATTAGACCCTTAGATCTATTTAGATCCTTTTTCTTAGGTGCCTGAATAGCTCTTTCTCTACGTTTGACCATTCTCACTCATAAAATAATTAATCTTACTGTTCTTCCCACTTCTAATCAAAGATTTCTTCCTCAATAAAGACTAAGAATTTATTCCAAAAAAAAAAAAAAAAAACAGATTCCCAACTTACACCTTATTTTCCATTCACTGTATTTCTCTGTGTTTTAATCAGTTTCATAATATTAAATTGCATATATACTTGTTTTTATTTCCAAATTTGGTCTTACAATGTAGCCCAGGCTGGCTTTGAAATCACAATCTTCCTACTTGTCTTACCTCTGGTTCCTAAGTCCTAGGATTACAGAGTGCATTATAACTCCTGGCTCTAGAATTCTATTTAGTCAAGTGACTGCTGAATTGACTTCTTTCTCAAGCAAAAGTCTTATAACACAAAAGTTGTGACACATAAGAGCTCAAAATTTTTTGATAATGAATCAGTAATATTAATACAAGACTATTGTGTAGCCTACACCAAACACAACAAAGACCAACTCTTTTTAAGACAATCACCTTTGTCTTCATTTTACAGATGAAATATCTTAGGAACTGGGATGACACATAGAAGTGGACAGACATTTTTAAGATTTTTGTTTTAAATTTATGATCTAATAACTTAAATTATTTTTTTCAGAAGATGGAAAATTTTACTAGGAGAGTCCATAATGACAAAAATCTTAGGACGCAGATGATGAATTTTGTCCATATTTTCTAAATGAACAGTATATTTCTAAAACTGGAAAATAGAAGTGCATTGCAAATTCTGGAGCTCATACTGTGTTGACAGTTTGAATTTGAAATGTAGAATGGCAGGGTGTGTATGGTTTTATATCTGTAGCATACATATCACCTTAAAAATGAGAAATATTGCAAGGCCATGTTAATTTTAATAATGAGTAAACAAAGAAGAGAAGATTAAAATTTTACACTCTAGGGCATGGGTTATTTGACAGAACATTTGATAATTATAGAAAATTACATTTGATCTAAAAGACTTTGGGATGCTAAATGTGCCTGTACTCACAAAGATGTGGGGATGACTTTGGCTACTGAGATATAAAGTTAACATTGGGAGAAAAAGTATGATAATGGTGATGGTATTGCTATAGATATTGTAGGGAAAAGAGAAAGGTTAGTTTTTGACATCTAACTTGTAATCCTGGTTCAGTCACAATGGATTCTATATAGACATCAAATGAGTATAGAGTCATACTCATTATATTCAATTTTAAAAACACTTTATGAAATATTGAAGAACTCAATATAACATCGGATTCAGTCATCAAGAGTAGAGAAAGCAGTTTTCAACAAAGCTAACCTCAATGAGGAATGAAATACACTTGAGAGAACATGAGAAGGCTTTCAACTCAGTGGGAAGAGAATGCAAAAGCCCTCCCACTAAAGCTCATTGTAGCTGAGCACAGTGCCTGACAAGAAATGTTTATTCAACACAGGAAAATACATTCTCATTCTCTAGTAAACATGGTCAATTCTAAAGTTGCATTACAAAGCCAAGGTCTACAAATGTCTCACAAGTGACTACCTCTTTATATTGCTCTTCTAAATTATATCTTATCAGAAGTTTTTATTTATTTTTCTTTTCTTGGACTTCAAGCATTCATGGCACAATTATATGCTCCTTAAATTATTCAGATTTCTATGAAAGACTATATTTTTCTATTTGCAAAAATCCTGTAGTGTAGGATGTTTAATTTTGCAAGGTTTCTACTTGTAAACAGGAAATAAGATCAATTACCAGCAGTGTTAGCTATCAGCACCCAATCCCCCTGTCAGCCTAGGCTTAAGTGTGGTCTCTTGAGCTGAACATTGACCTGGGAGTCAATAAAATAGCCCAGGGGTTATATTTTCCAATAATCTACTGGAGACCTATGACAAGTTCATAGCCTAGTAGCAAAGCACTTCTTAAGTCACAGGGCCATCAAACCGGATTAAGTGCTTTGAAATCTATGGATAACAGGTACTGCAAGGACTGAAGAGCTCACCAGGTCGCCTCTTTCCCTCAGGGTCACTCAGCTCCTTGTCCCCCCACACTGAGAGAATATTGATGAGAAGAATCACAGAAGATGCCCATGGCAACAAAGCATGATGTGAGAAACTATTAACTTCTCATAGTATAGTACAACTGTGATGGCAAAAATTCAGAGTGATCTGCAAAATATTAATTCATTTTTTATCAGTTTTTAAAGTTTCAGAAGTATAAAAAGAGCCTCATTAAATATGAAAATATCTTTTTATAGGCAATTATATTTTTTTACAGATTTTCTTTTACATGAAAATTGCCTCTAATAACATGTTATTAGCCAAGTAGGAAGTCATTTTTTCATGGTTTGATAAAATAGGAAAATCACCCAGTAAGGAAGCAGAATATCCAAATAAGGAATCAAATACAGAAGATGATTTAAAAATAACATTTAATGAGGTTAAATCAACTTGAAACCTAGCAAATGGTGTTTTAGTTAACAGAAGTTGTCTGATCAACATAACTCAATTACATGAAAATTCATAGAAAACTATTTTGAAAGCAATCTAATTTTTTAGTTTAAAAATTATGTCGGGCTGGTGAGATGGCTCAGTGGGTAAGAGCACCTGACTGCTCTTCCAAAGGTGCAGAGTTCAAATCCCAGCAACCATATGGTGGCTCACAACCATCCTTAACAAGATCTGACTCCCTCTTCTGGGGCGTTTGAGGGCAGCTACAGTGTACTTACATATAATAAATAAATAAATCTTTAAAAATTATGTCAAGATTTCTTTGGAATTCAGTAAGGATGTATTATAATGTAATATGTACATATGTATATGTATAAAATGTATTATAATAGGGGAAAACTGACTTAGTTTAGAAACACACCCTTATTTGTTATTACAACAGATAGTACATATTGATAAACTATGTATTGTTTATTTACCTATTTTTGAAATTATAATTATAATATGTCTTTCTTTCCTTTCTTGTTTCCCAGTATTCCCATATACCATTCTTGTTAAAATATTCTTCTAAAGTGGTGATATTCTATTTGTAGTTTTCAACCCTTATAATTCCTTTGCAATGATATTAGATCTGTTTCTGCTCCATGATGGTCCTGGGAGGCCGTAAGAGAAGTCACAGGATTCATTAAAGTTTGCCATATCACTAAGCCTGTGGGCATGACTTTAACGATGATTATCTTACTCCAATTGTTTTAGTTTCAGAGAAAGAATAGATTACTTCATTCATATTTTTCTTACAGGAAAAATAATAAAGAGAGAGAAAATGAAAATGTTGTATACATTTTCATAGTAATATAGTGCTCATGGTGATATTGTAACATAGTGCTCCTTGTTAACTGATTTTTCTTAAGCTACTAAAAATTTATAGTATATAGGCTTAAGATTTTTGAATTAATTTTAGGCATATTAAAAACAATAAGACTTTGGAATATGCGTATACATGTATATTAGCCTTTTAATCTCATTATAGAATTAATTTATAATGCTTGTAAAAAAACTATAAGCACAAAAATTATCTGGGAAAAAATATATAAATGTGGAAGTAAGTGTTTACAAATGTTAGATTAATTACTTAACATATTTTTCCTCTAAACTGAATTACAATAAAAAGTATGCAATTCCAACTTGGTCTTGAAGCACATATAGAATAAACAATAGACCTATTGAGTTGAGAAACTGATCTGAAGGACTAGGAAGATGATCCAATGCAGCAGGCAGGATAGATAGCTGGAGGACTATACTAAATGCTTAAATTTGTATGTTCCTTATCTTGATTATCCATGAGCACATCCTAGATTCTATTTGAACCCCTTGTTAGTCAGTTAGTTACCATATTTCATTGCTAGAGTTACCTCTAACATACATCTGCTTCCAGAAGTGACAGTAGAAAGTAGTAGAGACAGACTTTCAGGGACAAATAAAATTTTTGTAAAACAAAAGTTTTGCTTAACCATAATACATTTTTTATTGGATTGTACCTATGTACATATGTATCCATTCATTGTGACTATAAATCTCAGAAACAAAACAAAATGGACAAACAATGCAAATTGAGAAATCAGTGTCAAGTAATAAGCCTGATTATAAAACAAATGTCTAGGGGCTGAACATGGTTTAGCAGTTAAAAGCACACATTATTATTTTTTATTTTTTATATTTATTTATTTATTTATTTGTTTGTTTGTTTGTTTTTTGAGAAAGGGTTTCTCTGTGTAGCCCTGGCTGCCTGGAACTAACTTTGTAGACCAGGCTGGCCTCGAACTCAGAAATCTGCCTGCCTCTGCCTCCCGAGTGCTGGGATTAAAGGCGTGCACCATCACTCCCGGCTTATTTTTTATTTTTTTATATTTTATTTTGCTGAGGTCCCAAGTTTGGTTCTGAGCACACATATCAAGCAGCTTACCACCTCCTATAAGTACAGTTTCTCATGCCTTCTCCTGATTCTGTAGCCACCTGTAATCATGTGAACAAACACAATACACACATACATATGTACAAACACACACATGTACACTTAAAAATAAAATAAAACATTTAAAAATTTACAAGATTTACAAATATTTATAACTATATAAAAATAAAGATACGCTTGACCTTGTTTAGAACATTATCATTAATATGTATACAGATTTTTCTTTATAAACACTTAGATCCGTTATAATTACTATGTATTTATTTATTGTATATTTAAGTATGCTTCACTGATGTAATATGAGTAAATAAACCTTCCATCTATAGTTAAAAATACATTAATAAAGAAAAGCTCCCCATCATTATCAAACTTCTATTAATGCCTGTGTGGTTATTATAACAATATAACCACAGGAATATCTTTGCTTCCTTCTTCCTACCCTTCCTTCCCTTTCTCTTTCTCTCCCTCTCTCTCTCTCTCTCTCTCTCTCTTCTCTCTCTCTCTCTCT
>NC_034593.1:2176315-2204872 GCF_900095145.1 Mus pahari | reverse complement strand
TTTCTTTCTTTCTCTCTCTCTCTCTTTCTTTCTTTCTTTCTTTCTTTCTTTCTTTCTTTCTTTCTTCCTTCCTTCCTTCCTTCCTTTCTTCCTTCCTTCCTTCCTTTCTTTCTTTCTTTTGTTCATTCTTTACTTATTTCTTTCTCTCTCTTTCCCTCCCTCGCTTACTTCCTTCCCTTTCTTCCTTCCTCCCTCCCTTCCTCTCTCTCTCCCTCCCTCCCTCTTTTCTTTCTTTCTCTCTTTCTCTCTTTTTCTCTCTCCCTCCCCCTTCCCTCCCTCCCTCCCTCTCTCTCTTTCTTTCTTTCCTTGTTTCTCTCTCTCTTTCTCATTCATTCATTCATTCATTCATTCATTCTTTCTTTCTTTCTCTCTTTCATTCATTCTTTCTCTCTTTCCATTTCTTTCTTTCTCTCTCTCTTTCTTTCTTCCTTCCTTCCTTCCTTCCTTCCTTCAAATTCCCTGATTTTTGTAATACTCCTGAAAGACGATTTTAAAATAATTGGCCTACTTAAGAATGAAAATGCAATTATTTGTCTCAATAACACAATATGCATTAAATATGATATTTTCTATTAAATAGTTTGTTTTGTTTACAGAAAAGGTAGGGCAGAAAAGCTGATCTGAATATATGTCTAGTCACAGAAATGTATTCTTATTTGTAACAAAAATGGTGTAAATGAGATATTCTAAATTTAGCAAATGTGTTGTGTTATCTTCACCATGTGTTACAGACTACAAAATGTTAGAAAAGAAACTGAATTTAATATCACTGAGTACATGTTGGGTGATTTTCCTCCACATCTTATTTGCAAAGGGTTTGAGAAGATAAGGATGTTGTTGAGTAGATGCAATGGAGAAATACTGCTGTAATGATATTAACTACTCGTTCCTGAGCTTCCACTGTGTGCTCAGCTTATATGGTTTTACTCAACTGTAATACTATGTACTCTAAGCATCCAGAGAGCTACTAGGCAAATAATATTGTATTGCAAATAAGGAACTTAAATGGTAAATTCATAAAGACTGTGGTGGGGCATGAAACATAAGAAGGGGAATAGAATCAAATTTAGCTATTGTGATGACTCGGAAGGAAATCATGTTTATCAACAAAGCTCAGGACCTGAGTTCAACCCCTGGACTTCACACAGAGGGGGAGAGGATGAACTAACACAAACTGTCCTCTGATACACACACACACACACACATATGCACACACACATGCTTGGACACACAGGCATGAGTCTCCCATGCACAAGCACACAATAAATAATAAATGAATAAAAAATCCTCACATATTGAAAGTAGAAAAATAGTAAAAAAAAAAAAAGATAGTAAATTTCAACAAACGTTTATCGTCAGTTTTTTGGTTGGTTTGGTTTGGTTTGGTGTTGTAGCTGTTTAGGAAAACCTCACTATATATATATATATATATATATATATATATATATATCCATATATATCCATATATATCCATATATATCCATATATATCCATATATATTCATATATATCCATATATATCAATTGAATATATTGACATATCTGATATATATCAGAGAAAAGTAGAATGACAAATACTTTAAAAACTTATAGAAACTGAAAAGAATCAAATTATAGTAATTCATAAATGTTTAAACCAAAAACCTAATCAAAATCTCACAAGATTAAACGGATAAAGAGAAAGAGCAAAGTGGTACTAGGAATCTGGTTGAGGCTCCTTTATATCAACTTTGAACAGTACACAGGAAGATATAGTACATAAATGATTTTGAGAGGCCTATTGACACAAAATAGCAATAAAAATAGTGAATGTGACACCAGTGAAAGAAGAATCAGGTTGATAGGTTTTTGTAAAGATTGAAGAATGTCATCTATAACCCCATTTTCAAGTAAAATTACAGACTGTGTATTTTTAAATTAAATATAGGTCACCATGACTATGAGGGGCTTACAAGCAGTCCAGGAATGGTGACAGAGACACAATCATACAATGGTCCTCTTTTTAACATAGAGATACTGGTTATGGGTTTAATCATTATATTTTCTAAGATCTTGTGTCCTATGAGTTTTGACTTTTTTCTCATTACTTATCTAGAGAAGGAACACAGAGAATCAACTATATTTACAATACATCTATGGTAAAGCCAGAGTTCCTTCCACAGCTTAGCACTGTGGGCATCATAACCATGAGTACAGGGCTATGGGATGGTAGACACTAAACAACTAAGGAGGTAGATGAGCCGTGTATACACTCACTTCATTCTATAATCAAATACAACTTACCCTATGGAAAACTATGCTTTTCATTCTTCACTGTAAAACTGGTTTTGTTGTATAGCTAAATTATTTGGAAATGGACAAATTTCACTTATATCTGTCTTTTGTCAAAATATGTTCCTTTAGGAGGAACAATAATATGAACTAACCGGTAACCTCAGAGCTGTGCCTCTAGCTGCATATGTAGCAGAAGATGGCCTAGTCGGCCATCATTGGGAGGAGAGGCCCTTGTTCTTGGGAAGATAATATGCCCCAGTATAGGGAAATGCCAGGGACAGGAAGCAGGAGTGTGTGGGTTGAGGAGCAGGCGGGGGGGGGGGCAGAGTATAGGGGACTTTCGGGATAGTGTTTGAAATGTAAATGAATGAAATATTTAATAAAATGATAAACAAACAAACAAAAATATCTTCCTTTAATATGTGACACCATAATTTATGATTTAAAAAGACATGACTCTAATATTTAAAAAAACTTTAAAGAATTTTAAAGAGTTGAAACATTTTGCCAAAGAATAGTAGAAAGTTACATTCATGTATTTATACACATGTATATCAGCTTTCAGTGAAAACAAGCAGAAGGACGAAGAATATCATTACCAAATTATGATAAGAAGAATTTGTATTTTTGTGGGACAGGAATGTTTTTGACACATGTTGCCAAAGAAAGTGAATAGGTCATATATTCTCCTTTGTTTATTTTATTTCTCAGAATTTAAACTGTTAACAAATCCTCCAAAGAGATTATAACATATCTAATTATAACTTTCTTTACCATATTTAATTATGTTTCATTCCAAAGAATAAACATAGTTCATTCAATTATCCTTATTTTATGATTGGTAAATTGCATAGAATCACTAAGGCAGAAGAAGTGTAAAGGGGGTGGAGATGGGGAGGAATCCTAGAGTCCACAGTCCCTTCCAAAGCAGGGCAAGTTACTCTTTTATCGCGATAAAAGGATGCCAACATTTCATTAATGTCTTTCTTTGCGAGCACAATAGGAAACCCTGAGCATTTGATATACTCTACATCTGAACAGTGCAGTAACGATGTATATAATTCACTTGGCTTCTCATACTGACAATTTGAATTTCCTTAATATATAGTTGCTTTATCCGAAATTAAACAATTAATAAGCCAGTAGCTATGTGAATTATTAATTATTCATACTTACTATGCCAATAAGCATTAATCAATTATAAGGAGATACAGAAATTAAGGCCAAGAGAAAATGCCAACCCTAGTCTTTTAATACTGAGGCTCTACTAAGCGAGTTTTTTCAAACATATTTGATTTGCATAATACTATCAATATGCACATCTGTGCTTGCTGCTTATGTTTCTAACAAAATAGCCAGTTTGTGAGTATACACATGCTGTCAGCCAGTAACAGGCAATACTCATCACAGTTCTGTAGTCTTTGACTTAAAGCGCTTATTACGGTTCTTTAAATTATTGTACCTTATAAAATATTTAGTACTCACTCTCTTGGCTTTTGAAAGAACTTGAAGCACACTACAAAACATCTTTAGAATTCTTTCATAGTTTGAATACCAATAACTTCATATTGAACCATAAAATTATAATGATCCCCAAAGCAAAACATCCACCTAAGTCCATCTCTGTGACATAGTGTTACTAATAGGGATACAGATTCACCAACAAACTTGGAGCCCAGAATTACTCAATGAGAAGATTAACCCAAGCACATAAGATTTGTAGATTATGAAAGTGCTTATTCTGATTATTTTTTTTTTTAAATCACTCAGAAAAAAAGCTACCTTCCCTAGGCTGAACTTTTACCAAGAGAAAAGCAAGAAAAGAATAAGAGTGTATTGCTGGCAAATAGAAATTTAAACAGGAAGATGGAATTAATCACATTACCGAAATTGAAATAGCCATTTACTTATAGCTGTCAATCAAATGTTACTATCGGGTGTTATGTGGAAATAGAGAGGAAACAGATCTTCAGTTGATGCTCTTCAGATATAATGAGCTTGTTTCTCAACCCCAAACAACAGAGAAAGGTCATTGACAAGTATCATTGAGTGTCCCATTTCATTGCTCAAAGCTGGGAGAAATGGGGAAGCTAGGTCGATAGTAAGAGAAATTAAAAACGTATGTGTTCTACATTTTTCCTGGATCTTTGGTTATAAGTAGTTTTCTTTTCTGTGCCCTTGAGCATTCATAAGAGAGAGGCACCTATTCTGTGAACTTATATTATATGAGGTTAGCTCAACAAAATTTAAAAAAAAAATGTAGCTAAAATATTCCAGCTTGGATATGAATGAACCCTTTTTCTATTTGAGTAGAGTGGGAGCACTATGTATATTCAAAAAAAATCTATAACTCAGAAGATCTATTCCATAGACAGAAGCCTGAAAAAACCTGAAAACTCATGCTCTTTCCTTGGTCAGAATGAATTACATATAAATACTGATTCGCAAAACGAGTCTTCCAGTGATATTTCTGACTTCTTGTATCACACCAGCACTATACTAATCACAGGGAAGAATGCAGAAAAAAACAATCAAACACAGTTACTATATTGTAAAGACCTGAAATTAGTGGATAAATTTTTATTAGTATACAGTATTCCATAAAGTATTGATTATATACAATGTGAATGCTATATACAGGAAGACAAGATAGATTTCCCCCAATGACCAACCACTGGAGTATGGAGAATTGTTAGGATGGCAGAATCTCAAATTCTGCGAAGATCCCTCCTCCCCACAACGTCACTGAACCTTCCCTTTAGCAAATGCTGATGATAAATGCTTCCTTATTTTTTTAATTGGATATTTTATATATTTATGTTTCAAATGCAATCCCCTTTCCTAGTTTCCCTTCCGGAAACCCCATATCCCACCCTCCCTCTTCCTGCTTCCATGAGGGTGCTCCCCTAACCACCTACCCACTCCTGCCTCCCTGCTTTGGCCTTACCCTACACTGGGACATCAAGCCTTCCCAGGACCAAAGGACTCTCCATCCATTGATGTCCCACAAGGTCATCCTCTGCTACATATGCAGATGGAGCCATGGGTCCCTCCATGTGTACTCTTTGGTTGGTGGTTTAGTCCCTGGGAGATCTGGGCGGCGTAGTTGGCTGACATTGTTGTTCTTCCTATGGGTTGCAAACCCCTCCAGCTCCTTCAGTCCTTTCTCCAACTCCTTCATTGGGCACCCCATGCTCAGAAAAATGGTTGGCTATGAACATCTCCCTGTGTATTTATCAGCTTCTGTTAGAGACTCTCAGGAGACATATATATATATATATATATATATATANTATATATATATATATATATATATATATATATATATATATATTTGAGTTGCATCATGGGTATTCAGAGGTTTGGGGCTAGTAGCCACTTATCAGTGAGTCCATAGCATGTGTGTTCTTTTGTGATTGCATTACCTCACTCAGAATGATATTTTCTAGTTCTTTCCATTTGTCTAAGAATTTCATGAAGTCATTGTTTTTAATAGATCCCTAGTACTCCATTGTGTAAATGTACATTTTCTGTATTCCTCTGTTCCTCTGTTGAAGGACATCTGGGTAAATTCCAGCTTCAGGCTATTATAAATAAGGCTGCTATGAACATAGTGGAGCATGTGTCCTTGTTAAATGTTAGAGCATCTTTTGGGTATATTCCCAAGAGTGATATTTCTGAGTGCTCAGATAGCATTATGTCCAATTTTCTGAGGAACTGCTAGACTGATTTCCACAGTGGTTGCACCAGTTTGCAATCCTATCAACAAAGGAAAAGTGCTCCTCTTTCTCCACATTCTCACCAGCATCTGCTGTCACCTGAATATTTCATCTTAGCCATTCTAACTGGTGAGAGGTGGAATCTCAGGAATGTCTTAATTTGCATTTCCCTGATGACTGAGGTTGTTGAACATTTCTTTAAGTGCTTCTCAGCCATTCGGTATTCCTCAGTTGAGAATTCTTTGTTCAGCTCTTTATCGTAATTTTTCCAATTTTTATTAGGTATTTACTTCATTTACATTTAAATGCTATCCCCAAAGTCCCCTATACCCTCCCCCCCCCACTCACCTACCCACCCACTCCCCTTTCTTTTTTAATAGAATTATTTGGTTCTCTGGACTCTAACATCTTGAGTTCTTTGTATGTCTTGCATATTAGCCCTCTATCAGATGTAGGGCTGGTAAAGATCTTTTTCCAATCTGTTGCTTGCTGTTTGTCCTATTGACAGTGTCCTTTGCCTTTCAGAAGCTTTGAAATTTTATGAGGTTCCAATTGTCGGTTGTTCATCTTTGAACATAAGCCATTGGTGTTCTGGTCAGGAAATTTTCTACTGTGCCCATGTGTTCAAAGCTTTCCCCACTTTTTCTTCTCTTAGATTCAGTGGAGGTCCTTGATCAATTTGGACTTGAGCTTTGTACAGGGAGATAAGAACGGATCGATTTGCATTCTTCTACATGCAAACTGCCACTTAAACCAGCACCATTTGTTGAAAATGCTGTCTTTTTTCCACTGGATGGTTGTAGCTCCTTTTTCAAAGATCAAGTGACCATAGGTTTCTGGGTTGATTTCTGGGTCTTCAATTCTATTCCATTGATCTACCGGTCTGTCACTGTACCAGTACTATGCAGTTTTTATAACTATTGCTCTGTTGTACAGCCTGAAGTCAGGTATGATGATTCCCCCAGAAGTACTTTTATTGTTGAGAATAGTTTTCAATATTCTGGGTTTTTTTGTAATTCTAAATGAATTTGAGAATTACTCTTTCTAACTCTATAAAAACTTGAGTTGGAATTTTGATGAGGATTGCACTGAATATGTAGATTGCTTTCAGTATAATGGCCATTTTGACTATATTAATCCTGCCAACCTGCGAGCATGGGAGATCTTTCCACCTTTTGAGGTCTTCTTCGATTTCTTTCTCAGAGACTTGAAGTTCTTCTCATACTTTTACTTGTTTGGTTAGAGTCACACCAAGATACCTTATATTTTTTGTGACTATTGTGACAGGTGTCATTTCCCTAATTTCTTTCTCAGCCTATTTTTCCTTTGGGTATAGGAAGGCTACTGATTTGTTTGAGTGAATTTGAGATTCGTCCACTTTGCCGAAGTTGCTGTACAGCTACAGGAGTTCTCAGGTGGAGATTTTGGGGTCACTTTAGTATACTATCATATCATATCATCTGCAAATAGTGATATTTTGACTTCTTCCTTTTCAATTTGTATCCCTTTGACCTCCTTTTGTTCTCTAATTATTCTGGCTAGAACTTCAAGTACTATATTTATAGATAGGGAGAGAGTGGGCAGCTTTGTCTAGCTCCTGATTTTAGTGGGATTGCTTAAAGTTTCTCTCCATTTAATCTGATGTTGGCTACTTGTTTGTTCTATGTGACTTTTACTATGTTTAGGTATGGGCCTTGAATTCCTGATCTTTTCAAGGTTTTTATCATGAAGGAGTGTTGGATCTTGTTAAATGGTTTCGTAGCATCTAATGAAGTTATTTTTTTGTTTGAGTTTATTTATATAATGGATTACACTGATGGATTTCCATATATTGAGCCATCCCTGCATTCCTGGGATGAAGTCTACTTGATCATGATGGATGATTGTTTTGATGTGCCATATATGTACGTATTTCTAATAGGTTGAATCTATATTGCTCTTTTTCAAACTGTCTATTTAGTTTAATACATTATAACCATTTAATTAATGATTTGTAACTCAACGAAATCATTTTTCTTAATTTAGTTTCTATTAAAATTTCTCTTACATATAAGAGAATTAAATGAAAATTTGAGGGAATACATTTCTAAGCTAAAATATACCAATGTCCAGTGAGGTTGGATGTACACATTATCCTCAATTCTTTCCAATTTCCCTGTTTTGTCAAATTACACATAGTAGATACTCAAAGAATGATAGTTGGCTTGATAAACAAGTGAATCACAACACTTAGGTTGACATACAGCTCATTAAGCACTCCGTATGTTTAATTTTACCACTAGCTTCCAGATAACAGAATCAGGTTAAGTGCTAGTTAAGCACATACAATATGCATATTTAAAAAAAAAGACTTAGAGATATATTTCAGACTTACCTATTTAAAATATAGCTAGAAAACCGGTAGTCCATTATTTCTTTTCAATCTGAAATATGCATTTATTTTTAAGAAGTTCCCAAAGAGTTCTGATAGCCAGGGCCCTTATTTTGTTGAATGAGGTAGAAGGCTGTAGTAGTTTTACAATTTCCCCAGGAAATTCCAATGAAAGTTTACTCAGATTATTTAATTCAAGGTTTTCTCTGGTTTTATTTCATATGATACTGATTTAGTTAGGCCAGACCAGAATCAGTATATTAGTTTTTGTTTTTTAAATATGTAACTAGAATTATTGTCTAGAATTATTATTGAGCTCACAAATCTACTCTTAGGAAATGGCAGAAGCTGCAGCATGCATACCTGCTCCTCAATGCAGTGCTCATGTATTTTTGGAAATATGATTCTTTCATTCCAGAGACAAACCAGAATTTCTAGATGGCTCTATCATCAAGATCAATGTCTGATGTGGAAACTAGCAACAATATAAAATAAGCACTACTTTCAATGTTTCTAAAAATTGTCAGATACATATTTATGAGAGTACAAAACACAACTCAAGTATTATCAGGATTCACAGGTGATGTTTTCTAGGCCTTAACAAATCTTTGCCCCAGTGATTCCAGAAAGGTCTTCCGTACAGTTTCTCTACAACCAATTTGTCCTGTGTGGAGCCTGCACACTTTTGACTTCCTTCTAGTATTTATAGAACACACAATGTTCTTATTGTTTTCCAGTTCTCTTCTGAAATTCTAACATGATTAATAAAATAATTTTCTTATGCATACATTTTTATCATTCTTTTGAACTGTGATGTACAATACTTTTCTGAAAATTGATAGTCACTTTTTTTTTTTTTTTTTTTTTATGAGTGGAAAATTTAGAACCAGTAAACCACTTGTGTCCTGGCAGCACTTTCAGCATCAGGTACCAAGTGCTAAAGGGCAAGAATTTCAACTGAGGTCTCAGCCACTAGATGCCGCTGATATGTCTAGAGGCCTAGGAAGTGAATTCTACAGAACTATAAAAGGCTTGCTCCTGGAAAATAGAACGCAGTTACTATGGTGACCAGCTGAGATTATGGATAATGAGACTACCATGTTTTCCACTCTCTGAGGAGCTATTGTTCTCCACATATTGCTCTATGCTGAACATTACTGACCTTCAAAATGTATCAAAATCATTGGTTCTTTTCTTTCTAAAATAAAGGATATTTCATTCAGTACCTTTGTGTGAGTGAGCAGCTGTGCACAACAGTTAATCACATATTCAAACAAATACACACTATGGAAAAAACTATTATTCAATATAATTCTTCATACATTGATACAGAAAACTGATCCATTGATCAAAACTACATGATATAATAGTTTCCACAACTTTATGTGATCTTGTATTCTTCATATTTTCCCTCTACCAGGATAAGAGAAATCAAGAAATTAGCCCAAAATATATCCGTTCTACAGTAGCATTAAATATCTACCCAGAATTAGCTGTAGACAAGCACATGCTTCCATTGAGAAGGGAATAGAAAAATTTGCCACTGTAGTTAGAGAGAAATTATGAAACATATACTAGTATGTTGTTTCTAAAATTAAAAGACAGAGGAAAAAAACTATAGAGAAACAAAGCTCTCTAATATAAAAAAATGATTATAATGCATTGAGAGGTATTAAAAGGACAAATTAGATTATATTGTTCCATAATTAGCTGTTGATTTTACTGAATATTTAATTATTACCCTCACAAGAAATTTGATATTAATATTCATATTCACAACATTTAGAAAACTAAATATAAAGGATATGTTCAATAGACTTTGTGATGTTTTATAAGTTCACACAAAATTATCCCATCAAAATAGTTGCTTGATCTTGGATAGCCTAAGGAAATAAAAGTTAATTAATACTTCTTAAAATTGAAGCTGTGGAAGAATTAATGACCAGATTTTTCATGTCAAAAGATTTTGTATAATAACTAATGAGTTGAAAGAGTAATTAATATGTCAGTTTTCACAATACATGATGGGATTTCATTATTCTGTAACACTTTATTCCATCATTCCTTTTAAAAAATATCATGATCTTTTTTAACCTAAAATGAATTTGATATTTCCTCTCCTTTGGCCTCATTTCTAGAGGCATTAAGAGAGACAGTAAAAACATAAATCAATGTAGTGTGGTTTTTTTGTAACAATAGTTACATTTAAAAAAAATAAATGTAAGATGGGGCTGACAAAAATATCTGGAAATAAATGTATTAGATTTCGGATATTTAGATGAATATTGTCTGTGCAAGTGTATCTGTATTTGTGGGCAGGCGTACAAACATATCATCAGACATAGTGTTCTTCTTGCATGATCCTGTGTTCACATGGAGATTTTCTTGTCAGAATACTACTAACAGTGTACTGGGGACCTTTATATTCTCTTTGTAACTAATTACATATATAAGGAGAAAATATTCAAATGGTATCATACTTTGAGATATCAATAGTTGTAACATCATTATGTCCTGGTAGAGAAGACCAAATTTATAACACAGTCAACAGTGCCAGAAAGTGCTTAAAAGACCTCAAACCTTGTGCATTGTTCCACTTTCCTTCTCCTTTGATTGATAGGAAGATGTGAAGTTACACTAAATTTTTACTGTATGATGATTCTACCATGCCCAAATAAAATGGAGTCCATTGACTGAAAGGTAGAATAGACTAGTGACCTAAAGAATATATAGGTTTTCTAATTGTATCCTGACAATCACTTGTCTTTGGACACAAATGTACCTAGCACATATAATGACAAGGTTCATATTGACATTTGAACCTACAATAATGAAACTACATCATTATTGTGTATACATTGTCATTGGTTCTATAGGCAATTAATTACTTTTGGAAAATATTAAATTTTAAAAATCCTGAATTTATAATTTGCAAAGGAATTAATGTATAAACTTGTACTTTTCTCTTATGTTTTATACAATTACATAAATGAGGAAATAAACAGAATTTTATGGCTTCATAAATCTTTAGAACAAATATAAATATCCCCAGTGCCTTTAACTAAACTAATGGTTTAATCCCATGAACCTTTCAAACTCTTAACATATATTCTCATTATAGTCTTTTCCAATATTAGGCCGAAAGGAGACTAGCAAAACTTTTAAAGTTTCAAATGATAAATTAAAAAAAAAGTTTTTAAAAGATGAAAAAATTCCTCAGCCAGTGATATATTCATCCATTTGTCATGCATGAAGACCTGCCAAATTCTAGGCATCACGCTTGCTCTAAGCGTTACACAGTCCCCTGGGCTTACAGTGATACCAGGGTACAGTGGTAGTCAGACTGAATCAAAGGAGTATTTATCAAGCTTGTTCAAATACTTCCTGAATATATAGAGTCTTATATTAGAATTTAAAGAAGAATTCAGAGTACTCAAAATGCGTGCTTTATAAATTATATAGTGATGAGTTCTTCCAATATCAATGCAAACACAGTTTTCTTTCAGTTTTCAGGGAAAACACTGAATTGTTGATATGAAGAAAGAACATTGAAACCACATCTACAACCGCCTTTTGGCAATAGCATAAAGTCTTTCTGAATCAAAAATTAAACATGTTCAACACAGAAGCTATCCCTTTCATTTTCTGCTTTTACTTATTTATGCAATATCACTTTATCTTGGTTCCATAATGTATTTGTTTCTTTCAAATAGGCTCACAGTCTTTTCTTTTTCCCACAGTATTCCATTTTGTAACAGGACACATTTCCCATTTCAATTTAACTCCATAATAAATTTCTATTCATTCCTATTCTTCTATTTAATTGAAAAAAATATTAGTACAATAAATTCTGATTATGGCTATTGCTCCCAAAACTTCTCACAGACCTTCCCCAATTCCACTTCCATCCACCATTTCTTTTTCTACCTTATTAGGATATAAACGGACATTTAGATTAATAATAACAATAATAATAACAATAATAATAGATTAAATTAATTATGATAAAACAGACAGACCTAAGTTAGACAAATAAACAAAAAAAAAAAGTTAAAGAAAAAGATCAAAAAACACATATAGAAGTGCATATACAGTAATCCTATATAAATACAAATCCAGAAACCATAACATATATAAAAATGGCCTATAATGAGGGGAAAGGGGCCTGAAAAAGAATTAGATACAATTAACCTTCAAAATTGTCATTGAGTTCATTTTGCATTGGCCATTGCCTGTGGGCACGGGACCTGCCCTTACGAGTGGTTTGTTAACATAGACTCTGGTGGGCAAAACTTATTTTTCATTTGAAATTGGTTATTAATTGGAGGTAGATTCTAGGTCAAGGATTTATCTTGTGTCCCATTTTGGTTTCAGTGTAGGGCATGCATAGTCCTGTTTAGGCCTTATGCATGCCACCACAGTTTTTCTGAGTTCATATGCATATCAGTCCTGACCTGGTTAGAAGGCCTTGTTTCCTTGGTGGCTTCCATGCCCTTTGACATTTAAAGTCTTTCTGCCTCCTCTTCTGCAGGGTTTCATGATCAGTGGGGGAAAAGAATTTATGAAAACATCCATTTGTGACTAAGTTTTCTAAGAACTATCACTCTGCACATTGTACAGTTGTGGATCTTTGTATTAGTTTCCATCTACTGCACTAAGAAGTGTCTCTGGTGACAGCAAGTGAGGCACTGATCATTGTACTTTACACAGTGCCATAAGAAGTCATTTTCTTGCTATGTTCCTTTTGCAGAAGTGTAGTATCTGTTTGCCCCCTAGGTCCCTGGCCAGTCTATTCTCAGATTCTTGGCCATTTGAGCAGGTCAGGAATGGGTTCTTAATGGAGTAGGCCTTTAATCCAATCAGATATTGGTTGGTTAGTCCCGTAAGCTTTGTGCCACTGCTGCAATAGAGCATCTTTCATGCGGGCCATCATCTTTGTAGTTAGGTTGGGGTTTACCTCTCTCTTCTGGTAGCATGCAGAATGCCTTCCTGTATCATGAACACTAGTAGGCTCTAAGTAGGCAACAATTTAACTTGTCCATGTCTAATGAATTGTGTGGGTGTTGTCTTTGGCAATAAGGCTTTATCATCAGTTTGTAGAAAACAGTCAATGTCTGTGGTAAGAACATAGGTTGTTTGCAGGTTCCCATGGGGCCACTTTGGGGAAAAAAATGAAAAAACAAAAAACAAACAAAACCTGATTAGGTGTAACTAATTCCTGGAATTCAAGACTTCATTTCATGATAAAAGATGCACAGAGAGGGTACCATCCCTCCCATTGTTTGGCAGTTCCATTTATATCACCTTCATATCTTTGTATATTTTAGGAGGCTTACACTACCTTATGACTCCATTCAACCACTCAGATGTTAGTCTTAGCTTTCACTATTCTTTTACAGATCTGAATTTTATTGCATCTTAGATTACTGGCCTTCAAACTCATCCCCCATTTGCATATCCAGCATTAAAATCATTGAACTATAAATCTAAGCACAATATCTCCTTAGGCAAAAATCTTCATTCATTTTAGCCCAGATGATAAAGTCCTGGTGATCAAGGTCTTCCATAAAACTGCTCTATGTCCATTCCTTATCTTCCTAATACTTTCATATCCAGAACAAGTTTTCCAAACCTACATGATTGTTGTCAATGCGAGAATTCTCAAACATAACATCAATAAGAAAACCTTTATCTCATAGCCAATCTAAGTTTTAACTTTAGAAATCACTACTTTTATTAATTGTATGAGGTAAAACCAATGGAATTGGTTTATTGAAATTAAGTTTCATACTTCCAAATCTCGCAGCAATATCCATACCCATAATATGTCACAGATATACTACAAGACAGAATCGTTACAAAACCTATCACAGATATACTACAAGACAGAATCGTTACAAAACCTATCACAGATATACTACAAGACAGAACTGTTACAAAACCCAATAAGTGGAATGACTAGTTGCATATATAACGCTTTCATTGTTAATAGAAAAAATGAATAAATGCATATTTTAATATTTAAAAACTAATATAATTCTTTATGTATGAAATAAATTACAAAAAAAAGTCATACTACTCCTCTCTTAAGCCTTCTCCATCAGATTTCCTTACTATAACAGATCATACAATGTGTTAACCTTATATTTTCAAATTATTACTTTTCTCATAGAATTCTGTGTCAATGACCGCTCAATATATTTTTGTAATCTTCTGTATGTATAATTATTACACCCTGAAGATATCATGCAAGAAAAGTGACTATGAATTCTGTGCAGCTTTTTCTCTGCCAAAATTGATACATTAAATATTTACTTACTATGTGACCCAATGTGTTAAAATAGCTCATTATAAAAATATTGCTAGATTTTGAGAAACACTGGAAAATGAAAGAGCATATAGTATAACTTCTCATCTTAAAAATAACAAAGTTTTTCAATTGTATAGGCTTATATTTTCATATACAAAATTAGCTATTTAGGTTAAATGTAGTTTCTATCAAAAATTAAAATAGTTTACTAATATCTCAGGAAATATATTTGTATACTTCTTTGCTCTAAGATATTTTTGTTTCAATTGAAATATTAGGAAAAGAAAAGAGATTAAATACAAAATGAAGCTTTTTTGAAAGCTAGGTGAAGCCAGGCAGTGTTGTCACACACCTTTAATCTTAGCACTTGGGCAGCAGAGGCTGAGTTCGAGGCCAGCCTGGTCTACAGAGTGAGTTCCAGGACAGCCAGGGCTACACAGAGAAACCCTGTCTTGAAAAGCCAAAAGGGGGAAAAAAAAGAAAAAGAAAAAAGAAAAAAGAAAAAAAGAAAGCTGCTGATATTTCACCTAGCTTTAATACATGTGGCAGTTATTATTTATTGCTGTTTTCTGTATGTTTGTCATATTAGTGGTTCCTTATTGTCCAGAGTCTCTCAAATTCAAATAAGTTCAATGTTGAAGTAAATCTCCCATGCTGATGATGCAAGCTGCAGGTTTCAGGACTGAAGAGGCAGTATAGATCTACTGGAAAGCGGCACATGCTTCATGCTGTTCTATGTCCTAAAAATTTGTTCATTTCTTAATTTTGGACCACTGTTGTCTACACATTCAGATATTGCTTGTAAATGATAATTCTAGATAGACTTAGATGGAATTTTCTCATAGTGAATTAAGAGAATATCCTTCATATGCACAAAGATCTCTCAAGACAGAGATCACAGACTGGATTACCATCTAAGAAACTTCATTTCATATGAAGGCTTCCTTTCAAATACAGCAACACCGGTTTCAGAGCTTTTGCAAGGAATCTGTACTCTATATTATTTGTGATTTACCATTTTCTGTGTAAGAACATTTTTTGTTGGACTAGAGAGTTGTCATGTAAGAATCATTGATTAAATCTTTGTATTTTTACCTCAGATCTAATACTAATTTTTAAGAAGCTTGGAGTATGGAAAATGATAGGTTGCATAACCCATCATATAACTTAGAACACAGGCCATTATAACTACTCTTTAATTTTCTGGCCAGCAATGTTATTTGGGTTTTGTGGTTTTTTTGTTTTNTTTTTTTTTTTTTTTTTTTTTTTTTGGTTTTTCGAGGCAGGGTTTCTCTGTACAGTCCTGGCTGTTCTGGAACTCACTTTGTAGACCAGGCTGGCCTCAAACTCAGAAATCTGCCTGTCTCTGCCTCCTGATTGCTGGGATTAAAGGCGTGCGCCACCATGCCCAGCACCAGCTATGTTATTTGTAAGATCATGAAATTATCAAGTGCCACATAAAACTGTGGTAGGGATTAAAGCAATAACAGCAAGTAAAGAGTTTACCCAACCTTAGACTCAGAGAAAACAAAAATTCATCATCTTAATAGTCTCTTTAATTATGTTTTGTTTTAACCTTATAGTGCTGGCCAAAGCATGCCTTGTTCTGCAGAAGTGGATGTTTGGTCCCCTGGAACTATAGTTATACAAGACTGAAAGCCGTCATGTGGGTGCTGAGACATGAACCAAATTCGTTGCAAGGACAGCCAACACTCTCAACTGCTGAACCATCTCTCCAGTCTAATATTTTTGTGTTTATGTAGTAATTAAAACAAATTTAATAGAAAGACCATCACAAAAATAATTCAAAAAATAGACATATCTTTTTTGCCTCTCAGAAAAAGTGACATGAGTTACTCACTGTAGAAAACTTATTAATATATTTCAATGAGTTGTAAAGTGTAATATTGGCAGTTAAACTTTTATGGAAAGAAAATCTATTTTTTTTTTTTCCTGCCAGCACTTGGGAGGCAGGGACAGGCAGATTTCTGAGTTCGAGACCAACCTGGTCTACAGAGTGAGTTCCAGGACAGCCAGGAATATACAGAGAAACCCTGTCTCTAAAAACCAAACCAAACCAAACCAATCCAATCTAATCCAAAACAAAAACAAAACAACACAACACAACAACAACAACAATAACAACAACAACAACAACAACAACAACAACAAAGTGGTTGCCTTTATTTGGACAAAAATCATTTGTCCTTAGGTTTCTAGAGTCTAATTTCTACCCCTACTTAGTAGTAAAACTGCTTCTTCAATAAGAAGTTAATCAAATCTACACAGTCCTTTAAAATAAAATATTCACAGACATTCCATTAGAAAATGCTTAAGCCTCCCCTGAAATGGCACCCACTAATTTCTCTTGTGCATTTGCAAATTTTGAGCTACCTAAGCATAGCTTCCATTCCAAATCCTCTATAACAGTTTCTCAACAATAACTTTCAAGATTTCATTTGTTCCCAAAATCCTAACATTGACATTTTAGATACATCATATGCATGTCTTCTTAGACATGTTTTATCATGCATTTTTCTTATCTGTTCTCCTAATAGTTTTTTTGAATACTGCATGCACTTGTTTTGAGTGTTATTCATACTGTGACTCTTTCTCTGAATAAAGTAAATTCATCTCCATTACTGAATTGTCACAATGGTTAAATGAAGTAATGGGCAGAATTTTAGAAATGTTTTTGGAACATGATTATCATAAGTATCTTCTTTCATTGTAATTCCCTGAAGAGGTGAAAGGCTTTGGCTGCTTGTGTTTCAGAAAGGAAAGGGGAAGGAAATAAATTAATTAATAACTTATAAGTAAATCAGTTATATTAATAATTTCAATAATAACAATAATTTCAATTTTAACAATTTAACAATTTTCAATAATAACAATAGATATAATGATGAGGTAAACTTAAGAGACTAGATTGAGATTGTTATTCAAAAATCATGAGATGTTCATTAGTTTTATAGTATAAATTTTCTTCCTTTAATTAGATGACTTCATGCTTTTTACTTACAAGATTCAGTTACAAGACACATGAAAACTTTTCTTCTCAAATAATATGGAGAGGGAATGAGGAGATAGCTCAATAGGCAAGAATCCCCTGCCTTGCAATCACAAAGAAATATGCCCAAAGCCTTAGTGTAAGCTTACATTATTCAAAACCTTCCTTATAAGTGTTCTTTAACACTTCAATCTCCCTTCTAACCCACCTAGCAGTGGTAAGGGAAAAGAAAACTTAACAGGAAATGGAGGTTGTGGATATGTTTAGAAGTAGTTCCTTGGGCAGATCCCAATTTTTGTTGTCAGGGTATCAGCAGTTCAGTCTAATCGGCACCAAACAAGAACCAAGAGTGGCAACTAGATACAGAGGAGATGCTAAGTTCCAACAAATTGACACGACTCCTGAATGTGGGAAGTTACAGGCACATTATTACAAATTCTTTTGCAAGTTACTCTCTATGAAGTCACAATAGCCAAAGATCAGCGATGAGGTGCAAAGTGAACCAGTGCAAGAGCCTTGTCATTCTGGCTTTGGGATTGTATTTATATTGATTTTAAATATCACAAGTCCCCTCGCATGTCTGCTTCAGCAAAACATACTCTCACCTGTCTGCTTCATATGACATAACTGATCGTCTAAAGAAACCAGAAATTTCCACTTCACTTGAGTATCCAGGTTAAAGAAAATCCAAGTATGTCCAGATGAACCAGTAACACCAGTGTTGTAGGAGGCAGATGTGGAAGACTCATGGAGGTTTTTATGGCTCCTATATCACTTACAGATTATTTCCCAAGGTAATGAGATACTACATGAAAAACAAAACAAAACAAAACAAAACAAAACAAAACAAAACAAAACAAAAACAACAACAAAAAAAAAAACAGGACAAATGGTATGCCTACCTCCCCCACATACATACATATGGTGAACTAAACATCTATACTCAAAGCATGAAATTAATAGCAAACAGCAACATTTCAGCCTTACAAAATAATGGAGTGATATCAGAGTGCATTAAAATTATAATCCTAGAATGGTTTACTACATAATTAATTTACAAAATATATTTATGTGATACCATGATTTGAAATTTAAACTTAGGTTCGAATTTATTTTATTCTGCAAGTTATTTAACCAATCTCATTTTTCATTGAAAAAGACTTATGCTATAAAGGGGAAAAATCAGAAAGAATATTGAAATGGGCACTTTAAGCTTGCCAATAAACAAAACACAAGCTTATGGGGATTATTCCACTAATAGACTAGACACTGAAAAATAGAAATCACAAGAAATCATACTTAAAACACTTACATTTAACTGGAAAAACTACTGAAACTCTTTCCAGTTCATGGATTAGATTCACATTTGAGTCTCTTAGAGCCAACAACATAAACTGCGTTGACTCATGAACTGAAATGAGTTAGCTTCTAAAGTAGGACACTTTTCAGTTACAATTATGGCTTTGAAAATTTAAAGGAAATAAAATTCCAGTGAAGATCTATTTTCTTAATCTTTAAGTGCATACCTCTAAGGTTAACTTTTTACTTAAAACAAAACAAAACAAAACAAAATTCTTTGTCTTTTCTGGGTTTTCATATAAAGGTATCTAAATATGTTCTGGGACAACATGAAAAAGTATACCACTGTGCTTTATGCTTCTTAAGAATATTACCTACTTAGGGAACAGAGTCAGATACTAACATCCATGTATCTATACATTATCCTTTTTTTAAAAAGCAACTATGGTTTCATACCATCTGATTATTTCTTTGTTCAAGTCACATTGAAAACAGGCCTTTATATATTGAGACTAACTATAGCAGTGTGAATGAGCACCATTGTAATAAGAATTTTTCATCAACTCTTGGTTAGCATTGCATTAACATAAAAAATCCATTTAAACATTAAAATTAATACATCATAAAACAATGGAAATGCTTCATACAAAATATAGTTTTATTTGAATCTCAACTATTCACAATAGCTATGAATATCCCCATTCAAATTGCTATCATGAATATTGTATAAAATGAGAAGAATAAACTAAAAGTAAAATTAGAATACTGCTTTATAAATTATAATATGTCAACCTAACAAATGGTAGACTTGTCATATTGAGCAACTAAATGTCTAAATGATCATTCAGCACTCATAGTGTAGGAAGAAAAGACTAGTGGCTTTGTTGCCTCTAAAGCAGTTGCTCGATTTTTCATACTGTCATTCTGCTCTATTAGCAAAGCCTAACACAATTAGGTATGAATATGCAGTAATAACATGCAAATTGTTCCCTCACAATTGCCCTAAGGCAGCAGTCTCAGCCTTTCTAAGCTTGATTCCATCTACATCATTACAGGCTTGGCATAATTCATCAGAATAAAAAATACCTCAGCTTTATTGCAAGTGGTCAGCTAGTAAAATCATCAGGAGCTGTTAACCACTCTCCCTCAACGGGTTTGTTAGTGATGCTGTCCCCAGCTCCCTGCCACTCCTGCACTTGTACATGTTTCCCTTGGGTAATGTTAGACACTACATTTGAGCCTGCCAGAACAATTAACCCTACTGTTAATTAGAATGAAATGTCAGACACACAGATGGTACAAGCTGGCATCTTGCCATCCCTCCAACTGCTGCTGAACGCAGCTATCCTACTGCTGACAGCTGCTCAGCCATGTCCCAAACCAGCAGATGTCAAAACTGTCCAGCTGAGGGAGGTTACAGAAAGCAAAGAGGAGGGGTTTCTCATCCCAGTGGTGATGATGGCTGTTTTAGTGCTGTTGTATCTATTGCCTGTTGTCATACTGTACCAATCAACGAGAAGCAGAGAGGCACAAATTTAAAATAATGATGCTAATAATTATAACACAAATAAACACAACATGGCTATAATTCCAGACAAGTATACAGGCAGCTAGCAGCAAACAAAATCACTGAACTTTTCCACAGTGTTCTCCATAACACGAGCAGCATATTTTATTTTGCTGTTTCAAACAGAACAGAAATCTCTTCATATCCCAAATCAGGTCATTAAAAAGTCAGAAAACACCATCTATATAATCTAGAGACAAATTTTTCACTTGGTTTTCAGGAACCATGCCTATCTATGAATGCAATGAGTACTTCTCCTGATCTCTTTCATTGTCATAATCTATAAACATAATTTATTAGGTGGATATTGTTTTCTTCCCTTGTTATATACATATACATAGTCATTAAAACAAGATAACATAGCATCATTCATGAAAAATGTCAAAAATAAAGCCTGATTAGAAAAGAAGTCACAACTGAATACAATTTGGATTAGAAAGTACTTGCAAAATTCTGATCTGAATATAGTATGAATATTGTGGATAAACAAACAAACAAAAATAATAATCTTATGTGAATAATTCAGAAATGGGAGATATTTCTAAACCTGAATGGACTAGGCAATAAATCACACTTATTCTTTACTTGTAAAAACAATTTTGCAAGATTATTATTAATCATAAAAAGTATAGAATGTACTCCCTTTCCAATTATGCCTTTTGTGCCATCTTTTTGCAGTGTAACTGCAGGAGGATATTATTGCCTAAATGGCACAGTAAATATACCATAAAATTTAAAGTTCATCCTTCTGCTATTTCAACTCCAATCCAACATCATATATTGATAAATTATTCATTCATTGTTATGTGCTTAAACCACACATATAAATGTACAAACTAAAAGTCTTTTGAGTATCCAAAAATGAGTTTTAATATCATACATATACTAATCATTATCTAGGCCAAAAAATATAATTCCAACTGATATTCACATGACATAACAATGACTTTCTCTCATACATAACCACAATTAGTTAGTAATAAGAAGAATATCATTGGGAAACCATGGAACAGTTTTCAGTTTCTCTAAAAACTGGAGGAGTAGATTGGAGAGGATGGGGCAACTTAAGAAACTTGGAACAGAATAAGACAGTAAGGTGAATCAGCTCACATTACTTCTAGGAATAAAGTCCATTTGTCCTAGCTTGGGCTTCTATACTTAAGCTTTATATGTGAGTATAACTTCCAATGATTCCAATGATACTAAGATAAATATTTAGATTATCAGAAGCATGAGTGGAATCATGTATCAAATACAAGTGAAAGGTGAACACATACTTTGAAGTCACTACTGTAATTGTCCACGAATGACTAGATTTAAATGTGATTATATTTCAGAGATGCATTCATGTCAGGAGATGAGTGAATGTTGAACACATGAGATTGAGAATAAATAATGTGTTCCATAAAGTGATAATTGACTTCTCTGAGAGTTGAAAAACTCACTAGGATAAACCAATATCATTAGTAATGATTACCACTACTAAGTGAAATAGCACTGTAGCACATTATTATAAGCTGAATCTTCTTTGAGTCTTACAATTGCCCTGGGAAATACATGTTACACATATTCAGAGACAGGACCAGCCACTCTAGCCTAATTGATGAGTTTCCAGTGTAGTAAAGTAACTTTATCAGACAATAAAAATGGAGATTCACTGATGAAAGATGTATGACATTAACCTTGATGTACACATGCATGTATGTATACATGTGCACGGCAAAACACTTGTGCCCATACACAGCACACATACATAGTAACATACAGACACATCATTTGATTCTAAAAGTAGCACTTGAGTAATCAACTAAAAATTAAAACATCAAAAGTAGTGATGAAATGAATTAAATAGATCACTGCCCTCTAGATGCTCAGAATATAAAATAAAAGGACAAACCTGATCATGTAAGAATATCTCAGACTTGTAAGAAAAGAGTCATGCTGAAGTATCATATAGACAAAAGCAGGTGAGATAGGAGGATTCAGTTTCCATGCTTTGAAATCACTAGTACAGTTCCTTAAAGGTAAATGACTAGAACTTGAAAAGTAATTTTTTATTTATTTAAACAATTTTTTATTAGATATTTACTTCACTTACAATTCAAATGCTATCCAGAAAGTCCTCTCTACAGTCCACATGACCTGTTCCCCAACCCAACCACTCCTGCTTCCTGGCCCTGGCATAACCCTGTACTGGGGCATATAATCTTTGCAAGACCAAGGGCCTCTCCTCCCAATGATGGCTGACTANGCCATCCTCTGCTACATATGCAGCTAGAGACAAGAGCTCTGGGGGTACTGGTTACTTCATATTATTCCTCCTATAGAGTTACAGACCCTTTCAGCTACTTGGATACTTTCTCTAGCTCATCCACTGGGGGCCCGGTGTTCCATCCAATAGNTGACTGTGAGCATCCACTTCTGTATTGCCCAGGAGGAGTCTCAAGGCCTGAACAAGTAGGAGGGCCATCTTTGCTCTGGTGCACTCCCAGGGAGGGGGTGGCCTGCAGAAGGGACACAGCTTCTGGGAAGCATCCCGTTTCTGGCTCCAGTCACCCGGTTGTGGAGAGAGAGGAATACTTCTCCATTGCTGGTGGGAATACAAGCTTGTACAACAACTCTGGAAATCAGTCTGGTGGTTCCTCAGAAAATTGGACATAGTACTACCGGAAGATCTAGAAATTCCTCTCCTGGGCATATTCCTGGAAGATTTTCCAACTAGTAATAAGAACACATGATCCACTATGTTCATAGTAGCCTTATTTATAATATCCAGACACTGGAAAGAGCCCAGATGTCCCTAAACAGAGGAACAGATACAGAAAATTAGGTACATTTACACAATGGGGTACTACTCAGCTATTACAAACAATGAATTTATGAAATTCTTAGGCAAGTTGTTGTATCTGGAGGATATCATCCTGATTGAGTAACCCAGTCACAAAGGAACTCACATGATATACACTCACTGATAAATGCATATTAGCCCAGAAACTTATGATACCGAAGAAACAATTTGCAAAACACATGAAACTCAAGAAGGAAGACCAATGTGTGGATACTTCGTTCCTTCTTAGAATGGAGAACAAAATACCCATATAAGGAGTTACAGTGATGAAGTTCAGATCTAAGACTGAAGGAAAGACCATCCAGAGACTATCCCACCCGGGGATCCATCCCATATACAACCACCAAACCCTGACAGTGTTGCATATGCCAGCAAGATTTTGCTGACTGGACCCTGACATAGCTCTCCCTTGTGAGGCTATGCCAATGCCTGGCAAATACAGAAATGGATGCTCACAGTCATCCATTGGATGGAACACAGGGCCCCTAATGAAGGAGCTAGAGAAAGTAGCCAAGGAGCTAAAAGGTTCTGCAACCCTATAGGAAGAACAAAGATAATAACTAAACAGTGCCCCCCCCCCCAGGGTTTTGTCTCTAGTTGCATATGTAGCAGAGGATGGCCTAGTCAGCCATCAATGGGAGGAGAGACCCTTGGTATTATGAAGATCATATGTCCTAGTACAGACGAATGCCAGGGCCAGGAAGCAGGAGTGGTTAGTTTCAGGAGCAGGGTGGGGGGAGAGTATAGGGGACTTTGGGCATAGCATTTGAAATGTAAATGAAGAAAATATTTAATAAAAAATACTCTCTATTAGGTATCACATTGATCACAAATCTCACAAGCAAACATTCCAAGCATTTGTAACCAATGGACACATAATTTTTAATTATTAATTGAAACTTTTGTCCCCACATCTCCTCTAAGCCTACAATGTAACTGCTCATGTAATTAATGAATTAGCCAAACTTTATCCTTTGTTTTGTAGTGCTGAGGAATAAATCAGGTCTTTCACCTACTAGGCAAACTATATATATAAGTTCTTTGAGAATTTTATCACATTCACCCCCTCCACTCATCCCAGATCATCCTCCTTTCCCAACCCAGCCAATATTTTCTTTTCTCTGAGTGTTATTTTATGATCCTATACCTGAGTACTCTACATTTATATCATTCCTGTTCCTCCTTCTATCTTCATGTCTTCCTGTTTCCCTACTCTAAAATTCAAGATCTCTCATTTATCACTGTCTCATATATATATATATATATATATATATATATATATATATATATATATATATATATGTATTATGGGAATATATGTGTGTGTTTGTGTGTATATGTACATAATGTATGTTTACATGTAAATACATATAAATATATGATAATATATATGTAAATATATATATACTATTGAGTGTATTTAGCTTTATTTGTGCATATATGTCTAGAAATATACCCATCAAGTCATCAAATACAATTTTTGTTTTCCATACATTCTTGGATGTATGACCCTCGCTCCCAGGTTGTTGTTTTGGATGGGACTGGTACTGTTCATGTGAACCAATCACCTAATGAATAAAGGAGCCAATCACTGGGAGACTAGTAGGGACTTCCAGGTTGGAGGGAGGAAGAGAGGTAGCAGGAGAAAATTAGGTCCTTCTGGAACAAGGAGAGAGACCAGTAAAATGTAGCTCTTACAGTTTACTGGTATTGTGGAGGGTCCACAAGGATTAGCCACCAAAAGAATTAGATTTTAATAAGGTTTACAAGATTAGATTTTAGTTGATGTGCCCAGAGATTGAGTTACCATTGTTTCTGAACTGAGTTTGTGTTGCATTTTCCTTCACCCAGCAGCTCATCTGGGTTCAAGAGAAAAAGAAAGATACAGTAACAAAGTGTGGGTTTGCCAGATATGCTCCACAAAGGACCTGGGGGATTTGAAGCATGGGGTTAGCATAGTAATAACCTGCCCATGGAAACCTAGTGAGCTAGGTGAAGAGATCGTGAAGTTCTGAATCAGAGTCTCCATGAGATGAAAACAGTTCAGTTACTATTGTGGATGCCAACAAGAGTTTGCTGACAGAAGCCTGATATAGCTGTCTCCTGACAGGTTCTGTAAGTGCCTGGCAAATACAGAAGTGGGTGCTCACAGCCATCCATTGGATGGAGCACAGTGATGGAGCTAGAGAAAGTGCCCAAGGAGTTGAAGAGGTTTGCAGGCCCATAGAAGGAACAACAATATGAACTAACCAGTATCTCCAGAGCTTCCTAGGACTAAACCACCAACCAAAGAAAACACATGGAGGGACTCATGGCTCTAGCTGAATATGTAGCAGAGGATGGCCTAGTTGTCCATCAATTGGAGGAGAGGCCCTTGGTCCTGTGAAGGTTCTATGCCTCCAATATAGGTGACTGCCAGGGCCAGGCAGCAAGAGTGAGCAGGTTGGTGAGCAGGGAGATGGGGAAAGGGATAGGGGGTTTTCAGAGGGGAAACTAGGAAAGGGGATAACATTTGAAATGTAAATAAAGAAAACATCAAATAAAAAATAAAAATAAAAATAAAAAACAGGTCAGCCATTGCCCACTAGTGCATGGCCAGCCAGGCTGCCGGGACATAAGCACAAGCACGGGAATGTGCGGTTCTATCATTTTAATATATCCCATAGCAGTTTGTCTAACCTCCAGGTACACCACATTTAAAGAAAATTGCTTCTAACTCTCCAAGAAATTATCAATGGCCATTAGCTTCTTAGCTGGAGGAAGAGGCCTTCATATCCACCTTCCTTTTCCACGCTGGAATTTTGTCTGGCTTGAACTTGCATAGCCTTCCTACTTGCTGAATCAACTTCTGTGAATTTATATATGCAACTGCCTGGCTGAGTCCAGAAAACATGAATCTACCATCTCTGGAAGAAAATACTAAATTCACTAAAACCATGTATAAAAATTTTGTAATGAACTCATTATTTTGCATGATAAATACTTATCAATATAAAAATTGCGTAAAATCTGAAAAGAAAAACAATCATGCCTTTTGTGTTCAGGGATGAGTTATTCTATGGAGGGAAAACTCTCCATAGGGTTACACATGTAGTTGAGTAGCGTTTACCATTCAGAAACTTGACTATTATTAAACAATCCACCAGAGATCCACAGCACTCAAGATTTTATTAAAACAAAATCTTGAAGGGTATTTAAGGAAAGATTGCTTCAATCTTGGAGATCAGGCAAGGCATCTTCAAGATGTGACTGAGAAAACTAATTTTGAAGAAATTATCAATTTTCTAAAAGTAATTTTCATAATTTCTATAGAACTCAAAGAGAATAACAGACAAGTTAAAATTGTAGAAGTACATTAAATCCTTTTATCTTGTGTGTTAGAGTGTGTTTCCTTTAGCTTCACAGAAAATTAATCAATTATCAAGCTTAACATGAATTTAAATATGTTGGCAGACTGCTTACTTAAATGGGATGGTTACGTTTTTGCAGTGTTACTTATGAAACAAACAGGGAGGGCTTGGGCTGGCATTTAAACCAAATGCATTTGCTAGAATGTTCTGATATATTACAAAGAGGTTTAGGGTGTCATATAAGTACATGTGTAAGTACACTCTTAGCGCTGACCCTACAATACACTTAGTATCTTTTACTACACTAATGCTGTCTCTACTACCACAAGTAATTTATTCTGCTTCATGTTCCTCAGATGCTCATAAATCAACATTAGATCCTTTTTTATGGAGTTCCTGATTTTAAGCCAGCACAGTGAGAAGGAGCATTTGGATTCAAAGTATAATATTGGCTCACATATTGATTTTAATTAGTCTAATTAGTTCATTACACTAAGAATCACCCAGATCATTTATTACATCAAACCTAATGGCATATAATCAAGGACTTAATATGATAATGAAGTAGATCAATTATTACTCATAAAGAAAGTCATTAACAAGTATAAACATTGTCAAACTGAATACCATTACAAATTATGCAGTGATACCAAAGACAATTTACGTGTAGGCATTAATTTTATACTCAATCTTCTCTTGAATGTATTTTTATCTTAAATTCACTACCGTGTCCATTAAGGCTACTTAAAGCAATGCACAACCTGGTTAAATGTTGCAGTACTTTTGAGTTAATCTTAGAAATCCTACAGAAGGTAATTTTATTATCAAAGAACATCAAAACTTGTGGGGAAAACTTAGTTGTATTTAGACTTATGTCTACCTTGAAAACTTAAGAATTAGTTAAATTTGACAATGTCAGAGCCCTGGCTTCTCTAACAATAAACAACCAGTGGGATCCTTGAGACATGTCTGATACTTGAGATACTCTGCAGGCTTATTAGAATGATTATTTTTGTCTTTAATTAAATAATAATAACAACATACAATTCTGTTCACCAAGAACAAAGATATCTGTGAAAAGATTTCAGATTTCAGCCCAAATGCTTCTTGCAGCTTTCAAAGTATAAAGATGTCTTAAATAAAAGCATTCCAGTGCACAGGCTGCTCCTCACTCAAAGCTTTGCAATTTATCATTATTATTGCTATCATTGCCCTTTGCTTAGAGTCCCTTCACTCTGTTCTAAATCCACTTGACAGTAGTGCAGATTCAAGTCATTGAAAATTTATTTTTTGTGAGAACTTGTGGAGTACTAATATAAAATATTTCCTTTTTATCCTGATATAGTATGATCTAATGATCATTGCCTAAATGATGAGTTTACACCCACAAATTCAGACGTAGGAATGCTCACAAACCTATAAAGAAAGTTCTCAAATGAAATAAAATACCTTGTATGGTCAGAGATGTACATAAAATTTAAAGTTGCATTGTGAGTGTGACTGAGTAGTAAACATTTAAGGTAAACATCTTAAATAAAATATTCTTCTGAAAGAGTATATCTATCTGTCGTATAGAGGGAAAAGCTAGAATGAACACTGTGGGCTCATCACATAATGCCTCCACTTCATTGTGTGTGCCTCACTGTCATGCTGAGACTCTCAAACATGTGTACTCATGAGACACTTAAAATAGTGTTGTTGGTTTCCACAGGTCCTTCATATAGTACCTACCACATGTGTCTTACAGAAATAAGTACAATATGTTCAGTTGACAGGTTCTCTCTCTCTCTCTCTCTCTCTCTCTCTCTCT
>NC_034593.1:2157241-2173685 GCF_900095145.1 Mus pahari | reverse complement strand
AAGAAAGAAAGAAAGAAAGAAAGAAAGAAAGAAAGAGAAAGAGAAAAGAAAAGAAAAGAAAAGAAAAGAAAAGAAAAGAAAAGAAAAGAAAAGAAATGCCCTAAATTTCTGACCACTGTACTTCATGGGTAGCATAAACTCAACCCCAATTGCTAAACTTTGTCCTAGGTATTTCATTCCTGTTTACATTGTAGGGCCTTACTCAAACAATGAAGGATGGTTAGGTAAGGTAGAATGTCGGAATGGATTCCTTCTGTTGCATTACATTCACAGCATTTCTTCCAGCTTGAAATTATAACTGTGTAGTATCTTCAGGTTCCACAGGTTGAGGATAGAAATGTCCTGTCCCATCTTGTGCGCTGGCTTTAGCTTTTTTCAGCAATTACACAGTATAGCCATTAATAGCTTCATGGATTTATACAATTAAGGTTAAAATATTGACTCCTGTATCCTTTTTCCTACCTTCTACTCAGCAACCCAATTTTTCAGACCTAAGTTAACTTTAATGGAATATTTCTCAGTGCTCTCTCAAAACCCACTGGGATTATTAAATCCAATTTGCTTCCTTTTATGAAAGCTATGTACTTCTCTAAAGAGTTTCCTATCTCACAAGGCAAGACAAAAACCTACCTCAGGACCACATTAGCTTTTGGGGGTTTTTTTTGATGAAGATTATAAATGGCATTACCCAAGACTGGAAAATTGTAAAGCCAAGATATCCTTTTATACTTAGTTTTTAAAACCAATTAACTTTAAAATGTATTAATTGAAACAAACAACAAAGAAACAGTCTAATCTTAGCTTATTCTGGTGTTGACCAATTTCTTCAAGTCCACATTTTTTCAGTCTATATGTCAGGAAAGAATGTTAAAATGGTATGAAAAGGGAATCCAACTCTATTACTTAACATGAATGTAGTCTATGCCCCTCTATTAAGTATGGAAACTGTCATCAAATATTTATGTTTAGTACATTTTGTATTTTATTTTATTTTTATTTTTATTTTAAACTCCAGATTTTATTTCCCGCTCTGTCTACGCTCTGACTGTTCCACATCCCATACCTCCTCCCTGCCCCCCTATCCACAAGGATGTGCTCACGCCCCCCAGCCCCACCCCACCAGACCTCTAAGCTCCCTGGGACCTCTAGTCTCTTGGGGGTTAAGTGAATCTTCTCTGACTAAACCAAGACCAAGCAGTCCTCTGATGTATATGTGTTGGGAGCCTCATATCATATGGTGTATGCTGCCTGGTTGGTGTTCAAGTAGCTGAGAGATCTCAGGGGTCCAGGTTAATTGAGACTGCTGGTCCTCTCACAGGTTCGCCTTCCTCATCAGCTTCTTCCATCTTACCCCTAATTCAACCATAGAGGACAGCAGCTTCTGTCCATTGGGTAGGTGCAAATATCTACACCTGACTCTTTCGGCTGCTTGTGTCTTTCAGAGTGCATTCATGATAGATCCTGCAAAATAGTGTCAGGCCTTGGCGCCTCTCCTTGAGCTAGATCCCACTTTAGGCCTATCACTGGACTTTCCTCAGGTTCCTCTCCATTTCCATCCCTGCAGTTCTTTCAGACAGAAAAAATTATGGGTCAGAATTTTGACTGTGGGATGGCAACCCCATCCATCACTTGATGCCTTTTCTTTCTGCTGGAGGTAGGCTCTACAAGTTCCCTCTCCCCAGTGTAGGGAATTTCATCTAAGGTCCTTCTCTTTGAGTCCTAGGACTCTCTCACCTCCTAGGTGTCTGGTACATTCTGGAGATTCCTCATAACCTTCTACCTCATGAGGTTGCCTGTTTCCATTCTTTCTGCAGGCCCTCAGGGATTTCAGTCCTTTTTCTGGAACCAATACACAAGCCTGGTCCCCTATCTAAACCCCATTCCCTTTCCCTTCCAGGTCCCTCCCTCCTCCCTTTTGGTTGCTTTCTTCTCTCTCTCAAGTGGGACTGAGAAGGCATCCTCACTTGGGCCCTTCAGTTTGTTGAACTTTTTGAGTTCTGTGGCCTGTAACTTGGGTATTGTGCCTTTTGTTTGTTTGTTTGTTTGTTTGTTTGGCTAATATGCACCTATTAGTGAATAGATAACATGCATGACCTTTTGGGTCTGAATTACCTCACTTGGGATGATATTTTCTTCTTTCTTTCTTTCTTTCTTTCTTTCTTTCTTTCTTTCTTTCTTTCTTTCTTTCTTTCTTCTTTCTTTCTTTCTTTCCTTCCTTCCTTCCTTCTTTCTTTATTTTTGTTTTTTTTTGTTTGTTTGTTTGTTTTTCGAGACAGGGTTTCTCTGTATAGCCCTGGCTGTCCTGGAACTCACTTTGTAGACCAGGCTGGCCTCGAACTCAGAAATCTGCCTGCCTCTGCCTCCCGAGTGCTAGTGCTGGGATTAAAGGCATGCGTCACCACACCCGGCGGGATGATATTTTCTAATTTCATCCATTTGCCTGCAAAACTCAGGTTGTCCTCATTCTTAATAGTATTCCATTGTGGAAACAAACCACATTTTCTGTATCCATTCTTCTGCTCAGAGACAACTGGGATGTTTCCAGCTTCTGGCTATCACAAATAAGGCCATTATGAACTTTGCGGAGCACATGCCCCTGTGGCAGGGTGAGACATCTTTTGAGTATACTCCCAAGAGTGGTATTGCTGGGTTCTCAGGTAGATCTATTTCTAATTTTCTGAGGAACTTCCAGATTGATTTCCAGAGTGGTTGCACCAGTTTGTAATCCTACCAGCAATGGAGGAGTGTTCCTCTTTCTCCATATCCTCTCCAACATGTGCTGTTGCCTGCGGTTTTGATCTTAGCCATTCTGATTGGTGTAAGGTGGAGTCTGAGGGTCATTTTAATTTTCATTTCTCTGATCACTAAGGACATTGAACATTTCTTTAGGTGTTTCTCAGCCATCTGAGATTTCTCAGTTGTGAATTCTGGGTTTAATTCTATATTCCATTTTTTGATTGGATTGTTTAGTTTCTTGATGATTAGCTTCTTGAATTTTTTTTAATATATTTTCGATATTAGCCCTATATAAGGTATGGGGGTTAGTGAAGACTTTTTTCCCAATCTATTGGTTGCCAATATGTCTTCAAAAAAATGCAAGTATAATTCATTTCATGTTATTTTTAAGGTAATATTGATCCATGTGCTCCCCCTATATAACCACAGAGGTTGTAATATCTTAGCTGCACAGTTCCAAACTATTGGTGTTTTTTCTTTATCACTCTCTCCTTTCTCCTGTTCTTAACCTGGGTGTAATACAATGCAGAAAACAGAAGACCTTGAGCCTTTGTCCTGTTGATGATTTGTTTTCTTTCTTTCTTCTTCTTTTTATTTTGATTGGATATTTTCGTTATTTACGTTTCAAATGTATTCCCCTTTCTAGGTCTCCCCTTCAGAAACCTCCTATTCTATTTCCCCTGCCCTGTTGGGAACTAAAATAAGGGGGACCTGGGGGAAGTGGGCGGAGGGAAAAAGGCCCACACCCTGCCAGAGTTTCCCTATTTTCTGGTCAGTCAGGTGTGGGAGGGCTGCTATCTACCCTTTCCACTCAGCCCTGGGTGGGCATGCCTTTATCCCACTCTTCAGGGGGTAGCCAAGGGGCAGCCCTGCCTGGGGACCCCAGAGTTACCTTGCTAAAGCCCTGGGGTTGTAGGAGAGAGGGATGAGGGTAGAGGTTCCCAACGCTGACCAGAGTGCTCAACGGATCTTGATCAAGCAAAGACTCTATGGTTTAAGAGCTTTATTATAGAAAGGCAGGGGGAAAGAGAGAAGATAGAAAGACAGGGAGAGAGAGAGAGAGAGAGAGAGAGAGAGAGAGAGAGAGAGAGAGAGAAGAGAGGTGAGAGGTAGGAGAACAAAGGAGTGAGATAAGGTGGGGGCCTAACAGCCCCTTTTATGATCTTTACTGTTGCTAGGTAACTGGGGAGGAGTTTAGCCTGAATGTCAGAAGCTTGGGCCTTGCCTATGTGACTACTGACCATGCTTCTCCTGTGGGAGTTGTGGGGGGTGGTAACTTAGGCAGGGGCCAGAGTTCCAGGAGCATGAGGGAACGCCTACCTTGTCATGAAGTGAACTATGACTATCGGGGTTCAGACCTCACCTCAACTGGAGACCAGCCTGCAATTCCCCCACTCCCCTGCCTCTATGAGGGTGCTCCTTCACCCACTCCCTCCCTTCCTCCCTCCCTGGCATTCCCCTACACCAGGGCATTGAACACCCTCAGGCCCAAGGGCCTCTCATCCCACTGATGTCGAACAAGGACATCCTTTGCCACATATGTGGTCAGTGCCATGGGTTGCTCCATGTGTATTTCTTGATTGTTGGAGCTCTGGGAGCTCCAGGGAGGGTGAATCTGGCCTGTTGACACTGTTGTTCCCTCCATGGTGCTGCAAACCCCCTCAGCTCCTTCAGTCCCTCCTCCAACTCTTCCATTCAGGGACCCCCAAGCTCAGCCCAATGATTGGCTTTATCAGGCTCTGGTAGAGGCTCTCAGGAGACAGCCATATCAAGTTTCCATCAGCAAGCACATTCCAGCATCCACAATAACTTCCAAGTTTGGTGGCTGCATATGGGATGGATCCCCAGGTGAGGCAGTCTCTGGATGACCTTTCCTTCAGTCTCTGCTCCACACTTTGACTCCATATTTCCTCCTGTATTTTATTCACCCTTCTAAGAAGCACTGAAGCATCCAAAATTCCATCTTCCTTCTACTTAGGCTTCACATGGTCTGGGAATTGAATCTTGGGTATTCTGAACTTTTAGTCTAATATCAACTTATCAGTGAGTACATACTATGTTTGTTCCTTTGTGACTGAGTCACCTCACTCAGGACAATATTCTTAAGTTCCATATATTTATCTATGAATTTCATGAAGTTGTTTTAATACCTGAGCAGTATTCCATCGGGTAAATGTACCACATTTTCTGTATCTATTCTTCTAATGAGGGACATCTAGGTTCTCTCCAGCTTTTGGCTATTATAAATATGGCTTCTATGAACATAGTGGAACAGGTGTCCTTATTACATGTTGGAGCCTCTTCTGTGTGTATGCTCAGGAGTGGTATACCTGGGTCCTTAGGTAGTATTAGATCCAATTTTCTGAAAAACAGCCACATTGATTTCCAGAGATGAACCAGCTTGCAATCCAACTAGCAATCTTTCTCCACATCCACACCATCATCTGCTGTCACCTGAGTTTTTGATCTTAGGCATTCTGACTGGTGTGAGGTGGAATCTCAGGGTTGGTTGGATTTGCATTTCCCAGATGACTAAGGAGTTGAACATTTCTTTAGGTGTTTCTCAGCCCTTCTATTTTCCTTAGTTGAAAATTCTCTGTTGAGCTCTGTTCCTCATTTTTCAATATGGTTATTTGGTCCTCTGAAGTCTAACATCTTGAGTTCTTTGTATATATTAGATATTAGCCCTCTATCAGATGTAGGATTGGTAAAGACCTTTTCCCAGTTTGTTGGTTGCTGTTTTGTCCTATTGTAAGGCAAAGTATCCTTTGCCTTACAGAAGCTTTGCAATTTTATGAGGTCCCATTTAACAATTGTTGATCTTTGAGAAGAAGCCATTGGTGTTCTGGTCAGGAAAATGTCCCTTTTACCCATGTGTTTGAGACTCTCCCGACTTTCTCTTCTATTCGATTTAGTGAATCTGCTTTTAAGTCCTTGATCCATCTAACACTTTAACTTTGAACAGGGAAATAAGAATGGATCAATCTGCTGAGCAGAGGTGGCGCACACCTTTAATCAAAGCACTTGGGAGGAAGAGGCAGGCAGATTTCTGAGTTCAAGGCCAGCCTGGTCTACAAAGTGAGTTCCAGGACAGCCAGGGCTACACAGAGAAATCCTATCTTGAAAAAAACAAAACAAAACAAAGAAAAATCAATTTGGATTGCTCCTACATGTTAACTGCCAGTTGAACCAGCACCATTTAATGAAAATGTTGTCTTTTTTCCACTGGATTGTTTTTGCTTCTTAGTCAAAAATCAAGTGCCTATAGGTATGTATGTTCATTTCTGGGTCTTCAAGTCTATTACATTGATCTACCTGTCTGTCACTGTACCAATACCATGAAGTGTTTATCACTATTGCTCTATAGTACAGCTTGAGGTCAGAGATGATGATTCCCCAGAACTTCTTTTATTGTTGAGAATAGTTTTCCATATTCTGTTTTTATTTATTTCTTTTTGTAATTCAAAATGAATTTGCAAACTGCTCTTTCTAAATCTGTGGAGAATTGAGTTGGAATTTTTAAAGGTATTGCATTGAATCTATAGAATATTTTCAGCAAGATAGCCATTTTTAATATTTTAATCCTGCCAATCCAGGAGCACAGGAAATCTTTCCATCTTTTGAGGTCTTCTTTGATTTCTTTCTCAGAGAGTTGAATCTCTTGTCATACAGATCTTTTACTTCCTTAGTTAGAGGTACACCAAGGTATTTTATATTATTTGTGACTATTGTGAAGGGTGTTGTTTCCCTAATTTCTTTCTCAGCCTGTTTACCCTTTGTGTAAAGAAAGGCCACTGATTTGTTTGAGTTAATTTTATATCCAGCTACTTCACTGAAGTTGTTTATCAGATTTAGGAGTTCTCTGGTAGAGTTTATGGGGTCACTTAAGTATACTAACATAGCAAATGCAAATAGTGATAGTTTGATTTCTTCCTTTTCAATTTGTGTCCCTTTGAACTCCTTTTGTTGTCTAATTGTTCTAGCTAGAACTTCAGGTACTATATTGAATAGGTAGGGAGAGAGAAGGCAACCTTGTCTAGTCCCTAATTGTAGTGGGATTGCTTCGAGTTTCTCTTCATTTAGCATGATGTGTCTACCTGTTTGTTCTATATTGCTTTTATTATGTTTAGGTACAGGCCTTGAATTCCTGACCTTTCCAAAACTTTTAACATGAAGAGATCTTGAATTTTGTCAAATGATTTTTTCAGCATGTAATGAGATCATCATGTGGTTTTTTTCCTTTGAATTTGTTTATGTAGTGGATAACATTGATGAATTTCCACATATTGAACCATCTTTGCATCCCAGGGGTACAGCGTACTTGATTGTGGTGAATGATATTTTGATGTGTTCTTGGATTTTGGTTTGTAAGATTTTTATTAGTTTTGCTTCAATATTCATAATGGAAATTTGTCTAAAGTTCTCTTTCTTTATTGGGTCTTCATGAGGTTTTGGTATTAATGTAAATGTGGCTTCATTGAACAAACTGGGTTGTGTTCCTTCTGTTTCTATTTTGTGGAATAGTTTGAAGGGTATTGGTATTAGGTCTTCCTTGAAGGTTTGATAGAATTCTACACTAAACCCATCTGGTCCTGGACTCTTTTTGGTTGGGAGACTTTTGATGACTGCATCTATTTCCTTGGGGGTTATGAGACTGTTTAGAGTGTTTATCTGATCCTTATTTAACTTTGGTACCTGATATCTGTCTAGAAAATCATCCATTTCTTCCAGGTTTTCTAGTTTTGTTGAACATAGACTTTAGTAGTAGGATCTGATTGTTTTTTGAACTTTCTTAGTTTCTTTTGTTATGAATCCCTTTTCATTCCTCATTATTTTTTAATTCTATATGCCCTCTGGTTAGTCTGGCTTATCTATTATTTTGATTTTCTCAAATAACCCACTCTTAGTTTGGTAGATTCTTTGTATAGTTCTTTTTGTTTTTACTTTGTTGGTTTCAACCCTGAATTTGGTTATTTCCTGTCATCTACTTCTTTAGGGTGTATTTTGTTCTAGAACTTTCAGGTGTGCATTTAAGCTATTAGTGTATGCTCTCTCCAGTTTCTTTTTGGAGGCACTCAGAGTTTTGAGTTTCCCTTTTATCACTGCTTTCATTGTGTCCAATAAGTTTGAGTATGTTGTATCTTCATTTTCATTAAATTCTAAAAAAGTCTTTAATTTCTTTTTCTTTCTTTCTTGACCAAGTCATGTATGTGGGCTTTCTATTGTTTCTGTTGTTATTAAAGGCCAGCCTTAATCTACATTAACCTCATAGGAGGCATGAGATTACTTAAATCTTTTTATATCTGGTGAGGTCTGTTTTGTGACAAATTATATGGTCAATTTTGGAGAAGATACCATGACATGATAAGAAAAATGTATAATTCTTCTGATTTATGATGAAATGTTCTATAGATATCAATTAAATCCATCTGGTCCATAACTTCTCTTAGTTTCACTGTGTCTCTAATTTGTTTTTGTTTCCATGATCTGTCCATTGATAAGAGTGGGGTGTTGAAGACCCCCACTATTATTGTGTGCTGTACAATGTATACTTTGAGGTTTAATAAAGTTTTTTTTATGAATAAGGATACTGTTGCATTTTGTGCACAGATGTTTATAATTGAGAGTTCTCCTTGGTATATTTTGCCTTTGATGAGTATGAAGTGTCCTTCCTTACCTTTTTTGATGGCTTTATGTTGAAAGTCTAATTTATCTGATATTAGAATGTATATTCCAGCTTGTTTTGGGGGACCATTGGCTTTGAAATTCGTTTTCTAGCCCTTTACTCTGAGGTAGTTTTTGTCCTTGACACTGAGGGGTGTTTCCTGTATGCAGCAAAAAGATGTGCCCTGTTTATGCATCCAGTCTCTTAGCCTATATCTTTGTATTGGTGAATTAATTCCACTGATGCTAAGAGATATTAAAAAATGGTGATTGTTGCATTCCTGGTTTTTTTTTCTCTTATTTTTGATGCTATTTTTATGTTTGTGTGGTTATCTGCTTTTGAGTTTGTTGGAAGATTATTTTTTGCTGTCTCTAGGGTGTAGTTTCCCTCCTTGTGTTGGAGTTTTCCATCTATTATCCTTTGTAGGGCTGGATTTGTGGAGAGATATTGTATAAATTTGGTTTTGTCATGAAATATCTTGGATTTCTCCATCTATGGTAATTGAGAGTTTTGCTGGGTATAGTAGTTTGTGCTGGCATTTGTGTTCTCTTAGGGTCTGTATGAGTCTCTTAGGGTATTGTTGGGTCTTTCAGAATATCTGGTGAGAAGTGTTTTACTTCTGGATGGCCTGCCTTTTTATGTTACTTGACCTTTTTCCCTTACTACTTTTAATATTTGTTCTTTGTTTTTTGCATTTAGTGTTTTGACTATTATGTGACAGGAGGAATTTCTTTTCTGGTCCAATCTATTTGGAGTTCTGTAGGCTTCTTGTATGTTTATGTACATCTCTTTCTTTGGGTTAGGGAAACTTTCTTCTATAATTGTGTAGAAGATATTTACTGGACCTTTGAGTTAAGAATCTTTACTCTTTTCTATACATACTATCCTTAGGTTTGGTCTTCTCATTGTGTCCTGGATTTCCTGGATGTTTTGGGTTAGGAGATGATCTGGTGCCAGGGGACTCCATACCCAAATAGCTGTAGGAAAGATCTAGTGTCCTAGGAGTGCAGACAAGCCTGTAAGTGCAGGTAAAACCACCGCTGCTGCTCAGAGGATTTGTCTTGAACCCTTAAGGACACAGGAACCAAGGCACTGTCTGAGACAGGAACATTCCTGCTTTCAGTCCAAAGTTCAAGGTCTCTTGTGAGATTCATCCAATCTCTTAACTATAATCCCCAAGAAAGACAGGAAACTAGCTGGGCAAACTCCAAAATCTATATCTCAATGGCTGATGTCAAAGGAGGCTTCAGAACTCTACTCCCTTTTCATCTTTGTTGACTGCAACAAACTGTTTTCTCCTGGGATGTTTCCACTCCCTGTTAGCACAAGAAAGGCAAGACACTGATTTTAAAATCACATCTCATGTGGATGACAGAGGACTTTAAGAAGAACATAAATAACTCCCTTAAAGAACTACAAAAGAACACAGGTAAACAGGTAGAAGCCCTTAAAAATGAAACACAAAAGTCTCTTAAAGAGTTACTGCAAAAGACAACCAAACAGGTGAAGGAACTGAACAACAGCATCCAAGATCTAAAAATTGAAATAGAAACAATAAAACCACAAAAGGAGACAACCATGGAGATAGAAAACCTAGGAAAGAGATGAGGAGTCATAGATATAAGCATCAACAACAGAATACAAGAGATATAAGAAAGAATATCAGGTGCAGAAGATAACATAGAAAACACAACAATCAAAGAAAATGCAAAATGCCAATTTGTCTGATTGGCTATGACTTTTTGCCTTGGAAAAGCTTTCCAGTTTCATGAGGTCACAGTTATCCATTTTTGTTGTTAGATCATGAGCCACTAGAGTTCTTTTTAGGAAATTTCTCCATGTGCCAATGAGTTTAAGGTTCTTTCCCAAATTCCTTTCTATTAGATTCAGTGTATCGGGTTTTATGTTGAGGTTCTTGATCCCCCTGGACTTGAGCTTTGTGCAAGGTTTACATATAAGCATATTTTCATTTTCTCTATATACAGACAGCCAGTTAGACAAGTATCATTGCTTTAAGATGCTTTCTTTTTTCCATTGTATATTTTTGGCTTCTTTGTCAAACATCAAGTGCCCTTAAGTGTGTGGTTTTCTTTCTGGGTCTTCAACTCTATTCCACTGATCAATGTGTATGTCTCTGTACTAACACCATGCAGTTTTTATCACTATTGCTCTGTAGTAAAACTTGAAGGCAGAAATGGTGATTCTTCCAGCTGTTCTCTTATTTTTAAGAAGTGTTTTTGCTATTCTGGGGGGGCAGAATTGCCTTTCCAGATGAATGTGAGAATTGCTTTTTCCATGACTTTGAAGAATTGTGTTGGGATTCTGATGGGGATTGCATTGAATCTACAGATTATCTTTGGTAGGATTACCATTTTTACTGTTAACTCTGCCAATCCATGAGCAGGGGAGATCTCTCCATTTCTGAGATTTTCTTTGATTTCTTTCTTGAGAGACTTGAATTTATTGTCATACAGGTCTTTTACTTATTTGGTTAGAGTTACCACAAGATATTTTATATTAGTTGTGACTATTGTGAATTGACTTGTTTATCTATTTGCTTTCTCACTGATTTATTTGAGCTAGTTTTATATCCAGCCACTTTGCTGAAGTTGTTTATCAGCTGGAGAATTTTTCTGGTAGAATTTTGGTGGTTGATTATGTATACTGTTATATCACCTGCAAATTGTGATACCTTTATTTCCTCTTTACGAATTTTTATTCCCTGGATCTCTTCTTGTTGTCTTATTGTTCTAGCTAACACTTTGAGTACTATATTGAATAGACAAGAGGAGAGTGGGCATCCTTGTTTTATCACCAATTTCAGTGGGATTGCTTCAAGTATGTCTTCACTTAATTTGATATTGGCTGTTGGCTTGCAGTAAATTGCTTTTTTTATGTTAATTTATGGGCCTTGATTTTCTGACCTCTGCAATATTTTTAACATGAAGGGGTGTTTTATTTTGTCAAATGCTTTTTCTGCATCTAAGGAGATGATCATGTGATTTTTTTCTTTGAGTTTGTTTATATAGTGGATTATGTTAATGGATTTTTACATATTAAATCAACCTTGCATCCCTGGGATGAAGCCTACTTGATTGTGGTGAATGATGGTTTTTAAGTGTTCTTGAATTCGATTTTTAAGAATTGAGTATTTTTGCATCGATATTCATAAGGGAAATGGTCTGAAGTTCTCTTTCTTTGTTGGGTCTTTATGTGGTTTAGGTATCAGAGTAATTGTGGCTTCATGGAATAAATTAGGTAATGTTCCTTCTTTTTTCTGTTTTATAGAATAGATTGAGGAATATTGGTATCAAGTCTTTGAAGGTTTAGTAGAATTCTGCACTAAATCCATCTGGCAGTAGGCTTTTTTTTTTTTTTTTTTTTTTTTTTTTTTTTTTTTTTTTTTTAGTGACTTCTATTTCCTTATAGGATATGGGCCTGTTTAGATAGTTTATCTGCTTTTGATTTCACTTTGGCATGTGTTATCTGGCTAGGAAACTGTCCATTTCATCTAGATTATCTAGTATTGTTGAGTATAGGCTTTGATGTAGGATCTGATGATTTTTTGAATTTCCTCTATTTTTGTCGTCACATTTCTCTTTTCATTTCTGATTTTGTTAATTTGGATACTGCCTCTCACCCCTTTTAGCTAGATTGGCTAGGGGTTTATCTATTTTGTTGATTCTCTGGAAGAAACTGCTTTTGGTTTTGTACATTTTTTAACATTATTTTCTTTGTTTCTATTTGGTTGATTTCAGCTCTGGGTTTTATTATTTCCTGCTGTCTCCTCCTCTTCAGTGTATTTGCTTCTTTTTGTTCTAGAGCTCACAGCTGTGCTGTTAAGTTGCTAGTGTAAGATCTGTCTAGTCTCTTTACCAGGCCTCTTAATGTTATGAATTTTCCTATTAGTACAGCTTTCATTGTGTCCCATAAGTTTGTGTATGATCTGCCAACATTTTCATTAAATTCCAGGAAGTATTTAATTTCTTTATCTTCTCAGATCATGTTATCATTGAGTAGAGCGTTGTTCAGCTTTCATGTGTATGTGGGCTTTCTGTTTGGGGGTGGGTTTTTTGTTTGTTTGTTTTTTTGTGGGGGAGGTCATAGATGTTCAAAATTGGGACTTTCTGTTGGTGGAATTTTGTGGGGCAATGGGCTATGTACAAACAGCCTACTTTTTCAGTCGTGCTGAAATCTTGAACCCTGGTGGAACCTGGTAATGGTAATTTCTACCTATATTGGACTGTAGGTGTTCAATCATATCTCCTGGACCCCTGGCTCCTGTCAAATTTACCATCCCCACAGCCCCCACAGGAGAGACATGTGGCTAGCAATCGCATAGACAATATCCCAAGCTTCTGGCCTTCTGGATAGACTCTTCCCCACAGTTACCTAGCAACAGCAAGATAGCAAAGCCCACTATGAGAGAGGCTGCTTGGTCCCTCCTCACTCTAAGCTCTCTTACTCTCTAAGCTTTTACCATTCTCTCTCTAAGCCTTCAACTTTCTTACTCTCTAACTCTCTTTCTCTCTTTCCCTTCCCCCCTCTCTCTATGTGGCCATGGCCAGTCTCTCTTTCTTTCTACCTTCTCTCTTTACCCCTACCTTTCTGCAATAAAGCTCTAAAACCATATGTTCATCAAGGCCCGCTGTGCTTGGTTGATGGGTTAGGCTTTCTTCTAATTAGCCACTTCTACCTCCTATCATGCCTTCCTGTGCTCCAGAAATGGACTTGACTAATGACTCTCAACTCTGCTCCACCTGCTCTCTCTTCCCTATCTCTGGGGATGAGTGCTGCCCCCGGGGACCCCTATTCTGTTCTCAGCTCCTCTGCCATATCTAGCATGGGATGCTGGAGACTGAGAACCCGGTACTGGAGGCTGCCCCTTGTCCACCCCCACTGTTTGGGGTCAGTGGCTTCACACAGTCAGATGCCCACCCGGGGCCACATGGAAAGCATCCACCAGTCCTCCCGTGTCCACCTGCGAAGATCACCTAAACTCTGGCTGAACTCAGGCTCTCTCCCTCCCCCTCTTCCCCTATACCCATGGCCCCGCAGAATTTCCCTTTTATTGATATGAACTGTCCTTCCTTACCATGCTTGATAGCTTTGGTTAAATGTCTATTTTATTGGATATTAGGATGGCAACTCCAGCTTGTTTCCTGGGACCATTTGCTTTGAAGACGTTTTTCATCCTTTAACTCTGAGATAGTATCTGTCTTTTTTATTGAAGTGTATTTGTTGTACGCATCAAAATGCTGGATCCTGTTTTCATATCTGGTCTTTTAGCTTATGTCTTTTTATGGGTGAGTTGAGTCCATTAATATTGAGAGATATTAAAGCCAGATTACTGTTGGTTCCTGATATGTTTGTTTCTGTAGGTGGCTTTCTGTGCTGTGGTTCTCTCCTTTAGGCTTTGTTATGAAATTCTTAATATCTTGTCTTCTCTTTGGTGTACGTACCTTCCTTATGTTGGAGTTTCCCTTCTAAAATCCTCTGTAGGACTGGATTGGTAGATAGATATTGTTTGAATTTGGTTTTGTCCTGGAATTTGTTTTCTCCACCTATGGGGATTGGGAGGTTTGCTAGATATAGTAGCCTGGGCTGGCGTATGTGTTTTCTTAGAATCTGCACGACCTCTGACCAGCCTCTTCTGTCTTTTGTAGTCTCTGTGAGAAGTCTGTTGGAATTCTGAGAGTTCCACCTTTGTATGTTACTTGGCTCTTTTCCCTTGCAGCTTTTACTATTCTTTCTTTGTTCTGTGAATTTAGTGTTCTAATTATTATGTTACAAGAATATTTTCTTTACTAATCCTATTTATTTAGTGTTCTATAGGCTTCTTGCACCTTTATGGCCATCTCTTTAGGTTGGAGTAGCTTTCTTCTATGATTTTGTTGAAGACATTTTCAGGTCCTTTGATCTGGGAGTCTTCATTCTCCTCTATTCTGAGTATGCTTAGATTTGGTCTTTTCATTGTGTCCTGAATTTCCTGGATATTCTGAATTAGGAGCTCATTATGTTTTGAATTTTCTTTGACAGTGTGTCAATCTCCTCAACAGTATTTTCTATACCTGAGATTCACTCTTCTAGCTCTTGTATTCTGTTGGTGATGCTTACATATGTAATTAATTCCTGACCTCTTTCCTAGGTTTTCCATTTCCAGGTTTGCCTCTGTGTGTGTTTTCTCTATTATTTCTACTATCACTTTTAGGTCTTGGACTCCTTTATTCAATTCCTTCACATGTTTGTATTATCCTGTATATCTTTCAGTGACTTATTTATATCCTCTGTAAAAGTCTCTATTTTCTTCATGAGATAGGACTTTAGGTCCTGATTTTCAGATATGTTGGTGTAATATATTACATCTGGAATGAATTCTCCCTCCCTCATCTCCCTCTACTACCTTTTCCTCACCTCTCCTCTCCTCAAGATATACTCCACTTCCATTTCCCTTCAGAAAAAAAACAAAACAAAACAAAACAAAACAAAACAAAACAACAACAAAAAAAACCCAGGCCTCCCACGAATATCAACCAACCATGGAATAACAAGTTGCAATAAAACTAGGCACAAACCTTCAGATCATGGCTGGATAAGGCAACCCATTAGTAGAAAAACAGTCCCAAAAGCAGACAAAAGAGTCAGGGATAGCCCCTTTCCCCACTGTTAGAAGTCCCACAATAAGAGTAAGCTACACAACTGTTACATATATGCAGAAGTCCTAGGTAAGACAGATGTACATTCCTTAATTGTCAATTCTGTCTATGTGAGTCCCTAAGAGCCAAGGTCTGTTGATTCTTTGGGAAGTGTTCTTGTTCTGTAATTTGCCACTCTGGGTCCTACAATTCTTCCTCCCCCTCTTCTGCAGGACTCTCCAAGGTCTTCCTAATGGTTGGCTATTGTTTCCTTTCAGTTGCTGGATAAATCCTCTTTGATGACTATTATATTAGGTTCCTGTCTACAATTATAGCAGAGTGTTACTAGAAATCATTTCATCGACTTTTTTTTTCTTCCCAGTTTGATTTGGTTCTATCCTAGGTGTCAGGACAATCCAGCTTCTGATTCCTGCTCCTCCAGGCAGTGTCTGACAGGGATTACCTCTAGTGTTATGTGTCTCAAGCTCACCAGTCATTAGTTGGTCCCATTAGTTTTGTGTCATCTGTACCCCAGCACATCTGGCAGACAGGACAAAGGTTAAGTCAAAAGAATCATGATTGGTTTGATGTTCTAGTACCACCATTAGGAGCCTAGACTGAAAACAGAAGATGCTTAGTTAACATTCCATAATCCCTATTATTAGGAGTTTCTTTAGGGTTGCCCTCTTAGATTCTAGAGAGTTTCCATTTTACTAAGGTTTTAACTTTACCACCAAATGCCCAACAAATTTGTCTGAGTGCTCACTCCCTCCATTACTTCTCCCCAGTCTGATCCCCTTTATTCCCATCCCCACCAACCCCCAGTCGAAATATCAGTCCTTTACATTCTACGCAATATTGCTTTAGTTCAGTGGTTCTCAACCTTCCTTATACTGTGAACATTTAATAAGTTCCTCATGTTGTAGTAACACCTAACCATAAAATTATTTTCATCCTTCTTCATAACTATGAACTTACTATCATTATGAATAGTAATGTAAGTATCTGTGTTTTCTGATAATCTTAGGTGACCCCTTTGAAAGGGTCATTCATCCCCCTCTCAAGAGGTCACAACCCAGAGGTTGAGAACCATTGCTTTAGTTGGAGCCTCCTTTAACACGCTTGTTATTTGTGGATGTGGGTACCTTCCATGGTACTCGGACAGCAAGAACCATGGATTTCTGGTCACTGTGTCTTATCTACTGTCTAATATCAACCTTCATAGATCAGGTTTTCAGTAAGTGTCAGAGGCTTTACCATGTATTCATTGACTTCATTCAAAAGAAAATTATCTATTGGATGGAACAGAGTGTCCCCAATGGAGGAGCTAGAGAAAGTACCCAAGGAGCTGAAGGGGGCTGCAACCCTGTAGGTGGAACAACAATATGAACTAACCAGTACCCCCTGA
>NC_034593.1:2138742-2157176 GCF_900095145.1 Mus pahari | reverse complement strand
CAAGGGAAGGCCTGGGCCAAGTAGTGGGAGTGGGTGGGTAGGGGAGCAGGGGTGGGGGGAGGGTATAGGGAACATCCGGGTTAGCATTTGAAATGTAAATAAATAAAATAAAATAAAATAAAAGTAACTGCATTATTATATATGATTAAATGGATATGTCCCCTAAACAGAAAAATTACATTTTCTTCATATGTTTAATGTAGATAATTAACTGTAAGAGTTAGTGTTCTAATAATTATTTTTTATAATTTGACATATTAATAAAAACTATGATCATATTAAGAATTGTTAAAATTATTTCAGGGATCCAACTAGTTTTGCACAGCTCTCTGGAACCTTTTATCTTATGACAATATCAAGAATGGTGACGCTTTCTCATGCTTCCAATATTCCTTAGCTGTAGTTTTGGTTCAGCTTTAGAGCTCTATGAAAGTTCCCCTTTAAAGTTATCATGCCAGTTGGTGCTGTCCTTATTTAGGAAGGCAGGCATGTTGTTCCCAAATTTAATACCAAATATCAAGTTGCCAGCCACAGAATCATATATATTTATGTAACATTATATGTACTATGTAGATTAAGTTTATATATCTAGAAGTGTGAGTGTGTGTGTGTGTGTGTGTGTGTGTGTGTGTGTGTGTGTGTGTAAAAGCAAAGAAAAATGGGATCTGGGTATGACTTTCAGAGAAAGCTGGAGAGTGTTACATGGGAGAGTTTGGAGAAAGAAAAGGGGGAAATATGATGGAACTACATTTCAACTTAATAAAATATTTTTAGTGACAACTACTAAGAAGCCTCTCAGCTTTAAAATGTTGCTGTAAGGAATAGTTTCTAAGTTGAAAGGAAGCTTATTTCTTTCAAAATAAGAAATAAAAGAATTAGCTTTGGCTTGAAATTTTAGAACAGCCTAGATGTACAAAAGCAGAGCATACACATGGATGAACAATGTGAAATGCTTTATCTTAGAGAAGAATCCCAAACCAAGCTATATTATAAGCTTGAAAGATCCTGTTCATACATCACTGAGCTGTCACCATGTAATGGGATACCCATATGTCCTGGTTTCTTAGGACAGTTGTGGTTTATGTCTGTTGTCCAGGTATAATTATTAATAGTACTCTCTTCCACTTCCAAAAGTGTCTCGGTTTGGACAATAAATCTTATAATCACCGTACCATGCAGTGATGCAGTGCCATTGCTTACTAGGGGAAGAGCCGTGGTCCTTTTCTACAAGATTTGTGAGGACATCCGGGCTATCTATGGTCCTCCTCACCACTCTATTCCCTGTTGCCTGGGAAAGGAACATCAGTGGAATTAGATTTTAATGAACAAAGAGAATGAAACAGTGAGAAGAATTTATGACCATGACCCATTTAAAATATATCTACTAAAAAAAGTCATAAAGAAATATCCAATTTCACTATATAGAATTACACTAAAGAACAAAATCACTATACTAAGTAATATAATTATTGAAATATCTGAATAAAATATCTCAACTAATAGTACCAACGAAAAAATACTTCAACATGATGAAAAAATCAGCATTAGTTTAGTCACTGTGTGCCTCAGAAGACACAACACTAGGAAATTAACTGTATTAATGAGAATGAACTCAGAATTATAGAACTTTATATACTGTATTTTACCCTGTTCTGCTCACTGCTGGTTGACAGAAACCATAAGTTTTACATTTTAAAAGCTAAGTTTTAATTAAATTTGCATTATACTATCCCCTATACATATGTAGATACATATGTAAGAACTTTAGATTCAAGTAACCAATAGTCTACTGTTTTTATTAGATATATTGTTTTTTTTTTCTTTTTTTATTGGATATTTTCTTTATTTAAATTTCAAATGATACACCCTTTCCTGGATTCTCCTCCAAAAGCCCCCTCCCCCTATACCTTCCTGCCTCCCACTGCTTACCATCTCACCTATTTCTGATTCCTGGTCCAGATATTCCCCTACACTGGGACATACAGCCTTCACAGGACCAAGGGCCTCTCCTCCCGTTGATAACCAACAAAGACATCCTGTGCTACATGTGCATCTGTAGCCATGATTCCCACCATGTGTAATCCTTGGTTGTTGGTTTAGTCCCTGGGAGCTCTAGGAGTAATGGTTAGTTATATTATTGTTCCTCCTATGGGGCTACAAAACCCTTAAACTCCTTGGGTCCTTTCTCTGGCTCCTTCATTCGGCATTCTATGCTCAGTCCCATGGATGACTGTGAGCATCCACTTCTGTATTTGTCAGGCACTGGCAGATCCTCTCAGGAGACAGCTATATCAGGCACCTGTCAGTAAGCACTTGTTGGCATCTACAATAGTGTCTGGGTTTGTTGACTGTATAAGGGATGGAACCCCAGGTGGTGCAGTCTCTGGAAGGCCATTCCTTCAGTCTCTGCCCCACTATTTGTCTCTGTAACTCCTTTCATTGATGTTTTGTACCCCCATCTAAGAAGGATCAAAGTATCCACAGTTTGGTCTTCCTTCTTCTTGAGTTTCATGTGTTTTGTAAATTGTATCTTGGGTATTCTAAGTTTCTGGGCTAATATCCACTTATCAGTGAGTGCATATCATGTGAGTTCCTTTGTGATTGGGTTACCTCACTCAGAATGATAACCTCCAGATCCATACATTTGCCTAATAATTTCATAAATTCATTGTTTTTAGTTGCTGAGTATTACTCCATTGTATAAATGTAGCACATTCTCTGTATTCATTCCTCTGTTTAAGGACATCTGGGTTCTTTCCAGCTTCTGGCTATTACAAATAAGGCTGCTATGAACATAGCAAAGGATGTGTCCTTATTACATGTTGGAACATCTTCTGGGTATAGGCCCAGCAGTGGTATGGCTGGGTCCCCAGGTAGTACCAGGTCCAATTTTCTGAGGAACTGCCAGACTGATTTCCAGAGTGGTTGTATCAGCTTGCAATCCCACCAGCAATGGAGGAGTGTTCCTCTTTCTCTGCATCCTCTCTAGCATCTGCTGTCACCTGAGTTTTTGATCTTAGCCATTCTGACTGATATGAGGTGGGATCTCACGGTTGTTTTGAGTTGCATTTCCCTGATGACTAAGGATGTTGAATATTTCTTTAGGTGCTTCTCAGCCATTCGGTATTCCTCAGTTGAGACTTCCTTGTTTAGCTCTATGCCCCATTTTTTTTTAATATGGTGATATGGTTCTCGGGAGTCTAACTTCTTGAGTTCTTTGTTTATATTGGTTATTTGCCCTCTATCAGATGGAGGATTGGTAAAGATCTTTCCCCAATCTGTTGGTTGTCTGATTGTCTTATTGACTGTGCCTTTTGCCTTACAAAAGCTTTGCAATTTCATGAGGTCCCATTTGTCAGTCCTTGATCTTACAAAGTATTGATGTTCTGTTCAGAAATTTTCCCTCTGTGCCCATATGTTCAAGGCTCTTCCCCACTTTCTCCTCTATAAGTTTCAGTGTCTCTGGTTTTATGTGGAGGTCCTTATCCACGTGGATTAGATCTTTGTACAAGGAGATAGGGATGTATAGATTTCCATTCTTCTACATGATAATTGCCAGATGAACCAGCAACATTTTTTGAAAATGTTTTCTCTTTTCTACTGCATGGTTTTAGCTCCTTTGTCAAAGATCAAAGGACCATAGGCATGTGGGTTCATTTCTGGCTCTTCAATTCTATTCCATTGATTTACATGCCTGGTACTGTCACTATACCATGCAGTTATAATCACAACTTCTCTGTGGTACAATTTAAGGTCTGAGATGATGATTCCACCAGAATTTCTTTTATTTTTGAGAATAGTTTTTCTATCCTGGATTTTTTGTTATCCCAGATGAATTTGCAAGGTGCCCTCTCTCCCACAACCCTGGGGCACTAGCAAGGTTGATCCAGGGAGGTCCCTGGCCAGGGGCTGCCCCTTTTCCACCCCTGCCCTGTGGGTCAGGCATGCTCACCAGGGGCCCTGTGGAAAAGCATCCAGCAGTCTCCCCGCATCCACCTGTCCAGAGCACAGGGACTCTGGCCAGATTCAGCTTATTTTTCCTCACCACTTCTCCCTGCGCCCCCCAGTCCCCCCTTTATTTTATTTTGTTCCCAACATCTGATGACTTTTTGGATTTCCTTGGTTTTGTTGTTATGTTTCCTTTTTCATCTCTGATTTTGAGATGATAACTTAGGATACTGTATCTGAACTTGTAGTAGACAGTACCCTGCTGTCTACTACACTTCAGTGAATTTGCTTCCTTTTGTTCTAGAGTTTGCAGTTGTGATGTCAAGCTGCTAGTGTATTCTCTCTTTTTTCTTTTTAGAAGCACTCAGAGATATGAGTTTTCCTCTTAGGACTTCTTTCATTGTGTTCCATAAGTTTGGGTATTTTGTGTCTTCACTTTCACTAAACTCTAAAAAGTCTTTAATTCCTTTCTTTATTTCTTCCTTCACCAAGTTATCAATGAGTAGAATTTTATTCAGCTTCCATGTGTATGTGGGCTTTCTATTGTTTATGTTGTTATTGAAGAACAACCTTAGACAGTGGTGATCTGATAGTATACATGGGGTTATTTCAACCTTCTTATATCTGTTGTGATCTGTTTGGTGATCTGTATGGTCACTTTTGGAGAAGGTACAATGAGGTGCTGAGAAGTAGGTATATCCTTTCCTTGTTGGATAAAATGTTCTATAGACATTTGTTAAAACCATTTGTTTCACTGTGTTTTTGTTTAGTTTGTGTTTGATGAGAGTGGAGTATTGAAGTCTCCCACTATTGTTATATGCAGTGCAATGTATGCTTTGAGCTTTAGTAAAGTTTCTTTTATGAATATGGGTGCCCTCACATTAGGAGCATAGATATTCATAATAGACTGTTCTTCTTGGTATATTTTTCATTTGTTGAGTATGAAGTGTCTTTCCTTATCTTTTTGTTTGTTGGTTTGTTTTTGTTTTTTCTTTTTTGTTTTTTTGAGACAGGGTTTCTCTGTATAGCCCTGGCTGTCCTGGAACCTTATCTTTTTGATAACTCTAGATTTGATGTTTATTTTATTTGATATTATAATGCTACTACTCCAGCTTCTTTCTTGGCACCATTTACTTGGAGAATTGTTTTCCAGCCTTTTACTCTGAGGAAGTATTTGATTTTGTCACTGAGGATGAGATTCTTATATGAAGCAAAATTTGAATCCTGTTTACATATCCAGTCTGTTAGTCTGTCTTTTTATTGGGGAAATTGAGTCCATTGACATTAAGAGATAGTAAGGAAAAAAGATGGTTGCTTNCTGTTATTTTTGTTGTTAGAGGTAGAATTATGTTTTTTGTGGTTATCTTCTTTTTAGTTTGTTAAAAAGATTATTTTCTTGATTTTCCTAGGGTGTAATTTCCCTCCTTGTGTTGAAGTTCTCCATTTATCATTCTTTGAAGAGCTATTGGTGGAGAGATATTGTGTAAATTTGGTTTTTCATGGTTTCTCCATCTATGGTAATTGAGAGTTTTGCTGGTTATAGTAACCTGAACTGGCATTTGTGTTCTCTTAAGGTTTGTATGACATTTATCCAGGATCTTCTGGCCTTCATAGTTTCTGGTATGAATTCTGATGTAATTCTGATAGGTCTGCCTTTATATGTTACTTGACCTTTTCCCCTTACTGCTTTTAATATTTTTCTTTGTTTTGTGCATTTGGTGTTTTGATTATTATGTGATGGGAGGAATTGATTTTCTGATCCAATGTATTTGGTGTTCTCTAGGCTTCTTGTATGTTCATGGGCATCTCTTTCTTTAGGTTAGGAAAGTATTCTTCTACAATTTTGTAGAAAATATTTACTGTCCCTTAAGTTTGAAAGCTTCACTCTCTTCTATACCTATTATCCTTACTTTTGGTCTTCTCATTGTGTCCNGGATTTCCTGGATGTTTTGAGTTAGCATCTTTTTGTATTTTGTATTTTTTGATTGTAGTGTCAATGTTTTCTATTGTATCTTCTGCACCTGAGATTCTCTCTTCTATTTCTTGTATTCTGTTGATGGTGCTTCCATCTATGGCTCCTGATCTCTTTTCTTGGTTTGCTATTTCCAGTGTTGTTTCACTTTGTGATTTCTTTAATGATTCTACTTCCATTTTTAGATCCTGGATATTTTTGTTCCATTCCTTTACTTGTTTGGTTGTATTTTCCTATAATTCTTTAAGGGACTTTTGTGTCTCCTCTTTAAGTGCTTCTACCTGTTTACCTGTGTTATCCTGTAACTCTTTAAGGGAGTTATTTATGTCCTTCTTAAAATCCTCAATCAGCATCATGAGATGTGATTTTTAAATCCACATTTTGCTTTTCTGGTATGTTGGAGAATCCAGGACTTGCTGTGGTGTGAGAACTGGGTTCTGATTATTCCAAATCGTCTTCTTTTCTGTTGGTAAGATTCTTGTGTTTGCCCTTTGCCATCTGGTTATCTCTGGTGTTAGATACTCTTGCTGTATCTGGCTGGAGCTTGTACCTCCTGTGGGTCTGTAAGCCTGTGTCAGCACTCCTGGGAGACTAGCTCTCTCTTGGCAGAACTTGTGTACAGAAGGCTCTGGAACAGTCCAAGCTCTGGCTGCAGATAGTGATTGGAAGAATTCCGTCCTAGCTGCTTCACTGATCTTACACCCTGTGTGCTCCTGACTAGCAACACTACAGACAGTTATTGGAGAGAAAGTGGCTATCTCACCTGGGAGGTCTGGAGTGATAACATTCCTGGGAGAACAAGTCTCTCCTGGTGGGACCTGTGCACAGCAGGCTGTGGACCATCCTCAGCTTGTGGGTGCAGATGGCAGAGCGGAAGGATCCTGTTCCAGCTGTTCTACTGTTCTTGTGCCCTGCCCTGTGTGCCCCTCACCACCCAGCTCCAGAGAGTTATTGGAGAGAAAGTGGTTATCTCACCTCAGAACCTGGGAGTAAAAGCAATCCTGGGAGAGCAGGGCTTTCCTGGCAGGACCTGTGCTCAGTGGGCTGTGAATCAGCCTCAGCTCAACAGTGCAGATGGCATACCGGTAGCACCAATAATCTATTCTTAATACTTGGGGACATGTAGAATACAGTCTCTATTATCCTGTGGCTTAGGCTATGAATGGGCACCTACTGTGACCATTGCTGACTTACAGTCTGCCTCTTCTCCTTTGCAATTCACATTTACAATGTCTACTCATAGAAATTCCTTGTTTTGTCTATTTCATTTTAATCCTACAGGACAATGTCTTTTATAAGAGATGAATAAAATACTTTTCTTTGGTATTATTACTTTGTTCTGTATTTGGTTTGGGGCTATCATATAGCCAATGTTATTGACGTTATAGTTGATAGATTTCTAATCGTTACATAATGTTTACCAGGGCCAGGATGCTTGAGTTGCTTTAGAAACATGTTTAGGTAGATGAATGTGTCTTTAATCAACAAATCAATAACAAATCAATGTTTTGTCACAGAGTTCCTCTCTCTACTTTATGTCACAAGACATTTAACTCAGATATTTAGTTAGTTTCTAGCTTAAGCTCTATTGTTGTTCCTTGTCTATTAGTAAACAATTAAGCAAGACAGGACAATTAAGCAAGACAATAGAAAGGACAAAACCAGGTTCTTCTGAGTGATATTGTTAATTATTTTCAGAATACTCTACTTAAAATATCTTTGTTTCTACAATTTGGAAATATTATTTACATAGATACACATAAAATTCAAGAAAAATAAAATATATACAATGTTAAAAAACAGGTCATAGGTTTATTATAAAAAAAAGTAATGTTGCAGACAAACTTGAAAAGCTTTATTGGAATTCTGATGAGGTAGGTAAAGTGAAGATGAAGAGTATAACAAGTGACAAATACAACTAATCTCTTCCAAAGCACCCAGTGTCAACAGCCAATGTGTTCATAGAAAGAAAGTAAATGCTTTATGCTTAATGTTTATGTCTGAATATTACCTCATGCTAAATGATACACTATTTACAGCAACATTTTTGGCAGGAGTTCATATTTTATAACTAAGCATAGTGGAAGAGAAAGGTATTTCTTCTTAATCTTTCATATGTACTTTCGCTGAAGAAAATTTTCTCAGGTCTTCTTGTTTTAATCATCGAAGTGGGTATAATTTGACACATTGAAGCTATAGTATTAATATATAGGACAAAAATACTTGTCACACAATTGAACAAAATAACATTGTCTTCTGGGTATAATGTCAATCTATTGCTCCTAAAATGGGAAGACAGAAAAATAATATATATAAATATATATATACACACTCACACACCTGTTGTTTGGACTAAGTTAACATGATATTGTTTGAAGTGAAATGCTCACCTAGTTTCACTGCTGGTGTTCAAGATGTTCATGACTACGCAAAAGTGTATCTGAGTTAGCATCTTATAGGGGCAATCAATAAGATATTAAGAGTTTAAAAATGTATTTTTGAAGCTCTTACTAATATCTGAATATTTAATTTCACAGAAAAATGTTTTATCTGTACTTTTAGATAAAAATTTCTTCTTATGTGTCAAAATGCTACTAATTTGTTAATATATCATAAAATAAATAATATACAATATAAAATAATCATTGTATGGGTAAGCTATAACTTTATGGCAAGCCATTGCTTTAATTTCAATACTTGAATTCATGGTTAAGAAGTAAATAAAAGCCTTTTTAAATTCATAATTTATGCATTTTGAGTGAATATTTTTGCATATGAAAATATACATATTGTGAATTTGAATTATAAATCCATAAAAATATAGCTGTTGTCTGAAGTCTCATTTATATCCTAGCATTCATAACATTAGGAAAAACAGCTTTAAATAATTCTATAATATTTTGAGATATCTAATGTTGCTTAGCTCATAGGTATTGAAGACTCATACCTTGTTTTCCCAATGGCACTAACAGAAGAACATGTTTATTTGATAAATGTGTTTTCAAAATCCACCAGAGCACTCTAGAGCTCAGTGATAAACAAAGTTAATTCTTGAACTATTACTTCAAATTTTTAAGCTATGAATCTTACGTATAATTTACTGCCATTAATATGATTTTTAAACTTTGGTAAATTTTCTGATTTTTTTCTTGTATCCAGGTGATCTGCTTTAAGACAGTTGAGTGATTCTGGGTTCATTCAAATGCTGATTTAACTATCCAGTCATTAAACAATTGGGCTGTATTCAAAACTAAGGTAAAGAAAGGCTCCCTCTGGGGTTGGTGAGAGGACTCCTTCAATAAGGGCTCACACTTCCAAGCCAGATTATCTGAGTAATATCCCCAGAACCCACTGGTGAAAGGGGATAACTGACTCCTCCAAGATGTTGAAATTTCAGAGGCACACCTCATTGTGGACACACATAAATAACTGAAGAAAGATAATTTTAAAAATTCAGTTGAGAGGATCATCCATGCTAACAGAGTCACAGAGGTAACAGCGGGTCTTCCTGAAGGCTTAGGGAGGAGCTTTATAGACTGGAATATGAATATAAATCACCTGAGCATCTAGTTCAGTGTAAATCTCAGATGGTTTGAGGTAGGACAAGAGACCATGACCTCCCAGTTATTTCTAGGTGAGGCCAGTGCTGTGGCTCTAAGGCCAGGGCACACGGTGAGCTTCTGGCCCCCTGTCTGAGGACTTGTGGAAACCATTATCTGTGATGGTTTCTGAGATAGTGACTGAAGGAAGGAAGGTACCATTTTCACAGCTTAATGTGTGGGTGTAAACGGAGATGCGTATTCCACAAACAGGTTCTATTAAAAACAAAATCTTGGAAATGGCTACATGGCCCTGAATTATAGGTTCAGATGTCAAAAGGACTACATCATAACATGATATAAATGGTCAGGAGAAATAAAAAGAGTGGAAAAAGCAAAAATGCATAGAATGCATAGCTATGATTCTCGTTCAAAGGGGGAAGGGGAGCAAGACAAGGGAAAGCAAAACAACTTTGTAAATATTTTAGATTGAGGAAATTTAGATTAATTTAGGTTTAGATCTTGAAGAATAGTCTTAATGACCAAGAGCAAAATGGAAGTTATAACCATAAAAGACTGATATATTAAGAAATATATGATATCAGTCCTACATAGAAAAAGTTGAAGAGGTTAAATCTATAGGTACAGAAAAAATATGCTCCCAAATATTTGGAGCCAAAGAAATGTTTTGAAAATATGAAAACACATAAATCAGCTAATGACAACCATAGCAGGAGGGTAAAATGTCTTCCAAGGTAGATTTTTTTTAAAAAAGAAAACTGGTAGTTTTAACATGCATCTAAATAATATTGTTATAGTCACTATCAATACATTGAAAATCTATTAGTGTCAAGATTAGGTAGAATTAGTAGCTTTTATATGAATTTATAGTTCAAACTGAAAGGCTTTATTGAGGATGAGAAAAATTAAAATATAAAATGAATTCAAAAATTTCCCTAAATTATTTTTTCTTTAAAATTCCAGAATAGACCACATAAGTACAGTATTTTTATGCAAGTTTTTAAGAATGAGCAAGAAAAACAAAGTATATGATTGCAGGAAATTTGAATTGAGGGTGTACTGAAGAAATATAATTCTTTTCCCACCTAGTCTACACCTAAGTGTTTTCTTACTACGAGTAACCAAGGAGCATCACATATAGAAATTATCCATTATTCACACAATAAAGCAAATGAAGCACTTTGGGAGAGAATCACCTTTCAGACCATCCAGGTTCCACTGCCTTAATTGCACCCATGGTACTAAATGGCCCTTTAATAGGAGGGAGGATGCCATGCAACTCTGCGGCACTTGACACCATGGGGAAGGAATATTTTCCTCATCTAGAAGGTACTTACAGAGGCTGCACTGAAATCGACTGTCTAGTGCCACTTCACACAAATGCCGCTCCATATTTCTATGTTGTTAATTTACTTTCAAATTTAACACTGGAAGAATGACTGATATTTGCACACTTCACGATTTTTCATAAAGCAAAAGGTATTTTAACTAAAATTAAACTTTAAACATAAAGAGCTCTTAAAACTGCTTGAAGCAACAAGTACATCTTGTGTGTGTACTATAAAACCCAGTGTGGAAATCACAAGGTGGGGAAAACAATGAGAAGGAGAGAAACTGAAAGAAAGGGAGAGGAAGAGGGAAAGAGAGGGAGAGGGAGGGAGAGGAAGACAGAGAGATAGAGAGACAGAGAGACAGAGAGACAGACAGACAGACAGACAGACAGGCAGGCAGACAGGCAGACAGGCAGACAGACAAGAGACAGACAGACTGAGAGAGAGAGAAGGAATGAGCATTTGAAACAGACTGCAAGTAGCAAGATATTTTCTTTGAGGATTAATATACAGTGTAAGTAGGAAGATGAAACCGGCATGAAAAACAATGCCTTGTCCTTGTCCCCAGGCTATTCATTCACTTACAGGTTCTTACCTCTTTTGGTCATTGTAAATAACTTGGGGTTCAGATGCATTGTGTCAAAGACCTTTTGGATTCTCCAATCTGCTTACAAGGCATGGCCCCATTAAATATATGATGGCTTATCTCTGTCTGGGGTGCGTGAATGTACTTTAGCAACACTATTCAAATGCAGCAACAAATACACTTTGATGTAACTATCTCATATTAGAGGGTTTATTTTAAGAAGCACGGGACTTATTTATAAGCAACACATTATAGGAAGTGTTTAAAAATATCCTCTATATTAGGAAAAATTGGAAGCAAAACTGCATACTAAGGATGAATACATGATGCTTACTATTAATATCAAGTGCTTGTTATAAGCAATGACATGAAAATGATTACTGAGACATAAAATATTAGCTAAGTTTATATAGATAAAACAAATGATTAGTAAATTTGCTAAGTGGTGTTCTGTTTTGTAATAATCTCTATGTGGAAAATATTAAGTAAATGATGAGAAAAAATGAACTCTATAGTAAGTGGGTTAAAATAAAATATTCTTAATGATAATAAAATTCAGAGACCTTTATTTTGTATTCCTTTTTTATTTTATTTTTAATTAGAAATTTTCTTTATACTTCAAATATTAGCCCCTTTCCTAGTTTCCCCTTGAAAATCCTCTATCCTCTCCCCTTTCCCCCTGCTACCCAACCCACACACCCCTGCTTCCTGGCCCAAGGGTCTCTCCACACATAAATGACCATCTTCGGCTACATATGCAGTTAGAGCCATGACTCTCTCCATGTTTTTTCTTTTATTGGTCATTTAGTGCCAGGAATCTCTAGGGTTAATGGGTAGTTTATATTGTTGTTCCTCCTATGGGGCTGCAAACCCCTCCAGGTCATTTGGTAGTTTTTCATTGGGGAACCTGTGCTCTGTCTAATGGATGACTTTGAGCATCCAATGTGTATTACTTAGGCACTGGAAGAGCCCCCTAGGAGACAGCTATATCAGTCTCCTGTCAGCAAGCTCTTTTGGGCATATGCAATAGTGTCTGGTTTTGATGGTGGTTTATGGGATGGATCCACAGGTGGGACAGGTTCTGGATGGTGATGCCTTCCCTCTCTACTCTGAACTTTGTCTCTCCAAATCCTTCCATGGGTATTTTGTTCTCCATTCTAAGAAGGATCAAAGTGTCCACACTTGAGTCTTCTTGAGTTTCATGTGTTTTGCAAATTGTATCTAGGGTATTCTGAGCCTCTGGGCTAATAGCAACTTAATAGTGAGTGCATATCATGTGTCTTCTTTTGTGATTGGGTTACCTCACTTAGGATGATATCCTCCAGATACATCCATTTCTCTAAGAATTTCATGAATTCATTGTTTTTAATAGCTGAGTAGTACTCCATTGTGTAAGTGTATCACATTTTCTATATCCATTCCTCTGTGGAGCGGCATCTGGGTTCATTCCAGCTTCTGGCTATTATAAATGAAGCTGCAAGTTGGACCATCTTTTGGGTATATGCCAAGGAGTGGTATTGCTGGATCTTCCATTAAAACTATCCCAATTTTCAGAGGAACTGCCAAAATGATTTCCAGAGTCGTACCACCTTGCAGTCCCACCAGCAATGGAGGAGTGTTCCTCTTTCTTCACACCCTCATCAGCATCTGCTGTCACCTGAATTTTTGATCTTAGTCATTCTGACTGGTGTAAGGTGGAATCTCAGGGTTATGTTGATTAGCTTTTGTAATGATTAAGGATGTTAAACACTTTTTCAGGTGCTTCTCAGCCATTTGGTATTCCTCAGTTGAGGATTCTTTGTTTACCCTGTATCCCAATGTTTCATAGGGTTATTTGTTTTTCTGGAGTCCAAGTTCTTGAATTTTATATATATATATATATATATATATATATATTGAATTTTATATATATATATATATATATATATATATATATATATATATATATATATATATATTAGCCCCCATCAGATTTAGATTTGGTAAAGATCTTTTCCAATTCCATTTGTTGCCGTTTTGTATTATTGACAGTTTCCTTTGCCGTACAGAAGCTTTGCAATTTTATGAGGTCCCATTTGTCAATTCTCGATCTTATAGCACAAGCCATTGCTGTTTTGTTCAGGAATTTTTCTTCTGTGCCCATATCTTTGAGGCTCTTCCCTACATTCTCTGTTATAAGTTTCAAAGTCTCTGGTGTTATGTGGAGTTCCTTGATCCACTTACACTTGAGCTTTGTACAAGGAGATAAAAATTGATCAATTAGTATTTTTCTAAATGCTAAACACCAGTTGAGCCAGAACCACTTGTTGAAAATGCTGTCTTCTTTCCATTGGATGGTTTTAAAGCCTTTGTCAAAGACCAAGGGACAAAAGGTGTGTGGGTTCATTTCCGGGTCTTCAATTCTATCCCATTGATCTTCCAGTCTGTCACTATACTAGTACCATGCAGTATTTATCACAATGGCTCTGTAATACAGCTTGAGGTCAGGAATGGTGATTCCATCAGAGGTTCTTTAATTGTTGAGAATAATTTTTGCTATCCTTGGTTTTTTGTTATTCCTGATGAATTTGCAAATTGCCCTTTCTAACTCTGTGAAGAATTGAGTCGGAAGTTTGAGGGGGGTTGCATTGAATCTGTAGATTGCTTTTGGCAAGATATCAATTTTTACTATATTAATCCTTCCAATCCATGATCATGGGAGATCTTTCCATCTTCTGAGATTTTCTTCAATTTCTTTCTTCAGAGACTTGAAGTTCTTATCATACAGATCTTTTACTTGATTAGTTAGAGTTACACCAAGGTGTTTTATATGATTTGTGACAATTTTGAAGGGAGTTGTTTCACTAATTTCTTTCTCAGCCTGTTTATCCTTTGTGTAGGGAAAGGCCACGGATTTCTTTGAGTTAATTTTGTATTCAGTGACTTCACTAACTTCTTTATCAGGTTTAGGAGTTCTCTGGTGGAATTTTGGGGGTCACTTAAGTATACTGTCATATNATCTGCAAATAGTGATATTTTGAATTCTCCCTTTCTGATTTGTATTCNTTTGAACTCCTTTTGTTGTCTAATTGCTCTAACTAGGACTTCAAGTACTATATTGAATAGGTAGGGAGAGAGTGGGCAGCCTTGTCTAGTCCCTGATTTTAGTGGGATTGCTTCAAGTTTCTCTCCATTTACTTTGATGTTGGCTACTTGTTTACTGTATATTGCCTTTATTATGTTTAGGTATGGACCTTGAATTCCTGATCTTTCCATGACTTTTATCATGAAAGGGTATTGGATTTTATCAAATGTTTTCTCAGCATCTAATAAGATGATCATGTGTTTTTTGTCTTTGAGTGTGTTTATATAGTTGATTATGTTGATGGATTTCCGTATATTGAACTATCCCTGCATCCCTAGGATGAAGTCTACTTGATCATGATGGATGATTGTTTTGATGTGTTCTTGGATTCGGTTTGCAAGAATTTTATTGAGTATTTTTGCATAGATATTCATAAGCAAAATTGGTCTGAAGTTTTATTACTTTGTTGGGACTTTGTGTGGTTTAGGTATCAGAGTGGTTGTACCTTCATAGAAGTAATTGGAATTACTGTAGTTTCTATACTTGGGAATAGTTTGAGGAGAATTGGAATTCAGTCCACTTTGAAGGTCTGATAGAAATCTGCAATAAACCCATCTGGTCCTGGGCTTTTTTTTTTTTTTGAGACTATTGATGACAGCTTCTATTTCTTTAGCAGATATGCGATTGTTTAGAATGTTAATCTAATCCTGTTTTAACTTTGGTACCTGGTATCTGTCTAGAATGTTGATGTTGTCCATTTCATCCATGTTTTCTAGTTTTGTTGAGTATAGCCTTTTCTAGTTGGATCTGATGATTTTTTTGGATTTCCTCAGATTCTGTTGTTATGTCTCTCTTTTCAATTCTGATTTTGTTAATAAGGATACTGTCCCTGTGTCCTCTAGTTAGTCTGGCTAAGGGTTTCACTATTTTATTGATTTTCCCAAAGAATCAGCTCCTGGTTTGGTTGATTCTTTGAATAGTTCTTTTTGTTTCTATTTGGCTGATTTCAACCCTGAGTTTGATTATTTCCTACCATCTACTCCTCTTGGGTCAATTTGCTTCTTTTTTCTAGAGTGTTAAGTGTGCTGTCAAGTTGCTCTCAAGTTTCTTTTTGGAGGCACTCAGAGATATGGGTTTTCTTCTTAGGAATGCTTTCATTGTGTCCCATAAGTTTGGGTATGTTGTGGCTTCATTTTCATTAAACTCTAAAAGTCTTTAATTTCTTTCTTTCTTTATTCTTTGACCATGTTATCATTGAGTATTGTTCAGCTTCCACGTGTTAAATCCATTTGTTTCATAATTTCTGTTAATTTCAATGTGTCTATGTTTAGTTTCTGTTTCCATGATCTGTCTGTTGATGAGAGTGGGGTATTGAAGTCTCCCACTACTATTGTGTGTGTGTGTGGGGGGGGGGTAATGTGTATTTTGGACCTTACTACAGTTTCTTTATTGAATGTGGATGCCCTTGCATTTGGAGCATAGATGGATAGAACTGAGAGATCATCTTGGTAAATTTTACCTTTGATGAGTATAAAGTGTCACTCCCAATCTTTTTTGATAACTTTAGGTTGAAAGTCGATTTTATTAGATATTAGAATAGCTACTCCAGCTTGCTTCTTTGGACCATTATCTTAGAAAATTGTTTTCTAGATTTTACTCTGAGCTAGTGTCTGTCTTTGTCAATGAGGTGGGTTTCTTTTATGCAGTAAAATGTTGGGTCCTGTTTATGTAATCAGTCTGTTAGCCTATGTCTTTTTATTGGGGGAATTGAGTACATTGATATTAAGAGATATTAAGGAAAAGTTGTTGTTGCTTCCTGTTATTTTTGTTGTTGGAATTTTGTTCATGTGGCTATCTTCTTTTAGGTTTGTTGAAGGATTACTTTCTTGCTTTTTGTAAAACATAGTTTCCATCCCCGTGTTGGAGTTTTCCCTTTACTATCCCTTGAAGTGCTGGATTTGTTGAAAGAAATTGTGTAAATTTGTTTTTGTCATGGAATACCTTGGTTTCCCTGTCTATGGTAGTTGAGAGTTTGCTGGATATAGTAGCTTGGGCTATCATTTCTGCTCTCTTAGGATCTCTATGATATCTACGCAGGATCTTCTGGCTTTCATAGTCTCTGAGGAGAAGTCAGGTGTAATTCTGATAGGACTGCCTTTATATGTTACTTGTTCTGTTTCCTTGGTGCTTTTAATACTCATTCTTTGTTTTGGCATTTGGTGTTTTAATTATTATTTGATGGAAGAAATTTCTTTTCTGGTCCAGTCTATTTGAACTTTTGTAGGCTACTTGTATGTTGATGGGCATCTCTTTCTTTTCTAAAGTTGGGGAAGTTTTCTTTTATAATTGAGTTGAATATATTTACTGGCCCTTTAATTTGGAAATTTTTGCTCTCTTCTGTATCCTTAGGTTTGGTCTTTTCAATGTGTCCTGGATTTCCTGGATGTTTTGGGTTAGGATCTTTTTGCATTTCACATTTTATTTGATTGTTGTGTCAATGTTTCCTATTGAATCTTCTGTACCTGAGATTCTCTCTTTTATCTCTTGTATTCTGTTTGTTATGCTTGCATCTGTGGCTCCTGACCTCTTTCCTAGGTCTTCTATTTCCAATGTTTTCTCCCTTTGTGATTTCTATATTGTTTCTACTTCTATTTTTAGATCTTGGATGGTTTGATCAATTCTTTCACCTGTTCAGATGTTTTCTCCTGTATTTCTTTAAGGGAGTTATTTATTTCCTTCTTATATCCCTCAATCATCATCATGAGAAGTGACTTTAGATCCAAATCTTTCTTTTCTGGTGTGATGGTGTATCCAGGAATACCTATAGTGGCAGAGTTTGAATCTGATGATGCCAAGTAACCTTTGTTTCTGCTGCTTTTGTTCTTATGCTTGCCTCTTGCTATCTGATTATCTCAAGTGTTCCTTGCCCTCGATATATCTGATTGGAGCCTGTCCTTCCTGTAATCCCAGTTGAGTCAGAACATCTCAGATTCCAGCTTTCTTTGTGATCCTGGGGTCTGAGTCTGAGATCCTGTGATGCTGAGATTCTGGGTGTGTCCAAGTTCTTGTCAGTCAAGCTTCCTCTGAGACCCTGAGATCCTGGTATGACCAAATACTGGGGTATATAAAGTTTGCAAGACCTAGGGGCCTCTCTTCCGAATGATGGCCAACTAGGCCATCTTCTGCTACATATGCAGCTAGAGATATGAAATCTGGGGGTACTGGTTAGTTCATATTGTTGTTTCACCTATAGGGTTGCAGACCCCTTTAGCTCCTTGGGTCCTTTCTCTAGCTCCTCCATTTGGGGCCATGTGTTCCATCCTATAGATGACTGTGATGCCAGGCACTGGCACAGCCTCACAAGAGACCGCTATACTAGGGTTCCTTCAGCAAAATCTTGATGCCATATGCAATAGTGGCTGGGTTTGGTGGCTGATTATGAGATGGATCCCCAGGTGGGGTAGTCTCTGGATAGTCCATCCTTTCCTCTTAGCTCCAAACTTTGTCTCTGTAACTCCTACCTTGGGTGTTTTGTTCCCAATTGTAATAAGGGGCAAAGTGTCCACATTTTGGTCTTCCTTCGTCTTGAGTTTCATGTGATTTACAAATTGTATCTTGGGTAGTCTAAGTTTCTGGGCTACTATCCACTTATCAGTGAGTGCATATCATGTGAGTTCTTTCGTGGTTGGGTTACCTCACTCAGGATGATACCCTCCAGATCCATCCATTTGCCAAGGAATTTCATAAATTCATTGTTTTTAATAGCTGAGTAGTACTTTATTGTGTAAATATTCCACATTTTCTGTATCCATTCCTCTGTTGAGGGACATCTGGGTTCTTTCCAGCTTCTGGCTATTATAAATAAAGCTGCTATGAACATAGTAGAGCATGTGTTCTTATTACCAGTTGGAACATAGTCTGGATATATGCCCAGGAGAGGTATTGCTGGATCCTCCAGTAGTACTATGTCCAA
>NC_034593.1:2110586-2137951 GCF_900095145.1 Mus pahari | reverse complement strand
CTATGTGCACTAAAAAGATCCCCCGACCTCTCTTGGCCATCCCCTTTTATACCCTCTAGTCCACTCCCCATCACCCTATTCCATGTAAGCACAGTTCATCGGCACAGGACTACTTTCATCAAATCATCTGATCTTCCGTCGTGGTGCATCTGTGCAGTGCAGCTTAACGGACGTGGCTATTTTGAGGGATATGAGGAAGTCAGTTGTTAGCTGTTAGACTTGGTGGCAGTCCTGGGCACCATCTTCAGTCCACAGCCAAATGCGCTCCTCACAGTGCCCCATTTTTTAATGTGGTTATTTGGTTTTCTGAAGTCCTTCTTCTTGAGTTCTTTATATATATTGGATATAAGTCCCCTATCTGGGGGCTGGTAAGATGGCTCAGTGGGTAAGAGCACCTGACTGCTCTTCTGAAGATCCAGAGTTCAAATTCCAGCAACCACATGGTGGCTCATAACTATGCATAATAAGATCTGACTCCCTCTTCTGGAGTGACTGAAGACAGTTACAGTGTACTTACATATAATAAATAAATAAATCTTAAAAAAAAAAAAAGTCCCCTATCTGATTTAGGATTGGTAAAGATCCTTTCCCAATCTGTTGGTGGCTTTTTGTCTTATTGACAGTGTCTTTTGCCTTATAGAAGCTTTGCAATTTTATGAGGTCCCATTTGTCAANTCTTGATCTTACAGCACAAGCTCTTGTTGTTCTATTCAGGAATTTTTCCCCTGTGTCCATATCTTCGAGGCTTTCTCCTCAATAAGTTTCAGTATCTCAGGTTTTATGTGGAGGTCTTTGATCCACTTAGACTTGACCTTAATTCAAGCAGATAAGAATGGATCAATTCTCATTGTTCTACATGATAACTGCCAGCTGTACCAGCACCATTTGTTGAAAATGCTGTCATTTTTGCACTGGATGGTTTTAGCTCCCTTGTCAAAGATCAAGTGACAATACATGTGTGGGTTCATTTCTGGGTCTTCAATTCTATTCCATTGGTCTACCTGCCTGTTGCTACATCAGTAGCATGCAGGGTTTTTTTGTTTGTTTGTGTGTTTTGTTTTTTATTACAACTGCTCTGTGGTAGAGCTTTAGGTCAGACATGGTGATTCCCCCAGAGATTCTTTTATCATTGAGAAGAGTTATAGCTATCCTAGGTTTTCTGTTATTCCAGATGAATTTGCAAATTGCCCTTTCTAACTCAGTGAAGAATTGAGTTTGAATTTTGTTGGGGATTGCATTGAATCTGTAGATTGCTTACAGCAAGATAGCCATTTTCACAATATTGATCCTGTCAATCCATGAACATGGGAGATCTTTCCATCTTCTGAGATCTTCTTTGATTTCTTTCTTCAGAGACTTGAAGTTCTTATCATACAGATTTTTCACTTAATTAGTTAGAGTAACGCCAAGGTATTTTATATTATTTGTGACTATTATGAAAGGTGTTGTTTCCCTAATTTCTTTCTTGTCCTATTTATCCCTTGTGTAGAGAAAGACCACTGATTTGTTTGAGTTAATTTTAAATCCAGATATTGCACTGAAGCTGTTTATCCGGTTTAGGAGTTCTCTGGTAGAATATTTAGAGTTACATATGTATACTATCATATCATCTGCAAATAGTGATATTTTGACTTCTTCCTTTCCAATTTGGATCCCCTTGACCTCTTTTTGTTGTCGAATTGCTCTGGCTAGGACTTCAAGTACTATATTGAATAGGTAGGGAGAAAGTGGGCAGCCTTGTCTAGTCCCTGATCTTACTTGGATTGTTTCTAGCTTCTCCTCATTCAATTTGATGTTAGCTACTGGTTTTCTATAGATTGCTTTTATTATGTTTAGATATGGGCCTTGAATTCCTGATCTTTCCAAGACTTTTATCATTATTAGTTGTTAGATTTTGTCAAATGCCTTATTAGCATCTAATGAGATGATCATGTGGTTTTTGTCTTTGACTTTGTTTATATAGTGGATTATATTGATGGATTTCTGAATATTAAACCATCCCTGCATCCCTGGAACCAAGCCTACTTTGTCATGATGGATGATCATTTTGATGTGTTCTTGGATTCAATTTGAGAGAATTTTATTGAGTATTTTTACATCAATATTCATAAGGGAAATTGGTCTGAATTTCTCTATTTTTTGGGGGTCTTTATATGGTTTAGGTATTAGAGTAATTGTGGCTTCATAGAATGAATTGTGTAGAGTACCTTCTGTTTCTATTTTGTGGAATAATTTGAGAAGAACTAGAATTAAGTCTTCTTTGAAGGTCTGATAGAACTCTGCACTAAATCCATCTAGTCCTGGGCTTTTTTTGTTTGGGAGACTATTAATGACTGCTTCTATTTTTTTAGGGGATATAGGACTGTTTAGGTCATTAATCTGATCCTAATTTAACTTTGGTATCTGGTATCTGTCTAGAAATTTGTCCATTTCATCCAGGTTTTCTAGTTTTGTTTTAGTATAGCCTTTTGTTGAAGGATCCAATGGTGTTTTGGATTTCCTCAGGATCTGTTGTTATGTCTATGTTTTCATTTCTGATTTTGTTAATTAGGATGCTGTCCCTGTGCTCTCTAGTGAGTCTCGCTAAGAGTTTATCTATCTTGTTGATTTTCTCAAAGAACCAGCTCCTGGTTTGGTTGATTCTTTGCATAGTTCTTTTTGTTTCTACTTGGTTGATTTCACCCCTGAGTTTGATTATTTCCTGCCATCTACTTCTCTTGTGTGAATTTGCTTCCTTTTGTTCTGTAGATTCTAGGTGTGCTGTCAAGCTGCTAGTGTATGCTCTCTCTGGTTTCTTTTTAGAGGCACTCAGAGCAATGAGTTTTCCTCTGGAGATTCTCTCTTCCATCTCTTGTGTTTTGTTGCTGATACTTGCATCTATGGTTCCTAATTTCTTTCCTTGGATTTCTATCTCCATAGTTGTCTCCCTTTGTGATTTCTTTACTGTTTCTACTTCCATTTTTAAATCATGGATGGTTTTGTTCAATTCTTTCACATATTTGGTAAGCTCGTCCTGTAACTCTTTAAGGGATTTTTGTGTTTCCTCTTTAATGGCTTCTAGCTGTTTACCTGTGTTTTACTGTATTTCTTTAAAGGTTTTTTAAATTTCCTTCTTAAAATCCTCCATCATCATCATGAGAAGTGACTTTAGATCCTTATCTTGCTTTTCTGGTGTGATGGTGTATCCAGGACTTGCTATGGTGGGAGGGTTTTGTTCTGATGATGCCAAGTAACCTTGGTTTCTCTTGCTTCTGTTCTTAAGCTTGCCTCCTGCCATCTGATAATCTCAAGTGCTTGCTGTCCTCAATATATCTGATTGGAGTCTGTCCTTTCTATAATCCTGGTTGATTCAGGACTCCTCAGAGTCTTTCTCTGTGATCCTGTAATTCTGGGCTCCTGTGAAGCTGTGATTCTGGGCGTGTCAGTGTTCTTGGCAGTCAAGCTTCCTCTGAGCCCCTGAGATGCTGGTGTGACCAAGCTCCTGTTATCCTGGGATCCTGGAATCCTAATATCCTGGGCATGTTACAGTGCCTGGAAGTGATATCTCCTTCGGGGACTATGGGGCTGTCTGGTGTGTTTGAAACTAAGGTATTCCAGCACCGATCAGTATGAGCTGAGCTGGTGGTCAGGCAGGGCTTTCGTGTCCTTAGTCCTACTGTCACAGGCCCATCACAATTGGTTTGGAACAGATGTTCTGCTCAACTCACCAGTGATCCTAAGATTGTGTGGAGAGTCTTCTGGGGACCATGGGACTGTTTGCTGAATCCGTGCCCAAGATGACCCGGAACTGGCAAGGGACTTGAGCCCCTGGTCAGATGGGTTTCCTGTGTCCCTGCTGCTGGCACTAATGTGATTTTTTAAGGCAGTATAATTAGGAGTTACATAGCAAAGATCCCTAGAAATCCAAATTTCCTATTTGAAGTAAAAGAGATGTTTATCTACCTAGCTTTATTCAGCTAGAACCAGGAAGTAAAAAGTCAAATATAAATGATTGTTTTGATGGGTACCACCTTCAGCATTCTGAATAGCAGAACCCACAATCTTCTTATTAATGAGCCATCTGGAAAACTGGATATTGTGTGTAAAATGTCAACCTTTACTATATATTCAATTAATTGACTCAAATACAGGGCATAACACTAGGTTTCTCAGGAAGTAAAATATAATTTTTTAGCTATCTCACCATCAACAGTCTAGAAATAAGTAGTGAAATAGACATATAAAATTACTATGCTAAAAATGTAAATATCAAATAGAAATATCTACATAAGACTCATTGAAAGCATCCTTTCATTCATCTGCAGAGGACAGGGGCAATTTGTCAGAGAAAACTGACTGGAGAATATAGAGCTTCAGTAGAGATTAGCCATTCTGAAAAATTAGACATAGGGAAAAGCACAGGTTGGAGCAGAGACAAAATTAAAGTACTTGGATTCCAAGTCAGATGGAAGACTGATACCATAAGAAATCATCCTGGAAGAGCAATACATTCCTTCACCAAATTCAACAGGTTCCCACAAATGTCCATCTATACTATAGTAAATATGCTCAAGAAAACTTGTCCTAACTGGTCTGTGATTTAAGAGGGTATAGTCATGCTATTAAATTACAATACATTTTAACCAAGTTAATCATACTGTAAAAAAATACATGGTTTATTACTGGCATGCCTCTTATAGCCAGAGGAAAATTTCTTGTAGATGTAGTAAAAACAAGAACAAAACAAAAACCTTCTTGTGTACCATAAAAGGGAAAAGAAATAAATAATCAAGGCAAAGGAGAGGAAAGTGCCTCCCACAGAGGAGAAATGGGTGAAGCTTGACCTTTCAGGGCTGGGAAGCAGAGACAAGTGGATAGGAGAGCTAAGAATGAGAAGATAACTGCCCAGAAAAATAAATGGTTTGCTCTTAACCCTGACCTGAGTAACCCTGGGATAATGAAGACTCACTGACAGTGTTGCTGGATACTTAAGTGCAATTTTGTAGGTTCTTCAACTGACTGACAGTCTTAGTTGTTTTCTATATTATGACTGTAACTAACATTCTCTGATACAGAAGCTTTGCACTCTTTCCAAAAATTATTAGTAATGGAGGATTCTAGTAATAGAATTGAATATAACATCAAGATGAAAAAAACTAATGGAAGAACTGATAGAAAAAGTAACAGTGTAGGAACTGAAAAGAAGGATAAATGGATTGGAAGTCCCTAGACAGTAAAGGCTTTCAGAAGCACCAAGTTAAGCAAAGCAACTGGCCAACAACAGAGTGACCAATGAATGAACCATAATAGCTGCACAGCTTTACCCAGAGGAAAGGGCAACTATGAGCAAACCTTGGAGTTTCTCAAGTAGAAACACAACAACTTGTGTGTGTGTGTGTGTGTGTGTGTGTGTGTGTGTGTGTGTGTGTGTGTGACCTTTACTTGGTTTTGGTAATATTGGGGTAAGAAATGGTTTTTTTTTTATTTTTACTATGAGAAACATTTATACAATATTTTTGACTCTTCATGTCATTAGTGATGTGTAATTAAATGACACATCAATGAAAGGACCCTGGCTGGCTCTTGTGAGGCTATGCCAGTGCCTGGCAAATACAGAAGTGGATGCTCACAGTCAGCTATTGGATAAAACACAGAGCCCCCAATGGAGGAGCAAGAGAAAGTACCCAAAGAGCTGAAGGGATCTGTAACCCTATAGATGGAGAAACAATATGAACTAACCAGTACCCCCAGAGCTCGTGTCTCTAGCTGCATATGTAGCATAGGATGGCCTAGTTGGCCATCATTGGGAAGAGAGGCCCCTTGGTCTTGAAAACTTTATATGCCCCAGTACAGGGGAACACCAGGGCCAAGAATTGGAGTGGGTAGATAGGGGAGCAAAGTGGGGGAAGGGTATAGGAGACTTTTGGGACAGCATTTAAAATGTAAATGAAGAAAACATCTAATAAAAAATTGAAAAAGAAAAGACTAGTCTTTCAAGACAATTTTCTAAGGGGAATTACACATAACTGAAGAAAAATTAGTTGTTTCTACTTTAAGGTGGTGATCATCTCATACCATCACTTATGATTCACAAAACAACAAGACTCATAGTAAATTGAGATCAAAATATGTGTATCTTTGCAAGGATGCTGAGGAAGAGACATAAAATTCTAAGCAATTAAAAGTGAAAATGCTCACAACAAAATGTTCAATAAAGACAAATTCTCAGAGCCATGCTTGGAGACAGTTCTCCAAAGGGTTTCTCATATTCCTGTGACAGAGAGTAAGGTGGAACATTCACTATATATTCTTTCAAGACATGGTTTGCCTTTTTTCTGCATAAAATTTTCTCATGATTGATTGTTACATGAGCAGCCTTGGAAAATACAATGGTTCCCTTTTAAGAAAAACAAGTTTTAGAAAGAGAAAGGGTAACATTTCCCTGTGTAATATGACTTTTAAAGGTGATTTCAGATAACATTATTTAATGTATGGAATCTTATTTCCCTAAATCTCTCTGATCCATTTGACTTTACCCCAAGGGAATATAGAAGCAAGATGCCCTGGTTATTTCTCATCAACTTGACACACACTAGAATCATCACGAAAGAAAGGACTTCAGCTGAGAAAATGCCTCTAACAAAGTGGTCTGTAAATAATGTAAATAAATCCATGGGACACTTTCTTGATTTATGATGGAAATGAGAAGGCCCAACACACTATGGGAGGTGCCAGACTTGAGAGGGTAGTTTCAGTGAGAAAGGAAATAGGATCAACAGGCCAAAAGAGAAAAGCCAGGAGGCATGGTCCCCGATTCAGTTCCTCACCTTAGAACCTGTCCTGCTTGAGTCCCTTCTTTTATTCCATTTATAATCAACTGCCAGAAATATAACATGAATCACCCCCCCCCCAAGTTTCTTTTGGTCCATGCTTTTTCACAGCAGCAGAGAAGCAGAAGGCTTCCTAGTATTCTGTTTTTTACACTTTTCTTCTCTTTGTCTCCGTCCTTGCTGAACTATAGGAATAGGAGATCTGAAACAATGTATCCACTGGAACTAAACTCTGCAAAATCTGATGATCTCTGAATTGTGTCCAGTTCTGGTTTTCTGCTATGGTCTCCACTTGTTGTAAAGAGAGATCTTTCATGAAACATAGTAATTAGCATTGTCTGTTTTTATAAGGATAAGATGTATATGTAGTAAGTAAGAATTTGTGCTACCCTAGCAAAGTGGCAGCAATAGATTCTCCTCTCAGGTGCACAGACCAGATGTAACTCAAATTATCTGAGTCCTGTTATGCATCAACAGGAGACCATGCATATATATATATATATATATATATATATATATATATATATGTATATATACCTTTTGGGCGTTACTTGGACTACCCTGAACAACCATTGTAAAAGAAAAGGTTTCTATTGCCTGGTATTAGTCCATGATCTTGTGAGTAATATTGTCAGCCCAAATGAAATAATCTTCTTTAAAATTTTATAATCTCTCTCTCTCTCTCTCTCTCTCTCTCTCTCTCTCTCTCTCTCTCTCTCTCTCTCTCTCTNTCTCTCTCTCTCTCTCTCTCTCTCTCTCTCTCTCTCTCTCTCTCTCGTGTGTGTGTGTGTGTGTGTGTGTGTGTGTGTGTGTGTGTGTGTGTGTTATGCTTACATGCACTGGGTGAATCCTATTGCTTTATAAAATGAATTTGGTGGGTTTTTTCCATCATCCCTCCTCCTTCTGTATTTACTTCCATCCCCCACCCAGGTGGAGATTACTCTTCTAAATTCTGTTTCCAATGTCAAATTACCTGTATCTTGTTAATTCCTCCTAAACTCCCACATATGTTCTCTGTACAGTTTCTGATTTCTGTGGTTACTCCATGTTGTATACCCATGTGGGGCAGAGGGCACCGGAGGATAACGGGAGTGGGATAAAACCCAAGTTCCCACAGAGTTCTGGTGTTCTGGGCAGGCAGACATGGAAGGACTGTTGCACCATTTCCACAGGTGGGTGTCTGACTGTGGGAAGCCACAGAATGCCAGCTCGGCAGGGGATGGTTTCCATTTTTCTTTTAGTTTTCAAATAGTACATGCTTTGCATGTCAGGTGTAATTCTATACAATTTAAATTCAATATTCTAATATTTTCAAATATGACAGAGAATAATAACCCAAATCCAAAATCAAGAAAATAACCTAATTAAATTGCTATTTGAAGAGAAGAAATAGTTCAGAAAAATGCAAAATAGGCATGAGATATAAGTCAAGTAGAGTATTAGCCACTACTAATATATCTGGAAGTAAAGCATATATGTCATGTAGAAGTCTGTATAGCACAAATATGGATACACAAGGGAGAAGAGTCAAATCCCTTTATGGAATCAAGGACAGTACCTTTAATTTCTTTCTCTTTATGATGGTATTGTTTTTCTCACGAGGTTTTGGCAGGCCCTAGAAATTGATGTCATTTTTGATTAATTCTTTTTGTACTCTGATGACAGCTAATGGAATGATTTGAAAGCTATTTGCTTTGAAAGAAAAAGATATTCAATATAGCTGCCTTTTATGCCCATTCTTAAAGCTTTTTACCTCTTTTTCTTGAAATAATTAGTAAAAGAGGAGAAAGATTGCTGTAATTACTAAGCATTATAAACTATATCTGGCATTAACAGTAGATGTCATTAAAATCAGATCACTTGTCTCATCTTAAGAAAATGTTACCTTTTACTATTCTAATGATACAATCTGAAAAATATCTTGACAGAATACTAATTCTGAGAATGGAATACAGACCTTTAAATATATACATAGTTTTGCCCTATACAAAAAGATCTGAGGTGATTAGAATTCTGTCCTTAAGTGCTTAGATTGACATTATGAAAATGGATCATCAACCATTTCATAAAACTCAACAGACTTTAAGAATTATATTTAAAATCACTTTTAAGAACAAATTAATAAATGGATTATTCTTTTTATCATATTCAAGTTATTAAAGGGGCTAGACTTTGGGTAAAACTGTTTTAACATACAGAATACTTACATACATTTATTATTATCTTTCTTATATTTGTGTCTGCAACATTTTCTTCCTCTATTCCTTGTTTGTGATAATTATGATATATGTGTAATATAGAAAATACATTTTATGGCGTTGTAACTTTTTGTATCAATATGTGTCAAGATGAAAATTTGCATCTGTAAAAGCTATTATTCTGATGCTGGGCGTGAGTGAGCTCATATTAGTCACACCAGTACATGGGAGCTAAAGGCAGGAGGATGAGAAGTTAAGGGTCAGCCTTGACTAAACACTGCTAAGGTAAAGACCAAGATTAGCTGTATGAGAACCTGCCTCAAAGCATACAAACAAACAAACAAAACTGTGAATAAGACATTGTCGTATGAAAATATTGAAAATACTTATGATATAAGGACATAAAGTATTCTGAATAATGAAAATTCAAAATATTATGAGCTGAGACCCAAACTATTTACCCCAACATGAAAATGACAAGTATCAAATAATAGTGTAAAAAATAGAATAACCTGAAATTATTTTAATTGAGCATTCTTTCTGTGGTATCCAAATTTATTATCCACGTAAACAGAAATATTTTAAACTTGTTAATTTATTAAGATGTCTTTCATATAAATTTTGTGCTTTTTAATCTTAACTTTTTATGTTATGTTATATAATAAATTGTCCTAAGTATGAAAGCTAATAACAAAAATATTTGGAACTAATATAACAAAAGCTACTCTAGGAAATTAATGACTTTCCTAACTCTTTAAAAAAAAAACCAGTAGATTCTATTAAATGTGATAAATGAAATGTAAATTAAAATTTTAATAAGGTACTTGTTAATCCATTTGTTCACAGCTAACTTGAACTCAAGTTAAATTAACTCCTAATTATCAGCACTAGAGATAGGAATTCTTCTCAATCTCAAGGGCAAATAAGTATCGGAGAATGGCTTATTCCAAGACAGCTCCAAAAAGTATTATTAAAGTATGCAATAGTCACTTTTTCTGTCATGCAATTCATTGCAAAAATCAATTCTGTGTTGTTAAAGATAGCAAAATCCTTTAGAAGGGATTACTACAGTAGGTCCAAATATGTTCATGCATAATCTTTTATGGAGGACTTGTCTTAGCCATGGTTGTTTATCAAATAGAATTGTAAAAAACAGATCTCTTTAATTATAAAATATCCTGACTACAAACTCCAGGGCTTCTCTTGAACTGTAAAGTGTTCACAATGAAAATGAAAAGAATGTTTAAAAATAAATATAATTACTAAATAGTGTTCAAGAAGATGACAATTAACAGTTTCAGGATACTGAGACATAGAATTAAAAAAAAAAAAAAAAAAAAAAAAAAGAATGACTTTGCCAAAATTCTGAACATAAAATTATCTTGCTAAATATACATAGGACACAAATCCAACAGGGTCATACTTAGCCTGAACTATTCTCAGAAGCACCTTTCCTCAGAAGTGAGTTGTTGATAAAAATAGCCTCCAAATAATAACAGAGGAGATCATTATAGAAGGATAAAAAAAAAAAACATTAAAGGAATAGAGATATACAATTTCTAATGGCTCATCTGAAAGAATAAGGATTTAGAAAAAATATTTGTAATGTGTGATGACAACATATACCAAGAATTTATATAATCTGTTTCACTGTTTTATTAAACCAAAGGTAATTGCTATTACTCGTAGATTTTCTCTAAGGCAGAATCTTATGTAAATTAGAAGTGTGAATCACTGTTATGTTCTAGAAAGTTAATTCTAAGGTTAACATTAATCAAAATAAAATGAATCAACACATAAAATAGGGAAGCATAGTAGAATAACATTTGTTATTGGTATTTATCTTGATTTCTTTTTGTTATTAGCGTTTTTAATGTTCATTCACAGTTTTAGTAACAGATTATACCATACAGATTATAAGAGAGATGAGAAATTTCCTGAGAACAACAATATTTGCTGTGGCCAAAGAAGCAGATAAAAGAGATGCATGCCTTACTCTGTTGTAAAGCTACTGAGAAATGACAAAGCTGTCATCTGGTCTATCTAAGAATGTTGGCAGTGTGTACAACCATTATAACCATTAGCTTCCTCCTGTGGCTAATGCCTGAGACTGCTCACCTACAGAGACCTCCCCACAGGATTAGCTAATTCCTCTCCATGATGCTATACATAACAGATGCACTGAGGATTCAGGTTGCTATCCTGCTGGTTCACTTCATCAGAGTATGCACAGCTCAAGAATACTGGGTACACTGAGCTCATGTCTCTAGCTGCATATGTAGCAGAAGATGGCCTAATTGGCCATCATTGGGAAGAGAGGCCCCTTGGTCTTGTAAACTTTATATGACCCAGCACAGGGGAAGGCCAGGGCCAAGTAGTGAGAGTGGGTGGGTAGGGGAGCAGGGGCAGGGGAGGTGGTATAGGGAACTTTCAGGATAGCATTTGAAATGTAAATAAAGAAAATAATAATAAAAAAAAAGAAAAAGAAAAGAAAAAAAAAAAGAATACTGGGTACAATACAAGTACTCTTGTATGTGTCTCCATGTCTGTTCTTTTCCTTTCTTACCTAGTCAGGCTTCTCTAATGAAACAAAGAAAGTCAGTGCACATCAGACTTTTTTCAATTCACTTCCAGTTTTTGCACCTGTCTAGTAAAAGAAAAGAAAAGTTACATACACATGAATATACACACATATGCATATATGCGCACATATGCACACACAGTTAAAAAAACAAAGCTGAGGCTGTTCCACAGCCCACTGTGCACGGGTACCACCAGAAGAGACCTGTTCTCCCAGGAGTGTTTTTACTCTTGGGCTAGGTGAACAGCCACTTTCTGTCCAATAAGTGTGTGGATGGGGCTGGCCAGGAGCACATGAGACACAAGAACAGTAGAGCGGCTAGGTCAGGACCCTTCCAGTCCACCATCTGAACCCTCGAGCAAAGGCTGTTCTACAACCAGCTGTGAAGGGGTCCCTCCAGGAGAGACCTGTCCTCTCAGGAGTGATTACACAGGTTTACAGACCACTGGAGGAACAAGCTCCAGCCAGAGACAGCAATATCATCTAACACCAGAAATCAGCAGATGGCAAAAGGCAAACACAAGAATCTTACCATCAGAAATCAAGATATTTTAGCATAAGCAGAAACCAGTTTTCCCACAACAGCAAGTCCTACACTCCCCTACACACTGAAAAAGCAAGATGTGGATTTAAAATCATATCTCATGATGCTGATAGAGGATTTTAAGAAGGACATAAAAAACTCCATTGAAGAAATATAGGAGAACAGAGGTAAACAGGTAGAAGTACTTAAAGAGGAAACACAAAAATCCCTTAAATAATAGCAGAACACAGGTAAACAGGTAAAGGAATTGAACAAAACCAACCAGGATCTAAAAATGGAAGTAGAAACAATAAAGAAATCACAAAGGGAGACTAAACTGGAGGTGGAGATCCTAGGAAAGAGATCAGGAGCCATAGATGCAAGGACCACCAACAGAATACAAGAAATGGAAGAGAGAATATTAGGCGCAGAAGATACTATAGAAAACATTGAGCCAACAATCAAAGAAAATGAAAAATGAAAAATTAACCAGCTTGATATTTACCAAATTCCCGAAAATGTCATTATTTAATTCTCCATTCTAACTAGGATTTGACTGCAATCACAACTATAACTTGTTGCATAGCTACAAAGAACTTAAATAAATTATTTAACCGCTTACAAGATATTGAATTCACCCCATCAGAAGAGCATTATAGGCTGGTCTACCACCCATTTCTCCCAGAGACTAGCCCACCAACCAAGGAGTATAACTAAAGGGATCCATGGTTCTAGACACATATGTAGCAGAAGATGGGCTTTGCCCAACAACAACGAGAGGGGAGGACCCTGATTGCAGGGAAATTTGATGCCCCAGAGTAGGCTGGAGAGATGGGGCTAGCCGGAGTGTGTGGGTGGGTGCCGAAGCACTCTCATACAAGCAAAAGGGAGGCTGGAGGGCAGAAGTGTGATGGGGGTGGCAGAGGGGTAACCAAAAAAATGGGATATCATTTGAGATGTAAACAAATGGAATGATTAATAATATATATATTTTTTAAAAGGCATTGAATTCAAAGTTCAAATTTAGGTCTGCTCAACTCTCACACCCCTACTTTAGCCAACATAATGTCAATCATTCATTTCTAATCCACAATATTCTTGTACAATATAAGTGAAAGTTAATTATCTTAAAATATTTGCTTCTTTAAAATTCTACTTTTTCTTTAATGTGCATCCAAATTGTTCAATGCCTAAATTGCCACTACATTTGAAAAGAACAAAAGGGTACTTGTTCTTTTTAATGCTGCCTATGAATAAACTCTTATGAGCTTCCACATCATCCATAACTTTTTCAGAATGTGGTATCTACAAGGAATCTACATGGCAACACACCAGAAAAACTCTCAAATAGACATAGGAAATTACACTAATGCAGTTAACAAGTTAAGTTTGAATCCTTTGAGGGAAAATAATCTCCAGTGGGTATACTTATACCCACAAGGATAATACTTGAATTATATAAAATTAAGTATTAAGTAAATTAGTATTATGTAATGTACGCATAAGTTAAAATTTTCATGTAGTATTGATGAAAACTAAATTCTTTGTAAACATTTTTTAACATCCCAGATTATGTGTTACTGAAACTAGGAATTCCTACGTGTTAAGTATACACTACCACTGAGTTATACTCCCAGCCCTATTGTGTATGAGCATCCCTTAGGCTGAAAATATGCTTCTAAAGAGATATCTCACAAGTTTATCTAAAAGTTTGAACAGTTGTCGTAGTCCACTTTATAGTGGCCATGTGTTTTAAACAATGTAAGGATGAGTGACATAAATAATAGCACATGGACTATCAAACAGCTGTTAAGATGATGCTATGAGTTGACTTTCTTTACACAGAAAAATGATAAAGCACATGTTCAAAAATTCCAACTTGCTTTTTTGTGATTAATTGTACATAAGGATAGAGACACCCACAGTTTCATTTAAACTTGCTGGCAAATGTGGATCCCAGTATTTCTTTTTATGGACTGTTTAACTTTCATCAAAATATAAGACTCACATCAGTGAATAATTATTGAAAAATACTTATGATTGAAAAGGATATGGTGGATACCTTAGGGAAAGAAGAACACAGAAAAGGAAAAAAGAAAGAGGTTTTATTAGAACTCTACAAAATGAATGAAAGTCAACATCTATTATTTTACAAACAAGAGAATGACTCTAACAAGAGTGGCATTTAGAATAGTCAGATGGAAGGTTACAAACAAAATATAATGTACAAAATTATTAAAAACTGAAAATGTAAAAGAAGGATACTTGTGAGCATATTTAACATATTAAATGTATGTTAAATAAAGTTACTGTGTGGCAGCTCCCATTCTATACATAGAAACACAAGACATACAATTAGCCTTGACACTCCATGGAATTTGGGTGTGGGCAATGAGGGAGAACTGGTGTGTTGATCAACACAGCTGCCATTTAGGCCAAGATACATTGCTTTGGGCTGGCTCGCCCTAACATCTTCTCCATCTCTGAGTGGTTGGAACACAAGTAGGGATTGATCTTGCAGACCCATCACTCTGGGAATCTCACATATCTGGGCAACAACAGGATATCTAAAAGTCTCACTGAGGGTCCATTATTGATGGTATAGCAGACCAATAACTCATTGGAATGAATATTTGCAAGTAAATCTGTTTGGGCTAAAGGATATACTGTGTGATTCACTGAAAATTTCAGTGGCATTACTACAAACAAAGGAATATGTGATGGAGAAGCCAAGAAGACAGAGGAATAGAACAGAAGGCTGTCCATGTACAAAAGGCTGTGGTTGATAGAGAAGCATGTCATTGCCCAGAGGGGTCTGTGAGAAGGTTTTTTGTTTGCTTATTTGTTTTGATTTGGTTTTTGTTTGTGTGTGGGGGGGTACTTTTTCTTTCTTTCTTTACTAATTTTTATTTTAATATTTTATTTTCTTTTGAAGGAGAGGTTACAAGTATGGTGGCCAGATATGAAAGGACTGAGAAATGAGTCGGTTTGGGTACATGATGTGAAATTCCAAAAAATTCAATAAAATCTATGTTTAAAAACCCCACATTTGCTACTGGAATTTCCAGGAATATCCCTCATGTGGAATCATTTCTCTCCAAAAATTAGTAAAGTTTAAAACTAAATCAATCTTTTGAGCAGTGTGAAAGGAAATTGCCCTCCTTTACTTAAAAGCATAACTCTGTGCTACCTCATTAAAATACCAGCATATAAAGTATATATGGTTGGTAAAAAAGATAAATAAATAAAACTTCTTTTTCAATCCTAAGGTTGGCAAAGGTGTAAATGACATAGTTTAAAAGTAGAGGATTATCACCTTGCCTGGAGGTAAAAGGAAGGACCCCCAAAATAAAACCTCCCTGTTAAGCAAGAGGCAAGTTTCCATTCTAAGAAATACTCATAATCAAGTGCACTTCAAAATGTGCATGAGAAAAATCAAAGGCTACCACGGAAAAGTTCTTAAACAGTTATGCAAACACTGAATATATGGCATATAATATTACTTAAGGTCCTAAAGATTTGTTTAATATACTTTCCTATATCAAAGCTTGTAAATATGCAGGATAATAATATATTTTATATTGCTTTTGGAATTATTCCCAATTGCTACATGGTGAGTTTTCTTGTGTGTTTTAGAAACTATAATAAAAATACTTGAAACAAGAAATTATTATTATGGACATGATGTCTAAATATTATTAAATATACAAAAATATGGTAATTCATAAATTAGTTAAAATTATTAGAATGTCTAAAACAAACAAAAACCACAAAAAGTCCATATCACATACAGTACTGACAAAAGTATTGAAAAATAGCATAGAAGCATAACCCATGTTCCATAACATTTCATTATAAAAAGAAATGACATATAAGAAACATACTGTCATGTTGGTAAGTGTGTTCATTTAATTCAATTATTAGAGGGTGATTCACTTATTATTACTCTACTTATTCCTCCAGTAATATGATCTAAATTTCACATTACTACAAATAAGTGAAACTGGAATCCTGAGGCCTAGGCAATGCAAAACGATGAAGTCACTGAAAAGACAAACAAACAAACAAGTGCTGACATGAATACCGTAGGCGAATTGCAAAAGTTCTGTGTCTCAAAGGATAAATGGGTTGAGAAAGAAATTAGGGAAACAACACCCTTCACAATAGTCACAAATAATATAAAATACCTTGGTGTGACTCTAACTAAGGAAGTGAAAGATCTGTATGATAAGAACTTCAAGTCTCTGAAGAAAGAAATTGAAGAAGATCTCAGAAGATGGGAAGATCTCCCATGCTCATGAATTGGCAGGATTAACAGTCAAAATGGCCATCCTGCCGAAAACAATCTACAGATTCAATGCAATCCCCATCAAAATTACAACTCAATTCTTCACTGAGTTAGAAAGAGAAATTTGCAAATTCATCTGAAATAATAAAAATCCTAGGATAGCAAAAACCATTCTCATCAGTAAAAGAACCTCTGGTGGAATCACCATGCCTGACCTTAAACTGTACTACAGAGCAATTGTGATAACGACTGGATGGTACTGGTACAGCAACAAACAGGTAGATCAATGAAATAGAATTGAAAACCCAGAAATGAATCCACGCACCTCTGGTCACTTGATCTTTGACAAAGGAGCTAAAACCATCCAGTGGAAAAATGACAGCATTTTCAACAAATTGTGCTGGCACAACTGGTGGTTATCATGTAGAAGAATGAGAATTGACACATTCTTATCTCCTTGTACAAAGCTCAAGTCTAAGTGGATCAAAGACCTCCACAGGGAAAAAATTTCTTAACATAACATCAATGGCTTGTGCTGTAAACTCAAGAATTGACAAATGGGACCTCATAAAATTGCAAAGCTTCTGTAAGGCAAAAGACACTGTCAACAAGACAAAAAGGCCACCAACATATTGGGAAAGGATTTTTACCAATCCTAAATCTGATAGAGGACTAATATCCAATATATACAAAGAGCTCAACTGCTTGTGGACGTTGTACATCGTGGTGCGCACTAGGCTCCGCACCACGATGTACAACGTCCACAAGCAGCATAAATCTGATAGAGGACTAATATCCAATATATACAAAGAGCTCAAGAAGCTGGACTCCAGAAATTCAAAAAACCCCATTAAAAATGGGGTACAGAGCTAAACAAAGCATTCTCAACTGAGGAATACCGAATGGCTGAGAAAGACCTGAAAAAATGTTCAACATCCTTAGTCATCAGGGAAATGCAAATCAAAACAACCTTGAGATTCCATCTCACACCAGTCAGAATGGCTAAGTTAAAAAATTCAGATGACAGCAGATGCTGGGGAGGTTGTGGAGAAAGAGGAACACTCCTCCATTGCTGGTGGGATTGCAAGCTAGTACAACTACTCTGGAAATCAGTCTGGTGATTCCTCAGAAAATTGGACATAGTACTCCCAGAGGATCCAGCAATACCTCTCCTGGGCATATACCCAGAAGATGTTCCAACTGGTAATAAGGACACATGCTCCACTATGTTCATAGCAGCCTTATTTATAATAGCCAGAAGCTGGAAAGAACCCAGATGTCCCTCAATAGAGGAATGGATACAGAAAATGTGGTACATTTACACAATGGAGTACTACTCAGCCATTAAAAACAATGAATTTATGAAATTCTTGGCCAAATGGATATATCTGGAGGATATCATCCTTAGTGAGGTAACCCAATCATAAAAGAAGTCACTAGATATGCACTAACTGATAAGTGGATATTATCCCAAAACTTAGAATACCCAAGATATAATTTGCAAAACACAAGAAAACCTAAAAGAAGGAAGACCAACAGGTGGATACTTCATTCCTCCTTAGAAAAGGGAACAAAATACCCATAAAAGTAGTTACAGAGACAAAGTTTGGAGGTAAGACGAAAGGATGGACTATCCAGAGACTACCCCACCCAGGGATCTATCCCATCATCAGCCACCAAACCCAGACACTATTGCACATCCCAGAAAGATTCTGCTGAAGGGACCCTAGTGTAGCTGTCTCTTGTGAGGCTGTGCAAGGCCTGGCATCACAGTCATCTATAGGATGGAACACATGGCCCCCAATGGAGGAGCTAGAGAAAGTACCCAAGGAGCTGAAGGGGTCTGGAACCCTATAGGTGAAACAACAATATGAACTAACCAGTTCCCCCAGATTTCATATCTCTAGCTGCATATGTAGCAGAAGGTGGCCTAGTTGGCCATCATTGGGAAGAGAGACCTCTTGGTCTTGCAAACTTTATATGCCCCATAGAGGGGAACACCAGGGCCAAGAAGTGGGAGTGGGTGGGTAGGGGAGCAGGGTTGGGGGATGTTATAGGGGACATTCAGGATAGCATTTGAAATGTAAATGAAGAACGTATCTAATAAAATAATTTTAAAAAATTCTGTGTCTAACAAATCAGCTAGATTCAAAAGAGTAAATGTTTTGCTTTCTTTTATATAATTGTCTAAAAAGAAGTCTCTCTTCTGTTGACATAAATTACTGGATTTCTTCCCTAAAACAGGATTTGTAAATACCTGGAAACCTTGGGGGAAGAAGTGATTAATATCTCGTCTCTGGCATATGTCACGCTAGCATGTATGCTATGCCTATATTTCCTAAACTGCATTAAATTCTTTGCTCACTTTTTTTTGCTGTTTAATTTCTATTCTTATCATTTGCTGTATAGCTTAAACGTTAAGATAAAATTTTACATTCATCAATGAAAATCAAATAGGGAAAAATGGGAATACTTTCTCAGAGGTAAAAAAGAACTGCCATTTTCTACAGTCTGATCCTTTGTTGCATGTGCTGACAATGGATTTATTATTCACAGATACCAAGAAACTAAAACAGGCCACTAATATCCACTAATATTCTTCACATTTTGTAGATTAGGATATGGACATTCAGGAACCATAAAGACAGTTCAGAATAAACACTGTAAATCACGGGCTGATAAGAATTCAAATAATTTCCAATATAGTCATGGTTCCATGTATGTTATCTTTACAATTCAAATCCAGCTACAAAAAGTTGCAACATGGAATTACACAAATTCGTACACTGCAATTCACTTGCAACATAAATGTATTACAGGAATGGGAAAGGGGCTCAATAAGTAAATGGCTCTTATCCTATCAAATTGAGATCAGATGTCTAGAAAGCATAAAAAAGTGTATTTGCACTATAATCCCAGCATAACTCCTGAATATGGGAGGCAGAGACAGGAAAATTGCCCAAAATATCACAGGCCAGGTAACCTGCAGGTCATGAGAGACAGAAACAATAAGAGAGACCCTGCCTCAAATTCAGTGGAGAGAAAACAGGCTTCTGGAGCTATCTTTTCCTGCACATGAATACAATAACATGTAAAGTGACTTTCACACACCTTAAAATAGCTCATATCTAGTATTTATAAATTATTTCTCAAAATAGTTTAAATACTAGAGACCACACTAGTATCCAAACCTCAGGTAAGTCTCCACATGCAGACATTTAACACTTCCTTAGAGCTTGCCCAGATTCCCCCAATATCACCACTACCCTCATCTCAATAACCTTGCCTAAACTTCAGCAGAAGCCTTCTATTCTACCAGAAGCCATGTGCAAACCTGAAACCCAAGAGGTCACAAAGTTGTCCAGAACCACGGAGGCCATACCAGTTCCCAGAACTCTGGAAACAACACTGGCACCCAAAATTCCAGTGGTCATGCAGGTCACTAAAACCCCAGAAGAGATAACCTACTAGATATGTGGTCTTTGGTCACCAGAATCACAGGCCACTTAGGCTAGAACACCAGAGAGGAAACAGAAACCATGGGAAATAACACCAATCTAACAAAGAGAAACTCAGAAATCAGTAACTAAACTTATAATTATCCCAAAGCAAGATGCCTAGAGGCAAGCTTAGGAACACAATCAACATTAGCCAGGGCAATATGTCAACACCAGAGTCCAGCAATCCTACAAGAGCAAGTCCTGCATATTACAATATAACTGAAGTACAGGAAAATGGTCTTAAAAGCAACTTGATGAAGATGATAGATTGCTTAAAGAGGAAATAAAGTATTTTTTAAAATGCAGGAAAACTTAATCAAAAAATTGGAGGAAATTAATGACTACATTTTTTTAAAAAGACCCAAAAAGCTAAAAATAAATAAATAAAAATAAAAAAAAACAAGGAAACAGGTGAAGGAAATGTAGAAAACTCTTCAATAACTAAAACTGAAAATAGCACTGATAAAGAAAAAAACGGAGGAAATAGTGGAAATGGAAAATCTAGGAAAATAAAAATGAACACGGATGTAAACATCAATAGCAGCATAGGAGACATGGAAAATAGAATCTCTGGTATAGAAGATACAGTAAAGGAAATTGATATACTAGTAAAAGAATAAACTCTGACAGAACATCCAGGAAATCTGGGACACTATGAAAAGACCAAACCTAAAAATAATAGAAATAGAAGGAAAAGAATCCCAGCACAAAGGCCTAAAAAATATATGTTTTTTAGATCATAGAAGAAAACTTTCCTAACCTTAAGAAGGACATGTCTACGAAAGTACAAGAAACATATAGAATATCAGATAGATTGGATTAGAAAGTAATGTCCTCCTCCCATGTAAAAATCAAAGCACTCTTCTCGTCTGAGTCTGTGACCTGAGCAGTCCTTAGGAGCTACCTCAGCACCCACTCCTACAACATCCAGAGGGCTTTGAAATCCCAGGTGCTCTGAAATGCCCTGGATCACAGGGGAGGCCACAACATCTGTCCCAACACCAGGAGTAACTGGATCCTCCAGGATCCAGGGATGCAGGAAGCCCCAAAAAGCCAGTGTCAGAAGTTCCTTCTGGTCTGAAACTGCACCTGGAGCAGACATGGGTTGCTGGCTCTATTTCCACTCTTAAAACACACAGAGGTAGCCCAACTCCCAGATGCTCTGAAATGCCCAAGATCACAGCTAAGGCCACAGTGTCTTTCCCAATATCCAGAGTATCTGGGACCTTGACAGGAACCAGAGAAACACAAACCTCAACCAAGTTAGAGGTCCAGGTTCCTTCCATCTTCAACCTGTGCCCAGAGCAAACCCAGGGCTCTGGCTCCTGACCCAACCCTGCAACACCCAGTTAAAGCTTGACTCCCAGGAGCTCTGACACTCCCAGGAACTCAGGATCTCAGGATCCAAGAACAACAGGATAACAGAGACATCTGGACGCTGAAGAATTCTGACACAACCAGGATCAAAGGAAGGACACACTCCAGTCAGAGACAATGAGGACAGGTAGCACTAGAGATAATGAGATGGTGAGATGTAAGCAACAGAAACCAAGGCTACTTGGCATCATCAGAACCCAATATTCTCACTACAGTATGGCATAGATACCCCATCACACTGTAAAACCAAGATTACGTGTTAAAATCATATATCATGATGATGATAGAGGACTTTTAAAAGGACATAAATAACTCCCTTAAAGAAATACAGGAGAACACAGGTAAACCGGTAGAAGCCCTTAAAGAGGAAACAAAAAAAATGCCTTAAAAATATTTCAGGAAAAGACAACCAAACAGGTGAAGGAATTGAACAAAACTATCCAGGAATTAAAAATGGAAATAGAAACAATAAAGATATGAAAAGGGGAGACAATCATGGAGATAGAAAACCTAGGAGAGAGATCAGCAGTTATAGATGCAAGAATAACCAACAAAATACAAGAGATAGAAGAGAGAAATTAAGGGGTAGAAGATACCATAAAAAAACATTGAAACAACAATCAAAGAAAATGCAAAAACTCCCTAACCCAAAACATCCAGGGAATTCAGAACAAAATGAGAAGACCAAACCTAAGGATAATAGTTATAGAAGAGAGCAAAGACTCCCACCTTAAAGGGCCAGTAAATATCTTCAACAAAATTACTCAAGAAAACTTCCCTAAGCTGAAGAAAGTGATGCCCATGAACATACAAGAAGCCTACAGAACTCCAAATAGACTATCAGAAAAGAAATTCCTCCTGTCACATAATAATCAAAACAACAATTGCACACAACAAAGAAAGAATATTTAAAGCAGTAAGGGAAAAATGTCAAGTAACATATAAAGGCAGACCTATCAGAATTACAGCAGACTTCTCACCAGAGACTACAAAATCCAGAAAATCCTGGGCAGATGTCATACAGACCCTAAGAGAACACAAATGCCAACACAGACTACTATACCCAACAAACTTCTCAATTACCGTAGACAGAGAAACCAAGATATTCCATGACAAAAAAAGAAAAATATTACACAGTATCTTTCCACAAATCCAGTCCTACAAAGGATAATACATGGAAAACCCCAACATAAGGAGAGAAACTAAACCATACAGAAAGCAAAAACGTAATCTTCTTTCAATAAAATGAAAAGAAGATAGACACACATACACACACACACACACACACACACACACACAGAACAAAAACAACAGGAAGCAACAACCACTCTTTTTTAATATCTCCTCACACCAAGGTACTTAATTCCCCCCAATAAAAAGAAATATATGAACAGAGTGGATATATGAACAGGACCCAGGGTTTTGCTGCATACAGGAAACACACTTCAGTGACAAAGAGAGACAAAGCCTCAGAGTAAAAGCCTGGATATCAATATTTCCAAGCAGATGCTTCCAAGAAACAAGCCAGAGTAGCCATTCTCATATTGCCTAAAATCAACTTTCAACCAAAACTTATCAAAAAGGATAAGGAGGAACACTTCATACACATCAAAGGAAAAATCTACCAAGAAGAACTCTCAGGTTTGAACATCTATGATCCAAATGAAATGGCACCCACATTCATAAAAGAAAATTTATTGAAGTTCACAGCACACATTTCACCTCACACAATAATAGTGGGACACTTCAACACCACACTCTCAGCACTATATAGATCATAGAATAGAAACTAAACAGAGACACAGTGAAACTAACAGAAGCTATGAAACAAATGATTTTAACAGATATCTATAGAACATTTCATTAAAAAAATGAAAGAAAGAAAAAAGAACATACTTTCTTCTCAGCACCATATGGTACCTCTTCCAAAAGTGACCATATTCTTGATCAGAACACAGGCCCCAAGAGACAAAAGAAGATCGAAATAATCCGATGTATCCTATCAGGTCACCACAGACTAAGGCTAATCATCAATTACAATAAAAACAACAGAAAGCCCATATTTACATGGAGTTGAATGACGTACTACTCAATGAAAACTTGGTCAAGGAAGAAATAAAGAAAGAAATTAAAGACTTTCTAGAATTTAATGAAAATGAGGGCAAAACATACTCAAACTTATTAGACAAATGAAAGCAGTAATGAGAGGAAAACTCAAAGCTCTGAGAGCATACAAAAAGAAATGGGAGAGAGCATACAATTACTCTGATACTTATACCACACGAAGACCCAACAAAGAAAGAGAATTTCAGACCAATTTCCCTTATGAATATCTATGCAAAAATACTCAATAAAATTCTTGCAAATCAAATACAAGAACACATCAAAACAATCATCCATCATGATAGAGTAAGCTTCATCCCAGGGACACAGGGATGGTTCATTATATGGACATCTATCAAAAATAACCTACTACATAAACAAACTCAAATTAAAACACACACACATACATGATAATCTCATTAGAGGCTGAGAAAGCATTTGGCAAAATTCAATACCCTTTCACTGTAAAAGTCTTGGAAAGATCAGGAATTCAAGGCCCATGCCTAAACATGGTAAAAACAATATACAGTAAACCAGTAGCCAACATCAAACTAAAAAGAGAGAAACTTGAAGCAATACCACTAAAATCAGGGGTTAGACAAGGCTTCCCACTCTCTCCCTAACTATTCTGTATAGTACTTGAAGTCCTAGTCAGAGCAATTAGTCAACAAAGGATGGTCAAAGGGATACAAAATTGAAAAGGAAGAAGTCAAAATATCAATGTTTGCAGATGATATGATCATATAATTAAGTGACACCAAAAATTCTACCAAAGTACTCCTAAACCTGATATACAACTTCAGGAAAGTGGACAGATATGAAACTAATTGAAGCAAATCAGTAGCATTCCTTTACTCAAAGTACAAGCAGGCTGAGTAAGAAATCAAGTAAAGGACATCATTCACAATAGTCACAAATAATATAAAATACCTTAGTGTGAATCTAACTAAGCAAGTAAAAGATCAGTATGAAGAGAACTTCAAGTCACTGAAGAAAGAAATTGAAGATCTCAGAAGATAGAAAGATATCCCATGCTCATGGACTAGCAGGATTAATATTGTAAATATGGCCATCTTGCAAAAGCAATCTACAGATTCAATGAAATCCCCATCAAAATTCCAACTCCGTTCTTCATAGAGTTAGAAAGAGCAATTTGTAAATTCATTTGGAATAACAAATAACCCAGGATAGCAAAAATTATTCTCAACAATAAAAGAACTTCTGGTGGAATCACTATTCCTGACCCCAAGCTGTGTTACACAGCAATACCGATAAATTAATCAATTAATCAATCAATCAATTAATTAATTAATTAATTACTACCTGTGTGATCTTGGCACATAAACAGGCAGGTAGATCAATAGAATAGAATTTAAGTCCCAGAAATGAACCCACACACCTATAGTTCTTTGACAAAGGAGCTAAAACCATCCAATGGAAAAAAGATATCATCTTCAAAAAATGGTGCAGGTTCAACTAGATGTCAGCATGTACAAGAACGCGAATTGATCCATTGTTTTTTCCTTGAACAAAGCTCAAGTCCAGTTGGATCAAGGACTTCCACATAAAACCAGATACACTGAAAATGATAGAAGATAAAATGGGGAAGAGCCTGGAACACATGGGTACAGGGGAAATTTTACTGAATAGAACACAAATGGCTTATGCTCGAAGATCAAAAATTGACAAATGGGATCTCATAAAATTGCAAATCTTCTGAAAGGCAAACGGCACTGTCAATAAGACAAAATAACAACCAACACATTGGAAAAAGATCTTTACCACCTCTACAGCCCAAAGAGGGCTAATATCCAATATATACAAAAAGCTCAAGAAGTTATACTTGCTGGACATGATAGCACATGCCTTAAATCCCAGCATTGGGAGGCAGAGGCAGGCAGATTTCTGAGTTCGAGGCCAGCCTGGTCTATAAAGTAAGTTCCAGACCAACCAGGACTTTACAGAACAGCCCTGTCTTGAAAAAAAGAATTCAAAACTCTACTCTCACAATGGACAGGCAATCCAAGCAAAATCTAAACAGGGAAATAATGGTGTTAACAGATATTATGAACCAAATGGATTTAACAGATATCTAAAGAACAGTTGACCCTCAACACAAAGGAATATATCTTTTTTCTCAGCACCTCATGGAATTTTCCCCAAAATTAACCAAAACTTGGTCACAAGCAAGTTTCAACAGATACAAAATATATACAAACTGAAATAACTGTTTGTTATTAACCAGGCCACCACAATTAAAGCAGCATTTCAACAATAGAAACAATAGATAGCCTACAAATTCATGAAAACTCTCTAATGAATGACTACAGGGTCAAGGGAGAACTATAGAAAGAAAGGAAAGACTTCCTAGATTTCAATAGAAATAAATGCACAATACACCTAAACTTATGAGACAAAATAAAAGTGGTGCTAAGAGAAAAGTTCATAGCACTAAGTGCCTGGGTAAAGAAATCTGAGAGATCATACTAGAAACTTTACAGAACATCTAAAAGCTATAGAATAAAAAGACACAAACACCCAAGAGTAGTAGACAGCAGGAAATAATCAAAAGGGGCTGAAATCACTAAAATAAAAATAAAGAGAAAAGTACAAAGAAACAATGAAACAAAGAATTGTTTAAGAAAATCCACAAGATAGACAAGCCCTCATCCAACTAACCAAAAGAGACAGAGAATATATTAAGAAATAAAATCAGAGACAAAAGGGGGCATAGCAACAGACACCGAGGAGATCTAAAAATAGTCATATTTCAAAAAATGGGAACTGCACAAAATTGAATTTAAAAGAAATTTGCAATTTTCTTGACAGATAGCATTTACAACAGTTAAATCAAGCTCAGATAAAAAATTTAAATTGACCTACAATCCTTAAAGAAATTGAAGCCATTATTAAAAGTCTCACAACTGAAGAAGACTAGGGACAGATGGTTTTAGCACAGACTTCTACCAACTTTTAAAGAAGGTCTAATATTACTACTCCTAAAATTATTTCACAAAATAGAGACAAAAGGAATATTGATGAACTCATTCTTTGAGGTCACAATCACACAGACTTAAGAGAAAAAAAAAAAGAATTTCAGACCAATTTACCTCATGAATATCAATGCAAAAATACTAAACACCAAATCCATGAAAGTCATCCACCATGATCATGTAGGCTTTATTCCAGAGATGAAGGAGTAGTTCAACTTATGAACATCTATAACTCTAATCTACCATTAATAAACTGAAAGAAAACACAAAAGCACATGGTCATCTCATTAGATGCTGAAATTGCTTTTAACAAAATCCAAAACCCTTCATTATAAAAATCTTGAAGAAATCAGGGACACAAGGCACATATCTAAATATAATGAGGACAATATATGCAAGCTGATAGCCAACATCAAGTTGCATAGAGAAAAACCTTAAGCAATACCACTAAAATAAGGAACAAGACCAGGTTGTACACTCTCTCCATACATATTCATTATAGAACATGAATGTTTAATTAGAGCAATAAGACAACCAAGGAGATCAAGGGGATACAAATTGGAAAGCAAGAAGTCAAAGTATTGCTATTTGTGGTGATGTGGTAGTATATATAAATAATCCAAAAGGTTCTACCATGAAATTCCTATAGCTCATAAAACATTCAGTGAAATGGCTGGATACAAAATTAACTCAAAGAAGCCCTCCTATAAGAAAATGACAAATAGACTGATAAAGAAATCAGGGGAAAAAACACCCTTTCTAATAGCCACAAATAACATAAAATATCTTGAGTATTTTCTGTATGACAATAACTTTTATGTCTTTGCAGATTGAAATTGAGCAAGATATACAAAGTTGGAAAGATCTCCCATGCTCATTCCTTGGTAGGATTAATGTAGTAAACTTGGCCATCTTGTCAAAAGCAAACTATAAGCTGGGCGTGGTAGCGCACGCCTTTAATCCCAGCACTTGGGAGGCAGAGGCAGGCGGATT
>NC_034593.1:2092256-2110511 GCF_900095145.1 Mus pahari | reverse complement strand
TGAGTTCCAGGACAGCCAGGGCTACACAGAGAAACCCTGTCTCGAAAAAACAAACAAACAAAAAAAACCAAAAAAACAAAAAAAGCAATCTATAGATTCAGTACAATAACCCTCACAATTCCAGAACATTTTTACAGACCTTAAAAGAACAATATTCAACTTCATAGGAACCAACATAACCCAGGATAACTAAAACAATTCTGTACAATGAGAGAACTTCTGGAAGTACCATCATCCCTGGTTTCAAAGTATAACATAGATAGATAATTTAAAAAACCACATGATGTTGGCATAAGAACAGACATGTTGATCAATTGAACTGATCTGAGTGAGGGCCAAGATGTAATTCCACAAACCAATAGATACCTGTTTTTTGATAAAGATACTAGAATTATATAATGGGAAAACTAAAAGCATCTTCAACAAATGTTGGTGGCCTTATTGGATGTTGGCATGTAGTCATGGCAGAAGATTGCCACACCAATCACCCTGCACAAAACTCACTCAAGATGTGGTGAATCAACGATGTCAACACACAATCAGATACACTGAATATGACAAAAGAGTAAATGGAGAATAGCTGTGACCACATTGGCACAGAAGACAACTTCCTGAACAGAACACCAACAGTGCAAGCACTACAATTGATAACTGGGACCCCATGAAACTGAAAAGCTTCTACAAGGCAATGGGTACCTTAAATAGTAAGATAATGATAATAGTAGTAGTAATAATAATAATAATAATAATAATAATAATAATGCCAAGTGAAGTAACCCAGACCCAGAAAGACAAACATGGTGTGTACTCACTTACAAATGGATATTAGCTGTAAAGTAAAGAATAATCTTGCTAGAATCCAAAGTCCTAGAAAGGCTACCTTACAAAAAGGGCTAAAAGGAGCAGGGATCATTTTCTTTGCGAAGGGGAAATAAAGTCGATTTTGCGAATGGACTTGGGGCTGGGGGAATGGGAAGAGGAGAGATCAGATAGGAGGGGGGTGAAGAGATAGAAGACTGGGTAAGATTAGTACAATCAGGGACATTTGGGTAATGAGGTAGAAACTTAGTACAATGGTAACTCCCAGGAATCTACAGCAGAGACCCTAGCAAAACCTCCTAGTAATGGGCGGGTATGGAACCTGAAATACTCATCTTCTATAACCAGACAAGGCTCCCAGCAGTGTGACTGGGAAACCAACCCACAACAAAAACCTTCAACCTACAATATATCCTTCCTGCAAGATGTGCTTGGGTAAAGGCTGCACTGAACCTGTGGGAATAGCCAACCAATGACTGGTTCAATTTGAGAATCTTACCACCAGAGGAAACACATGTCTGACACTACCTGGAGGGCCAGGAACCAGAGTTTAGATAGCCCAGAGACTTAGGATAGAACCAAACATAGCCTGCAAAAAGAGAAGAAAAAGTCAATGAAATGACTCCTACTGTGTTATACTCGTAGTCAGAAACTTACCACAATTGTCATCAGAGAAGCTTCATCCAGCAACTGATGTGAGCAGATGCATAGACCCAAAGACAAACATTAGGCAGAGCTTTGAGAATCCCATGGAAGCTGGGGAGGAAGGATTGTAGGAGCCAGAGAGGTCAAGGATACTGCAAGAAGACTCACAGAATCAACTAAGCAAGGAGTAAAGGGTTCACAGACACTCAACCAACAATCAGGGATCCTGAATGGGTCTGATCTAGGAACTCTGCATATATGTTGTGGTTGAGCAGTTTGGTTTTCTTGTGGGACTCCTAATAATGGGACAGTGCCTGTCTCTGACTCTTGTGCCTACTTTTAGAATCTGTTTTCACCTACTGAGTTACCTCATCCAGCCTTAATACAAGGGTGTGTGCCTGGTCTTATTGTCACTTGATCTGCCATGTTTCCTTGCTATCCCTAGGAGACCTGCTCTTCTTTAAAGGGAAAGCAAGGAAGAGTGGATCTAGGAGAGGTAGAGGGGAGGGGACTGGAGGAGAGAAGAAAGAGGAAATTTTGTCAGGATGCAATATATGAGAAAATAAATTAAAAAAAATTTTTTTGAAAAGTAATATTGTCTTTCAATTTTCTTTATATTCTCCACTCCCCATAGTGCCTAACAGAGGATATCAGTTCCCTGAAAATCTTCTGTCTTGGTCAGGGTTTGTTTTCCTGCACAAAACATCATAACCAAGAAGCAAGTTGGGGAGGAAAGGGTTTACTCAGCTGACACTTCCACATTGCTGTTCATCACCAATGGAAGTCTGGACTGGAACTCACACAGGGCAGGAACTTGGAGGCAGGAACTGATGCAGAGGCCATAGAAGGGTGCTGCTTAGTGGATTCCTGCCCTTGACTTGTTCAATTTGCTTTCTTATAGAACCTAGGACTACCAGCCCAGGGATGGCACCACACACAATGGCCCCCCTCACCCTTGATCACTCATTGAGAAAATGCCTTACAGCTGGATCTTATGGTGACATTTCCACAAGGGAGGATCCTTTCTCTGTGACAACTCCAGCTTGTGTTAAATTGACACACCAAATCAATACAGCTTCCTAATAAAAAAAGGGAAGATGTTACATGACTAAATATAGAGTAATCTGTACATACCAGTTCACTTCAAAGAGCAAAAATGTACCATGGAAATAAAGGAGAGATAAAATCTTGAATGTTTTAAATATTCATGAAATAAAGTTTTGAATATCTCTATATAATCTCTAACAAGTATTAAACTTTCACCGTTAGTATTACTGTTATACAACATATAACCAACTTAAAATTTCATGAATATACTTGTACATTTTCAAAGAAAAATTTAGGTTATGCTAAATAAAACAATTACCCTGGAAAGAATATGCTGTTATTATATATGGGCCTGCCTGTAACTATCAGAATTACATGGATAAATATTTTCTGATCTGTAAACCAGGTAATCCCTCTGCAATTTAAGTTGGGCCAAGCATAGAAAATAGATACATTGGAATTATTTTAAAAAGATATGACATTGAAACCAAAATCTGACAAAGACACCACAAGAAAGGAAATGATAAGTCATCTTACATATGAATATTAATGCAGCATAGTAAATAAAATCCAGAAAAGAAGCATAGTACTTCATTCAAAGAATAATATTCCATGACTGAGTGGGTTTTATTTTAGAATTGCAAGAATGTGAGATCTCCTAGGACAATTGACTTCAGGTCAAAGCACAAAATCCTCTGTAAAATACAAAAAAAAAAAAAAGACACTTCTGTAAGTCAAATTATATCCATGTCTCAAACAATTTGCAAACAATTTGGAAATAATACTCATATATAAAATATATAAAGCAAGTATGCTGATTTCCCTATTATTTAATGTTTTCCTGGAAATAGTATAAACAAAAAATTAGTAACTGGAATATAGTAATGACTATAGATTTTCAAAATGAGGCAGAAATTTTACCATTACTTACATATTACATGATTATATATGTGAAAAATCTAGAATACAATAGAAAAACTACTATGAATAAAGTAATATAATAATATAGCTGGTCACAAAATATGTAAAACGGTCTTGGTAAAATCTTAAGTCAATGCAAAGAACATACCAACTATCCTTGGAAAAATTACAATAAACTAAAACCTCCAACTATCTCAGACTAAAGCTAGGCAGACATACACAATTTAGAAATAAAGCATGAGGTGTGAATAATTATATGCACACACTTGATTCTGGGTAAAAAATATGACTTTATTAATGCTAAAATTTTTTAATTAATATTATTATAATTGTAGTTAAAGTCCCAACATAATATTTTTAAACTCTATCTACAATAAAAAATGTATGAGAATATGTGATAGGTCTGTTTTATTTTAAAGACTCATTTGTAATTATGTGTATTATGTGTATTTATGTAGGAGTATGTGTGAATGTGAATTTCTGGTGCCAACTGAAGACAGAGGCATCAGATCCTCCTGGAGTTTGAGTTGCAGGTGGTTGTGTGGCTTGCCAAATGGGTGTTAGAATTGATCTTGGGTCCTTGACAAGAGGTATATATGCTCTTTACCACTTAGCAACCTCTCTATCCCCAAGTAACACAGTTGAATAGTACTAGATTTCTTCTATGGATGTTATAGTAGAGAATGTGATGAAGTTTATCAGTTATTTTTCTGTTGCTATGATAAAACAAACAAGCAAACAAAACATGGCCAAGGGAATATAGAAGGAAGGGTTTATTTGGGTGTATAGTTATAGAGCAACTGAGTCTATTCTGTCAGGGAGCCTCGGCAGCAGGAGGCATGAATACCTGAGAGTTCATATCTCAAACAACAAGTAGGATACAGAGTGTGCACTGGGAATGTTTGAGGCTTGGAAAACATACAGGTGGCCCCAATAACATACTTGCTCCAGCAAGACAACATATCCTGAGCCTACCTGAGCAGTTATGCTAATGGGTGGGAAGCAGGTATTCAAAAATCTGAGCATAAGGGAGACATACTCATTCAAACCACCGCACCAAGTCATACTCTGTTACTTGATTTCATGTAAGGCAAATAGTATGTATGTCATATATCATTCAAGTAAAAATGTAGCAGCTCCAGTTGAATGTACCTCCATCATCAGGAATCTAGACTTCGGGGGTTCACCTTTCTGTAAGCTCTCTGGGGTTCAACTTGTTAGAGTTTCTTCTTAATCTTGTTTGTCATTCATTGTCCTGAGATGAGATATCTGAAACAGTTTTACTTACCTATCAACCTAGGAAAGAAAATGCAGTTGTGTACTCTATAAGAAAGCAAAATAGATTTGTAAAAACAAAGCAATCTGTCAAATTTTGTATGATCAGAAACAAAACACAGATTGTAAAATATGTAATTTAAATCATTGTATCTGACAAAACCTTTAAAATTAGCAATATGACTAATGAAATTTGAACAGTGTTTTAAAAATATAAATAGATTTCCCATAATAGAGTGGATATTATTATTATGCAAAGAAAAACGTTTTTAGTATAATGATGCATGGAAGCTTATGTTAGCACTTGTGCACAGCTAAGATAATTGGAGAGGCTACGAGGGTGGATTTTCTTGTATTTCTCAGAGCTTCATGCTGTTTAATGAATCAAAATGTCATTGAAAGTTTATGGGGTTTGGTGTTTTTTTTCTACATCTGTGGCTTAGAATGAATACGGCAGGTGAAAATTTATATGGCAAGTGCTGAAGACATCCCAGGAACAAAGATATCTTTTAATGATTATCTTAGTCTGTGAAACTACTATGTTTCATGTGTGTGCTTGTATGTAATAGTTGACATTGAGTCCAGGGTCTCATTTGTGTTTACCAAACAGCAATCTCAGCCTCTGGGCATATTTTCTAAATGTAATCATTTCATACAATTTTTCTGAAAATCAGTTGCAATGTTACATTCAAAAATACTATTCACTATGTAATATGAAAAAAATTCATTCTTCATTGTAAGCCAATAACCTACATCAACCAGCCACTTACAAATGCCCTGCAGATGTAGCATTCAGGATACACTTTCTGCTCTCAAAGAGATTACCTCTGGCTGCAGGCAGATAATGGGTATGGGGCAGAAATAAACATATAAAGAAGTTAGTAAGGTAATTTGAGACAGTGATATAGGCCAGCAAGACATATGATGGGGTAATGAGCTAGAAAGAGATTGGAAGAAGCACTTTCTGACTAGATGATCTGAATAGTCATGGTCTTATCCCTGTGAGGTGAAAAATATGAAGAACAGAGATGGTATTCAACACTGGTTGCCAAATGGATACATTATTAACATTTCTTTTGTTTCATCCTTAGATTCATTGTATTTTATGAAGTTAGAATCAAAATGATTTTAATATCTCATATAACTCAGATTCCAAAGACAAATAGTTTCATGTCTTAAGTCATACTGTTTGGATTTCAATCTGTCCCTGTTTCAATAGCATCAGATAGTTAACAAGGATTGTGTCATATTTTTTAATAAAAGTGTTTTTTATGTATTTCCCCTCACTCAACTACTTCAGATCCTCTTCACCTCCATACCTACCCAACTTTTTCCCTCTAAAACACCTTGTAAACATCAAAGCAAAAAGTCAAAATAAACAATCAAAAGATCAAGAAGTCAGAAACTGCCCAACAAAATGAAACAAAACATCCAAAAATATTCTGTGGACTTTTTTGTTTGTTTTGAGATTATACTCCTTCTCTTTCCTTCTTCCAAACACTCCCATACACCTCTCCATATTCCCTTTAAAATGCATGACCTCTTTTATCACAAATTTTATCATAAATTGTTGTTATATACATATTTGTATATAACAACATATACATAAATACATATATATGTGTGTCATGTAGATCTATGACACACACACACAAACACACCCACACCCACACATACATATGAGAACACTATTTATTCCTCTCTTAGCATTTTGTAGGTGTCTGTAGTTCTTTATATAATGTTGAAGCATCTTGGGCTTTCTCTAATCAACTCTAGTAGGTCTGTTGCTGTTGTCCTTGCTCAATTCAGGTTAAGGCAATCATGTTGGTGGTATGGTATAATTGTAGAATTTGATATTGCTATAATAAACAATTTTACTGCCAGTTACCTGATACTATGGTTCTTAATATATTCCTACCCTCTTTCCTCTAATGTTCTCTGAGCCTAAGATATCAGCTTTGATTTAAAGATGTATCAATTAACAAATAAGACTGATTTGTGTAGTTTTAGATAACACTCTCTGATGCAAAGAGAAGTTTCCTTGATGAGGGATGAGAATTTCCATTACCAGTGAACAATGGGGGGCAAACATTTACCATGTGGTAGAGAGTATGCAGATTTAGTAGAGAAGTGATTGTAGGTTTTCCTCCTAGGTCTATGACTTCACTAGTTCTAGACATGTAGGAAATCATTCCTCCAGAACCTGAAAGAATTGATTTTTGGTGAGCAGTTTCATATTGGCAAATTATCCTTGGAATGCTGCCTGTCCTGGAATGTTGTTGATACACCCAATAAAAGGGCAAATTTTTTGAGAAAGCCTATTTTGTTTCTTGCCAGCAGCTATAAATTGTAAATACCTTCTTGTGACCACTTCCCCTGCTCAGTGCTGGGACACTGTATGGCATAAACCTGGCCTCGTTTTGTGTGTTGCTGTCACAATCTGTATGAGTGCATATGTGTATTAGTTCTGTTATGTGGAAGACACTCTTTCTTTGGAGTCATCCATGGCCTCTGGAAGTTACAATCATTCTGCTTCCTCTATCACATAGATCCCTGAAATTTGAGGGGAAAGATTTGATGGAGACATCACATTTAAGACTGGGTGCTTCAATGTCTATTAATAACTTCACGTTATTCAGCTGTGTATCTCTGTGTTGGTTCCCATGCACTGCAAAAAACAGAAACAAAAACAAAAACAAAAACACACCCTATTTAGGGTTGAATAAGGCAATAATCCTCAAGTATAGTACTATTGCATTAGGATTCATTTTATTATTATTTTCTTTTAAGAGAATAATAGTAGGTTGCCGTTTATAGGTTCCCTCTCATGGAGTGGACCTCAAATCCAACCAAAATGTGGCTACTTAGTCCCATAATGTTTTCCCCGTATTGTACCAGTGTATATTGTAGTCATTTTACGATTTTAGGTACCAGGGCTTGCAGCTAAATGATATTGATAAATACCTTTCTCCACTGGTAGTATTCAAAGGATCTTCCAGTAATATGAATACTAGGAGTGAAGTTTCTATTTAGCATGTTCAATGACATCAGTAAGTGGGTTTGTTTTGTTTTGTTTTGTTTTGTTTTGTTTTGTTTTCAGCAACAGGGCCATATCTTCAGATTATAGAGAGCAACCAATAGACTTGGCATCATCCAATGATGTTTGCAGGTTTTCATGAGACTCTTTTGGACAGTGGCTCAACAAGTTGTAACCCATTTCTGGCACTGGAAGTTTTACTTAGTGGCATAAGACATCTAGTTGGTGCATTGTCTTCCCTATACTTTTATTATTTTCTTTAGCTCCTTTGTGTCTGTGTGTGTTTGTGTGTGTGTGTGTGTGTGTGTGTGTGTGTGTGTGTGTGTGTNTGTGTGTGTGTGTGTGTGTGTGTGTGTGTGTGTGTGTGTGTATCAAGATTCTACTGTAGTAGTTTCCCATGTGGTTTTACAAATTGTATTTGCTGTTACTTATCCTAAGTCACATTTTCTTCTTTAGCCTTCTCTTTTATTCTTCTCATTATTTAATCTTCTTGTTCTACTTCCCCTTTTTATTTTCCTAACACTGTATTACATTTTTCCTTCCTTGGAAGACCTGTCTTCCCCACTGATCCCTTACTCTGTACTTGCCATATAAATTGTAGTGCAATAGAAAACTTAAGAGCTAACATGAATATGTAAAGAGAAAACAGTATTTGCCTGTTTGTGTGTGAATTACCCCACTCAGCATGATTTTTGTTCTACTTTCATCTCTCTGTAAATTTTATTTCTTTTTCTTAACAGGTAAGTAATATTCTACTTTGTGAGTTTATCATACCTTCATCATCCATTCATCAGTTGATAAATATATAGGCTTTTTCTAACAGAGCAGAATCTTTATAATAAAGATAACACTTAAAATTAACCACAGATCTGTATGTTGTGGCTTGTACCTTTGCCATGGACCGGGCTCAGTGGGACCTTCTCAATCCCTGCGGATGAGAGTCTCAGACAGATGGGCATGGAGTAGGAAGGGAACTGACACACAGACCCTACACGAGAGATCCTGTAGAATCTGAGTGTATTTTTCTAAATTGAGCATCAAACATTTTATACAGAAAAACAAACAAGAAAATCCAGGCAGGCAGGACACATTCACAGAGTTACAGTGACCCAAAACAAAGGATTGTATACATCAAAAGAAGGTGTTAAGCTAGTCAATTGTTAAACCCCACCACCAGGGGTTCCCAGTAAATGCTTGATTATTCTATTCCTTTGGGTCTAGTGAAAAAACCTGTTTCAAGGGGATTCCCTAACTCTTTCATTTAAAACCCACCTTTATGCCAGGCCAATGTGTATTCTCTGTCCTCAGTAATCATTCTGTAGACTAGCTCTGAGCTATTCTGGCTCTGTTCTTTGTAATGCCTAATTAGTTTCTACTAGAAGTAAATTTGAATGTTAATGAATAGGTAACCTTCTCACTGAATCTTACTGAATTCCAAGCTCATAGGCTTCAAGGATTCTCTAGGATGTTGAACACTGGTGGAGGCTCACCTTTGATAAAATTCAATCTTGAAAAGCACTTATAATACTGAAAGAGAGCATACACCATACTAACGTGGGGATGGGGTTTGAGTACATGGGTTATGATAATGCCAAGGTTCCAGGAGGCTGAGATTCCTTGAAACTCTTTGCTTAGTGAGTGCTTCCAGGCCTCTTGGCCTGTCAAGCAGACTTCACTGGAGTGGGTGTGGCATATTTTCTAACTGTTCTCCCAGCATGGTTACTTAGCTCTTTTCTTCTCCACCATTAAATTGGCCATTGTCAGTGGACTCCATCTATAATGCTCATCCATCAGTACTAATTATAAATCCACTATATCCATCCTTTATCATAAGTCAGGACTAATAATTGTTTTCTGTCACTAAGAAAACTAATAAATGGGTCAATTGTCAATATTCACATGAAAATACCATGCTATTAAGAAGCACTATTTATTTAATATTATTATTTTTCAGGCTTTCTAAAACTTTTTGATATGTTAATACCATATTTTCAAGCAGATGTCATGTTGACACTCTTCCCTATTTTCTTCACTGGAGAAATTTGTACTTTGTGTTAAAGAACATTTATTTACAATATAGTCTATGAGTGGGCATTGATGGGAATAGTCATAAAATGGCCAACCCTCTATTTGCTCCTAAGCACTCAGGCTGCTGTATCTATTGCAAGAATGCATTAGAAGACTTAAGAGATTTTCATCAATTTGAGTGAACATGGGTCTTAAGGTTGAAAGTAATAGCAGAGCAAATAACATGAAAAACAAATATCTCTCTGACAAAAAGCACATTAGAGTGCACTGAAATAATGTTCCATAGTCTTTGTGACTTGACTGTTAGAGATAGAGAGCAGAAGAAGCTGAATGGTGAGAATTTTCCTTCCAAAAATGACTAAAAGCAGTTAGTTAATGATTTGGTAAGATGACATGAAACTAGTTCTGGTCAAAGGATCTGCTGATAGCAGAATAAATGGATACTTTCTTAGGCAAAATTTCTGCTCTCCTGGGGAGAAGAAGCAAAATAATTAGTTTTCTATTAAAGGCTATTTTAAAGGCTACTGGTGGAAGATTCTAAATAGAGGAAATTCTGACTCAAAAGTCCTATGTCAGACATTACAATGGAGTTTGTAAAGTAGATTTCTCATATCTTAGGAAGCAAGGCTGTTCTTATTTCCGTTCTTTTCAAGCAGTCTTAAATTTTAGACCTGTGATCCCAACTTCAGGCCAATTCCTTGATGTGCTGCCTCTAAAGTCCCTAAAATGTGTCAACAGCCCTCTAAAATTGATATTTGCTCTCCCCAGAATAAGCATTAAGGGAAAAAATTTATGTTGATTAACTTCAAATTATTGGAACTTTTCAGGCAACTTCCCAGCTAGCTAGCCAGATTTGCTAACTCAAGATGAAGTGGCAAGCTTGGATTCTTGGCAGTCACTAGCATGATCGGGTCAAGTTCAAGACACAGCATCTACATTTTACCACAATTACCAATTTACTTCTAATGCAACCCAGCACTTTATTTTTAATATGTGAGGCTCAATATCTTTTTGGAGTCACTTTCTCCATATGTGTTGCTTCTAAGAGACTCAAGAGGTTTTATGTTTGGAAAAAGAAAAAACAAAATGTTCTTTTCTTTATGAATTCTGAAAACCAAAAATTCAATTGTCTGACATGCTTGTTTACCACTAAACATTTAAATGTTTTTTATTTGGGTGACTGTATATATATTTTGATGGAAATATTCAATGTTTAGAGCAAAGAAGATGGGGTTATTCTCTTAATTCTTATGAAGAATTGGTAACAAGTGTTAAATATCTGATAAATTAAAATGGTCTCTCATTTATTATGTTTCCTTTTATTATAAAATAATGGTCTATTTTTAATGAATTGTTTTCTAGACTCAAAAGCTGATTATTGTGATCATGTGTAGGAAGTGAGACTAGTTGTGAAATCTGGTATAAATGAAGGAAAGTATGTGTTCCTAAAATGAAATCCCTCTTCTTATTTCATGTTAGTGCTGTGCGGCAGAACAATGCTTTGTTAGTAAAAACATGCACATATCAATTAATAAAACCTACAAAATATCACACCACATATTAAGGCATGAGGAATAGCAAGTGTATACAATCACAATGATAGAATGTAAGCTTTAAAAATTCAAAATTGTTGAGGGGTAGCTTACTAGTGTTGAAGAAATGGAATATGTGTCATCTGAAATTGTCTTCTCAAAGGCATCAGAAAATCTAAATTTTAGATTTTTTCCCACAAAACAAACATAGAAACAGCTAAGCCATATGGTTATCATTGTATTAGGAAAGCAGTTCCTGTACACAGTAAGTCATCAAAGGATCAACTTAAAATTTCTAGGCAAATTGTCCCAGATTTCACTTCTGACTCTAGTATTTACTAGTAGTTTGTCTGTTGGACAGATTAATGAATTTGGCTTTATTTTCACTTAATGCTGTTAGCTAAGTAAATGAAGCAAAATAAAGTTTTTAGTTTAGATGTCTAAATGCTGCTATTATGATTAATAAAACATGATTACTTTGGGGATTCCTAAATGTTAGCATTGAGAGGCACCAGTCGGTTCAGTGACTTTCAATTTGCCTCCTATAGTGCTTGATTGTAGTACAGACATTGCAACTCTGTTTGTTTATAGGCATATAAAAGGTATTATTTTTCCACATGAATTTTCACTTGAAGAAAGAAGTTCATGTTGCCAAGGAAAGATTGAAAAACACTCACTTGTTCCAAGCTCATTAAAGATGCTGCAATTGAAACTCAGGAAAGTTAATAATGAAGCACCTAGGACTGGAATTCAGGTCAACAGAGTTCTGACTCCAAGCTGTCTGATATTTCCACTGTCTCCCTGCAAGTTGCACTTCAAGTTTCATTTTAATTAAATGATTTCAGGAAATGAGATAGCATCCGCACATTCTTCTTGTCCTAGGCTTCAATAAATGATAAATTTTCCCCAACTATAGTTTAAAGAATTACTAAAGAATTTAGAGGAATTGCAAAAATAAAATAAAATAAGGAGTGAAAAACATCATTTCACTACAAATAAAACAGTTTATCACTAGTTTCAAGGAGCCATTTGAAGACATATTGGCTGATTCTGATAACTACATTTTCTCATACGCAGAGAACTATCTTTTCAAATTTTTTTGCAATTTTATATTAGATATTTTCTTCATTTACATTTCAAATGCTATCCCGAATGTTCCCTATACCCTCCTCGGGCCCTACTCCCCTACCCACCCACTCCCACTTCTTGGCCCTGGCTTACCCCTGTACTGGGTCATATAAAGTTTGCAAAACCAAGGGGCCTCTCTTCCCAATGATGGCCTACTAGCCCATCTTCTATTACATATGCAGATAGAGACAGGAGCTCTGGGGGTACTGGTTAGTTCATATTGTTGTTCCACCTGTAGGGTTGCAGACCCCTACAGCTCCATAGGTGCTTTCTCAAGCTCCTCCATTGGGGGACCTGTGTTCCATCCAATAGATGACTGTGAGCATCTACTTCTCTATTTGCCAGGCACTGGCATAGCCTCATGACTAACAGCTATGTCAGGGTCCTTTTAGCAAAATCTTGCTGGCATATGCAATAGTGTTTTTATATATATTGGATATTAGTCCCCAATCTGATTTAGGATTGGTAAAGATCCTTTCCAAATCTGTTGGTGGCCTTTTTATCTTATTGACAGTGTATTTTGCCTAACAGTAGCTATGCAATTTTATGAGGTTCCATTTGTAGACTCTGGATCTTAAAATACAAGCCATTACTGTTCTGTTCAGGAGTTTTTCCCTTGTGCCCATATCTTCAAGGCTTTCCCCCATGTTCTCCTCTATAAGTTTCAGAGGCTCTGGTTTGAGCTTTGTATAAGGAGATAAGAATGGATCAATTTACATTCTTCTACATGATAACCACCAGTTGTGCCAGCACCATTTGTTGAAAATGCTGTCTTTTTTCCACTGGATGATTTTAGCGCCCTTGTCAAAGATCAAATGACCATAGTTGTGTGAGTTTATTTCTAGGACTTCAATTCTATTCCATTGATCTACTTGTCTGTCACTGTACCAGTACCATGCAGTTTCTAATCATAATTGCTCTGTAGTACAGTTTTAGGTCAGGCATGGTGATTCCATCAGACGTACTTTTATCATTGAGAAGAGTTTTTGCTATCCTAGGTTTTGTTTTTCCAGATGAATTTGGAAATTGCTCTTTCTAATCCTTTGAAGAATTGAGTTGGAATTTTGATGAGGATTGCATTGAATCTGTAGATTGCTATTGGCAAGATAGCCATTTTTACTATATTGATCCTGACATTCTATGAGCATGAGAGATCTTTCCATCTTCTGAGATCTGAATTCTTTCTTAAGAGACTTGAAGTTCTTATCATACAGATCTTTCACTTCCTTAGTTAGGGTCACACCAAGGTATTTTGTATTATTTGTGACTATTGTGAAGGGTGTTGTTTCCCTAATTTCTTTCTCAGCCTGTTTATCCTTTGTATAGAGAAAGGCCACTGATTTGTTTGAGTTAATTTTATATCCAGCTCCTGCACTGAAGCTGTTTAGCAGGTTTAGGAGTTCTCTGGTGGAATTTTTGGGGTCACTTATATATACTATCATATCATCTGCAAATAGTGATATTTTGACTTCTTCCTTTCCAATTTCTATCCTCTTGAACTTTTTTTGTTGTCTAATTGCTCTGGATAGTACTTCGAGTACTATAATGTATAGATAAGGAGAAAGTGGGCAGCCTTGTCTAGTCCCTGATTTTAGTGGGATTGCTTCCACCTTCTCTCAAAAGTTTTCTCATTTTTAAATGAATTTCTTTCAGTGTATAATATGATCATTCCCCTAAATAAGACAGTAAGAAAATGTTTCTGATTTTATTTTTATTTTACCACAAATAATTCTTTAAATAACTTGTCAATTGATTTGCTTAGGAATTGGCTACTATTTAATTACATTTACATTTCTCCTGGTAAAATAATTAGTTTATACTACCTAATCATAGTTCACCTTATAATTTTAAATATATTTAAATATTAGAATTTCTGATTATTTTTACTTTTGGGGTCATTTCTTACATGCTTGGCAAGAGACTATCCTTACATAAGACCAATAAAAATGCTTGAATTATCTGCAAACATGGTATAGTAAAGAGAGCAAATAATCAAAAACTATACATCTTAGACTCAACAAAGAAATAACATTATAACAGCTGTATGAACAGAGACAAAGGAAAGAATTTTCTGTGCCCATCTATATATGGCAAAATTTAACTGGGAATTAACCAGATCATCCAACTACATTCTTCAATACTACTATTTCAATATTCTGTCTCTTGGTAGGGACAATGGGAGAAAGCAACATTTTCTTTTCTCTATTTTACAATATTTGACAAATTTTGTAATTATAAAAGCAGTTAGGAAACATGTCACTTCAATTTTATGTTAATTTTGATAACATACATCCATTATGCAGTTGATAAGTTCTGACACCTATTTATTAAAACATATACTTTATTTCACCAAAAATGAAAGTATTTTAGCATTTAATTCTTCTTTTCTTGGTTTTAGTAACTGCCTAAGCATTTGAATTTCTACCTAAGTAAATTTCTCCAGAAGTTATGCATTTCTTCTGTTTGAGTATATAAAAAGTAATTTCTACTTGATTGAGTTAGAATTTTTTTTTGGGGGGGGGTCAGGGGGGTTGGCCCAAAGTAGGATGAGAATCACAGAAGCTTTTTCAATATCATAAACTACATTGTGGTAGAAGTTTTAAGAACAAATGATACATTTTTGAGACTTCATACGGATGATTCTGTTCAGAGGGCCATCAGCACAGCTTCATGTCTCCAGTTCTTTGAGTCTTTAACACTGTTATTCTTTACTGAATAGTCTGGTTTTTACAGCCCAACATTGCCATCTGGCAATATTGAAAATCTACTATAAACTCTCCTGTGAAATACATACAAGCAAGTCTACAGACAATCTCATGAATCTCAGTGCCTGGCTATCAGCTGTCTCTAGCCATATGGTAGTTGAATTGCAGGTTTATCTGACAAACTCTGCATGAGCTTTCCCAGAGGTGTGTGATCCACCAGGCATTGCTCTTCTCCTGTTAAGAGCCTGCTTGAAGGGAGTTCAGGAAATACTTTTTCCTAGTATAGCTTGCTTTATGTTTCTGCTCTCTCCACCATCTTGTTCTTTTTTCTAAATCCAGCTTATGCATTTCTTGTTATTTTTTTCCCGACTATCATTTCAACACTGTGTCTCATAACTTCAGCGGTTTCCTTTCAGCACGAGCCATATTAGCTTCAGTTTTCCTGAGCTTTGACCCTAAACAACCTACCACACTTATTCTGAGTATCTTAGTCTTTCCTCAAATTAACCAGATTTATTCAATTTTTATTTTGTATCATTGCCAAAAGCAATATTACCTTGGTCTCTTTAGATGCTCTCTTTTTGGCTCCACATTTAGGCTATGAGCAGCTCCTATTTTTATTTTTTTTTTCCCGAGAGACAACATAATATTCTTAGGAGCCCTTGCTTATTGCCTGTCATTTACTGGCAATTACTCCTAGATCACCAATCAGTTTACCATCTGTGAGGGTTGGATGTACTCTGCCCAGGGAGTGGCACTATTAGAAAGTGTGAACCAGTTGAAATAGGTGTGGCCTTGTTGGAATAGGCATATCACTGTGGGTGTTTGTTTTAAGATGCTCATCCTTACCCCACTTTCTCCACAAGGCTGTCCCTACCACCTACAACCCACCACCCACAACCCACCCAACCAGAATGCTAAACTCCCTGCAACCTCCAGTCTCTTGAGGGTTAGGTACATCTTCTCTGATTGGATCCAGACCCTGCAGTCCTCTGCTCTATATGTGTTGGGGGACTCATATCAGCTGGTGTATGCCACCTGTTTGGTGGTCCAATGTTTGCGAGATCTCAGGGGTCCAGGTTAATAGAGACTGCTGGTCCTCCCACAGAGTTGGATTCCTCTTCAGCTTCTTCTAGCTTTTCCATAATTCAATCACAGGGGTCAGCAGCTTCTGTCCATTGGTTGGGTGCAAATATCTACAGCTGACAGTTTCAGCTGTGTATTGGGTCTTTCAAAGGGCAGTCATGGAAGGTCTCTTTTTGATAAACACCATATTCTCATCCTCGGTAATAGTGTTAGGACTTGGGATTTCTGCTTGAGCTGGATGTACTTTGAGCCTGTCGCTGGACCTTCTTTTCCTCAGGCTCCTCTCTATTTCCATCCCTGAAGTTCTTTCAGACATGAGCAATTATCAGTCAGAGTTTTGACTGGGATGCCAACCCCCTCCCTCAGTTGATGCCCTGTCTTCTTGCTAGAGGTGGGCTCTATGAATTCCCTCTCCCTACTGTTGGGCAACTTACCTAAGGTCCTTCCCTTTGAGTCCTGAGAGTCTCTCACCTCCCAGGTCTCTTTTACATTCTGGAGGGTTCCCCAACCTCCTAGCTTCAAAGGTTGCCTGTTTCAATTCTTCCTGCTAGGCCTCAAGGCTACCAGATCAGATTTACCTCTTTCCCTCCCTCCCATCCATTTTCCCTCCCAGCTCCCTCCCTCTTCACCACTTGTGATTGCTTTTTTCTCCCTTCCAAATGGGACTGAGGCTTCTTCACTTGGGCCCTTCAGTTTGTTGAACTTTTTGAGTTCTTTGGACTATATACTGGGTTGGGTTTTTTTGTTTTGTTTTGTTTTGTTTTGTTTTGGTTAATATCCACTTATTAATAAGTACATACCATACATGTCCTTTGGGTCTGAGTTACTTCACTTAGGATGATATTTTCTAGTTCCATCCATTTGCCTGCACTCTCAGAATGTCCTCATTCTTAACAGCTGATTAGTACTCAACTGCATAAATGAACCACATTTTCTGTATCCATTCTGTCTGTCTTGGGACATCTAGGTTGTTTTCCAGCTTCTGGCTATCACAAGCAAGGCCACTATGAACATAGTGGAACACATGCCCCTGTGGCATGGTGGGGCATATTTTGGGTATATTCCCAAGAGTGGTGTATTAGTCAGGGTTCTCTAGAGTCACAGAATTTACTGATAGCCTCTATATAGTAAAGGAATTTATTGATGACTTACAGTCTGCAGTCAATTCCCAACAATGGTTCAGTAGTAGCTGTCAATGGAAGTCCAAGGATCTAGAAGTTGCTTAGTCCCACAGGCAAGCAGGTGAAAGATGGAGAACCAGACTGCAGGCCAAAGATCGAGAACCAGACTCCCTTCTTCCAATGTCCTTATGTGGTCCCCAGCAGAAGGTGTAACCCATATTAAAGGTGTGTGCCACCACACCTTTAGTCCCAGATGATCTTGAATTCAGAGATCTCCCTGTCTTAAACTTCTAGAATCAATAGCCACTGTGTCTCAAGATCTCCACACCAAGATCCAGATCAGAAACTTCTATCTCCCAGCCTCCAGATAGGGTCACTGGTGAGCCTTCCAATTCTGGATTGTAGTTCATTCCAGATATAGTCAAGTTGACAACCAGGAATAGCCACTACAATCCACCCCTTGTCAACTTGACACAAATAGTATATCATGTTCACATGAAACAATAACAAGGTTGTGAATACGCCTAACATGATATAACTGTCCCTCGTACAATCGCAAACCCATTTGCAAATTTACAGTGGGGCAATCCTTGGGAACATCCTTTTAGTGTCTCAACTTAAATACAAATTGATGTTAAAGAAATTGGAAGAAAGACAAATATATTCATTAGCAAAATAAGACAGGAACATTCATATTACTTTATATTCCTCGTTTCTGCAACTGGTTACGTGGCCTTAAGTGGTATTTATAACTACTTCCTCTACTACCCATTCTGTATTTTCTTCACATTCGGCAAGCACCTCAACAGGTCTTGGCTCTTTTCCTGGAGGATTGACCCAAACCTTCATTCCTGATGGCTTTGTGTCCTTTGTCATCCTGCTTGGATTAGGCTGTTGTAGTTTCCCATTGA
>NC_034593.1:2050811-2092245 GCF_900095145.1 Mus pahari | reverse complement strand
CTAGATCCTTGGACTTCCATTGACAGCTACTACTGAACCATTGTTGGGAATTGGACTGCAGACTGTAAGTCATCAATAAATTCCTTTACTATATAGAGGCTATCAGTAAGTTCTGTGACTCTAGATAACCCTGACTAATACATATGTTGAGGAACTTGATCCACTTGGACTTGAACTTTGTGCAAGGTGACAAATGTGGGTCTATTTTCATTTTTCTACCTACAGACAACAAGTTAGACCAGCACTATTTATTGTATATGATCTCTTTTTTCCATTGTATATTTCTGGCTTCGTTGTCAAAGATCAATTGTCTGTAAATGTGTGGTTTTATTTCTGGGTCTTCAATTCTATTCCATTGATCAACATGTCTGTCCCTGTAGCAATACCATGAAATTTTATAACTATTGCTCTGTAGTAAAGCCTGAGGTCATGGAAGGTGATTCCCCCAGATATTGTTTTATTGTTAAGTATTGTTTTCCATATTCTGGTGTTTTTGCCTTTCCAGATGAATTTGAGAATTGTTCTTGCCATGTCTTTGAAGAACTGTGTTGCAATTTTGATGAGGATTGCATTGAGTCTGTAGATTGCCTTAGGTAGCATGGCCATTTTTACTATATTATTTTGACTAATCCATGAGCATGAGAGACCTCTCCATTTTCTGACATCTTTTTTTATTTCTCTCTTGAGAGATTTGAATTTATTGTCATACAGGTCTTTTTCACTTATTAGGTTAGAGTTACCACAAGATATTTTGTATTATTTGTGGCTATTGTGAAGGGAGTTGTTTTCCTAATTTCTTCCTTAGCCTGTTTAGCATTTGTATAAAGGGAGGCTACTGATTTATTTGAGTTAATTTTATATCCAGCCACTTTGCTGAAGTTGTTTATCAGGTGGAGTTCTCAGGTAGAATTTTTTGGGGGACACTTATGTTTACTATCCTATCATCTGCAAATTGTTATACCTTTATTTCTTCTTTGCCAATTTATATCTCCTTAATCTCTTTTTGTTGTCTTACTGTTCTAGTTAGCACATTGAGTACTATATTGAATAGATATGTGGAGAGTGGGCTTCCTTGTCCTGTTCCTTATTTTAGTGGGATGAGTTGAAGTATGTTTCCATTTAATTTATTATTTGCTGCTGATTTGCTGTGAATTGTTTTTATTATGATTAGGTATGTGCCTTGAATTCCTGATCTCTCTAATACTTTTAACATGAAGCGGTGTTATATTTTGTAAAATGATTTTTCTGCATCTAAGGAGATGATCTTGTGATATTTTTCTTTAGTTTGTATTCATAGTGGATTATGTTATTGGATTTTTGTATATTGAAACAACCTTGCATCCCTGGGATGAAGCCTATTTGATTATAGTGAATGACAGTTTTGGTGTGTTCTTAGATTTGGTTTAAAAGAATTTTATTGAATATTTTTGCATAGCTATTTATAAGCATGATTGGTCTGAAGTACTCTTTTTTGGTTGGGTCCTTGTGTGGTTTAGGTATCAGTGCAATTGTGGCTTCACAGAATAAATTAGGTAGTGTTCCTTCTGTTTCTATTTTATGGGATAGTTTGAGGAATATTAGTATCAGATCTTCTTTGAAGGTCTGGTAGAATTCTGCACGAAATCCATCTGAACCTGAGCTCTTTTTGGGTGGGAAGTTTTTAATAACTTCTCTATTTCATTATGCAATATGGGCTCTTGATTTAACTTTGTTATGTCATCTCTGTCTACAAAACCATCCATGTCATCTAGATTTTCCAGGTTTTTTTTTTTTAATATAGGCTTTTATAGTAGGATCTGATGATTTTTTGAATTTCCTCTGTTTCTGTTGTTGTGTTTTCATTTTCATTTCTGATTTTGTTAACTTGGGTACTGACTCTGGGCCCTTTACTTACTTTGTCTAGAGGTTTATCTATATTTTTGATTCTCTCAAATAACCAGCTTTGGTTTTGTTGAATCTTTGTATTGTTCTCTTTGTTTCTATTTGATTGAATCAGCCCTAAGTCTGACTATTTTCTGCCTTCTATGCCTCTTTGGTGAGTTTGCTTCTTTTTGTTCTAGAGCTCTCAGGTGTGCTGTTAAGTTGCTAGTGTGTGATCTCTCTGGTTTCTTTACCAGGGCTCTCAGTGCTATGAATTTTCCTCGTAGCACTGCTTTCAATGTATCCCATAAGTTTGGGTATGATGTGTCAGCATTTTCATTAAATTTCAGGAAGTCTTTAATTTCTTTCTTTATATCTTCCCTGACCAAGTTATCATTGACTAGAGAGTTATTCATTTTCCATATGTATGTGGGCTTTTTGTTGTTTTTGCTGTTATTGAAAGCCAGCCTTGAACCATGGTGATCTGATAGGATGCATGGTATTACCTCAATCTTCTTGTATCAGTTGAGGGTTGTTTTGTGACCAATTATATGGTTGATTTTGAAGAAGTTACCATGAGGTGCTGAGAATAAGGTGTATTCATTTGTTTTATGGTGAAATGTTCTGTATATATCAGTTAAATGCATTTGGTTCATAACCTCTATTAGTTTCACTGTGTCTCTGTTTAGTTTCTGTTTCAATGACCTGTCCCTTGGTGAGAGTGAGGTATTGAAGTCTCCCATTATTATTGTGTGAGGTTCAATATGTGTTTTGAGCTTTAATAAAGCATCTTTTGTGAATGTGGGCATTCTTGCATTTGGGGCATAGATGTTCAGAACTGAGGCTTTTTTTTTTTGGTAGATTTTCCTGTTAATGAATATGAAGTGTACTTCATCAAAATGCTTGATAACTTTTTGTTGAAAGTCTGTTTTATTGGATATTAGACTGGCAAGTCCAGCTTTTTTCCTAGGACCATTTTCTTGGAAGACCTTTTTCCATCCTGTGACTCTGAGATAGTGTCTGTTTTGCTATTAAGGTGTGTTTCTTGTATGCAGCAAAATGCTGGATCTTGTTTGCATATCTAGTCTGTTTGCTTATGTCTTTTTATAGGTGAGTTGAGTCCATTAATATTGAGAAATATTAAACTCAGATGACTTGGTTCCTGATGTTTGTTTTTGTAGGTGATTTATGTGCTTGTGGGTCTCTTTTTTTATCTTTGTTGTGAGATGCCTAATATTTTGTCTTTTCTTTGGTATAGGTACCTTCCTTGTGTTGGAGCTTTCCTTCTAGGAACCTCTGTAGGGATGAACTGATGAATAGATAGATACCATTTGAATTTGGTTTTGTCTTGGCATATTATGGTTTCTCCATCTATGTTGAGAGTTTTGCTGGGTATAGTAGCCTGGGCTGGCATTTGTGTTCTCATAGAGTCTGGATGGCCTCCGACCAGGCTCTTCTGGCTTTCAAAGTCTCTGTTGAGAAGTCTGGTGTAATTGTTGATAAGTCTACCTTTGTATGTTACTTGGACCATTTCCCTTGCAGCTTTTAATATTCTTTCTTTGTTCTGTGTGTATTGTGTTATGATTATTATGTAACGAGAGGATTTTCTTTTTTGGTCTCATTATTTTGTTGTTCTATAGGCTTCTTGTACCTTTATTTTCATCTCTTTCTTTAGGTTGGGGAAGTTTTCTTCTTTGATTTTGTTGAAGACATTTTTAGGTCCTTTAAGTTGGGAATCTTCATTCTCCTCTATTTCAGTTATTCTTAGATTTGCTCTTTTCATTGTGTCCTGAATTTCCTCAATTCTTTGGGTTAGGAGTTTTTTTCATTTTTCATTTTTTTGACTATTATGTCAATCTCGTCTACAGTGTCTCCTACACCAGAAATTCTCTTTTATCTCTTGTATTCTGTTGATATTTACATCTGTAATTTCTTTTTTTTTTTTTTTTTTTGTTTTTTTGAGACAGGGTTTCTCCGTGTAGCCCTGGCTGTCCTGGAACTCACTTTGTAGACCAGGCTGGCCTCGAACTCAGAAATCCGCTTGCCTCTGCCTCCCGAGTGCTGGGATTAAAGGCATGTGCCACCACGCCCGGCTCACATCTGTAATTTCTTACCTCTCCCCTAAATTTTCTATTTCCAGGTTTGCCTCCATTTGTGTTTCTTTATTGTTTCTATTTCCATTTTTAGGTTCTGGACTGCTTTATTCAATTCCTTCACCTGTTTGATTGTGTTTTCCTGTATTTCTTTAAGGGACTTGTTTCATCTTTAAAGGTTTCTACCTGTTTACCTGTGTTTTCCTGTATTTCTTTCAATGAATCATTTATATCCTCCTTAAAAGACTCTATTGTCTTCATGAGATGGGATTTTAGGTCAGCTTTCCTATTTTCAGGTGTGTTGGTATATGCAGGGCTTGCTGTGTTGGGAGAGCTAGGTTCTGATGATGCCCACATATATTGGCTTCTGTTGCTTATAATTTTGTAATTGCCTCTTACCATCTGGTTATCCTTGTTGTTTGCTGGTCTGGGTGACTACAATTGGAGTCTGCTTCCTTTGTCGCTGGGTTGCTGCAGGTCTCTTGGTAGGCCTGCAGTCCTGGCTGTAGCAGATCACCTTTGAGGCCTTCCAACAGGCCTCTTCAGAGGGGCAGAGAAGCTGATGATCTGTTGCCCTGACTGCAGTAGATCTCCTTGGAGTCCTTTAGACTCTTGGGTCCTCAGAGGAGCAGTCAAGCTGTGTGAAAATGTTCTCTAGTGGGAGTGGGGGAGCTATGGACTGTGGTTTCTGCTTTCCCGGGTGCAACAGATCTCGCAAGAGGCTTTCAGTTTGTAGGGTCAGTTGACTTGCATGCCACAGAGCCTCCAGGAGGTTTTCAGACTGTGGTGTCTGTTGCACAATTGCCCTGTGTACAGAGGAGCTTCTGGGATGCCTTCAAGCTCTGGTGTCATCAGGGAAGCAGACAAGTTGCTCAGTTGCCCTGTGTGTAGCAGATCTCCTGCGATGCCCAAAGCTGTGGTGTCAGTTGCCCGACTGCCCTGAATGTAGGGGATCTTCTGGGGTGGCTAAGGATAATGGTGTCTTCATGGGAGCATACCAACTATCAGCCTGCCCCAGAAGAAAGGACCAGGAGGAAGGGGCATGTTTCCATTTTGTTTTATGCAGTAAATCTCTTTGACAGACCTAGTTGACCTCCAAACATGAACAACACAAACTATCCCTAAATTTATACTGGTCTCATTTCATTTTCACTGAGATTGCTTGACTTTACCATTACATATAACAGCAATGGAAGTTTCTTGTAAGGCTTGCTTTTTTTTTTTTTAATTCTCATTTTCTATACTTACTTACCAGATAGATTCAGAATTAATATTGTGGGTTCATACAATATCTACATATATTATTTTCAATTTGGTTTCAATGTCATGTCACCTATATTTGAGGTTGCATTCTACATGCCAGTCATTACATATTTTTATTTCTTTGCTTTGTTGTATTGTACAATATTGTGAAATTTAATGTTGGTGTGTTATATTTGAATGGAATAAGTCACATTTGGTTATATTTTCTAATTCTAAAGATTTAAAGTATGTTGTTGTATGGTTTCTAAGTAATGTTTCTCAATTCAAAAGGATTTTACCTAACTAAAAACTTAGAAAAGGCAACTGTATGCCTTTCATAAAAAAGACATAGAATAATTTTTATTGATTTGTATGAAACAAAGTATTTAGGTCAATTTTGTCAGGTAAATGTTTCTCTAGCTACAGAAGCATTTGTTTTAAGGATTTTTATGGAACACAGAACATGAAGAGTTGAGAGTTGAGCACTCATTAAGTTGAAGGATGCAAAAACAACATCTTTGAGAAATAACTGGATATGTTAGAGGTGGTATTTAGCTCAAAAATAATACTGAATTAGAATTGCAGAAACTATCTTATGATTCTAATTGGAAAAAGCTTTCTTTTTGTTCAAAAGGCTGCTGAAGTATTTAGGAAGAACTGATTGATTTTTAACTCTTTATTTTGTCCCCTTTCTTCACTTATGAGACTTATCATTTTCCATCTTGCTTAATAGTACAACTGAATAATAAAAATGTATGCATGTTTGTGTGTACATATGTGTTTGTGTGTAATTGTATGTGTCTGTGTACATTGCCTTGCAATTATTTCACTGTCATTTCTAGCCAAAGCTCCAGATTTAAAGAGGTATACAAATTTTGTCAGATTCCTTCCTATTCACATATATTATGGGTAAGTTAATCACTTGGGAAAAGAGTTCTATTGGTATTAACAATTAACCAATTCTAGCCTATTGGGTAGATATGGAAAGCTTAACAGAACAACTTTAGAAAGAATTGCTTTTCCACAAGAGAAGAAAGAATACCATAGTCAGTGAAAGTAGTTTTGAAGTTTACTTACTCCTCTGAAGTTATGGAGTTTGTGTCTGACTCATGACAGAATTCCGAAAGCAAAAGACTACCCATGGGACATCTATTTCATTACAAAGACAAAGGCAGAGAATTCTGACTTGCCAGCCAACAACTCTCCCAGTTGGAGCAAGCATGAGAGTCCAGTAGATCTGAAGAAAAGAGACAGGCAGGGAAAACATTGTCAGATATTTCAACCAAAAATTCCATCTTGAAAGGTGCAGTCAGCAGAAGGAGGAAAGCAGCAGAGGTTCAATGGAGGAGATTATGGTCTGCAGCATGAACATTGCAATACACGGATTTCTGAAAAACCAACTCACTCAATGCTCCACTGTGTAGAGTAATCTTTGAGTAAATGGAATTCAAAGCACATTCATGCTGAATGATTATGGTTTTCATCATCCAAAGTAGCCTGTGGATAGTGAGTTGATTCTCTCCTTTGGTCTTATCGTAGAGAGACTAAAGAGATTAGCTACTGTAATTTAAATGTGGGGATTTTGGATCAGTCTCATTATGTCCCTCTGGAAATTTCTTACAACTAGGCCATACCAGGATAAATAATTCTCTCACAATGAACAAAGTGACAAAAGACTTATTAATAAACCAAATCAAAAAACACTAGGAATGTTTGTATCACACCAATGGGGAGAACAAAGAAACCACAGAGTTGTTTATTTATAAATAACCCTGAAACACATGGGTGAATGAGGCCTTCATGAACCCTTTGGGGCATGAAAGAATACAATTTTATAATTTAAATTCCTCTGCTGGACTCCCAATTTCTTCTATTATTCTATGTCACAAGTGGATGTTTGATGTAGAAAAGAACATGGGGAACACCCTCAGGCTACAGGTCTTACAGTGGCTTTCATTGTTCATCTTCTTTAAACAGTTAAGTTTGCGAAAGAGTAAGATATATGATTTGTTTCAGTTGGAAATCACAATTAGCTTCCATAAATTATAAAAGTTATACAATGATTAGTTAAAATTAGCTTTTATTTAACAGAACCTAGTTAAAGAAAGTATAAATTCATCCAGAATTCCAATCAACATAGGTAAAAATGCTGTTGAAGTACATGGTATGCCTATGCATTTTTGATGTCAACTTATCACAAACCAGAGTCACCTGGGAATAGGAACTACAAATGAAGAACTGTTTCTATCAAACTGGTCTACAGCATGAGTTCAGACAGCTCTTTTGGTTGATAAGTGATGGAGGAGGGCACAATCACCATCACCATTCCTAGCAGGCTTATACTATATAAACAAGGAATCTGTGAAGAGACAGGGAACAAGCCAGTCTCACCAAGCTTCCTTCAGGATTCCTGCCTCCATAGTCCTGTCTTGGGTTCTTGTCCTGACTTTTCACAGTGATGAACATTAATCTGAAAGTATAAGATAAAATAAACCCTTTCCTCCTCAAGTTATTTTTTGCATATGTGTTTATCACAAAACACAATGTAGAGCAATATTTTTTATTTATTTATTTATTCTTTTCATTAATTCTTCTCTCATACAATATGTCCCAACCACAAGTAAGACCATTCATTGTTTGGCCACTCCAAGCTCTGAACCACTATTTCGCAGCAATAACCTATTAATATATGTTTCCACGCATGCTTTTTATTTCCTTTGGGCTATTAATTTGTTGATTGACAAAGAATTTTTTCCTTTTATTCTTAATTTTTTCCTTTTGTTCTTCTCTCTCTCTCTCTCTCTCTCTCTCTCTCTCTCTCTCTCTCTCACACACACACACACACACACACACACGTGTGTGTGTGTAAAGTTTTCCATCTTTTACATGAGTATTAGTAGGTTCAATCTAACCTACTGTTTTTAATTTACTGTTGCAGTAAATCTCCTCCCAAATATGTCCCAGCAATGAAAACACAATACAGATAATATGGATATAGGCTATGCACTTAGAGTTGGCAGATCTACGTCTTAGTCTTAGAACTTGCAGTTTCTCCAGGCCATCTGCTTCTGCTCTGCTTTTCTTCTTCTTCCTCCTCCTCTGCATCCTCTCCCTCTTCCATTTTCTTCTTCTTCTCACTCTACCTTCTGCTCCACCTTCCCTTTTATCTGCCCAATCATCACCTCTCTTTTATTTTACAAATTAAGGTGGGAAGCAGGTTTTCAGGAAATCACCTGAGTGCTGACTCATAACTTGTTCACAGCCACTCACAGGAGAACAGAATTAACATCAAATAAAATTAGACCCAGGGCTATCCACAACAATTTATTTATTTATTTATCTATTCATTTATTTTTAAGAGACAAAGGATATTTTTTATTTTGGTGTCATACTAATTTTTTGACACATTAATGAAATTTATTCTTCACTCATGTATTATATTCTGACCACAGTTTCCCCTCCTTCCTCTCCTCCTAGTTCCTCTACAATCCCTCCTCCCCCATCTATTCTTGCACCATTTCCCTTCAGAAAAGGACAGGTATCCAGGGGTATCAACCAAACATAGCATATCATGTTGCAATAAGGTTATGCACTTCCCCTCATATTAAGGTTAGCTGAGGCAATCCAGAGAAAGAGGGTCCTAAAAGCAGGCAAAATAGTCAGGGACAGCCTGCTCCCATAGTTAGAAGTCTTAGAAGAAAACCAAGTTACACAATCATAATATATATGCAGAGGGCCTAGGTCAGACACATGCAGGCTCCCTGATTGTAAGTTCAGTGGCTGTGAGACCCCATGAATCCTGGTTAGTTGATTTGATAGGATTGCTTGTGGAGCCCTTGATCTTTCTGGCTCCTACAATCCTTCTTTTCTCTCTTTCACAGGATTTCCAAAGTTGCTCTTAATGCTAGTTGTAGGTCTCTACATCTGTTCCCATCAATTGCTAGATGAAGCCTTATAATTATGATTATGGTAGACTCAGGTCTACAAGTACAGCACAGTATCATAAGACATCATTTCAGTGATTTTTTTTCTTGCCAGTTGTGCTTGGTTTTGAGGTAGATCTATTTACAATTTACTAAGTTCTAGAGTATGTTGTATAACTTTGCACTCCTACCAGCAATGGGGGAGTTTTTCTCTTTCTGTATATCCTTACCACAATGAACTATCACTTGTTTTTTTGATCTTAGAGATTTTGACAAGGGTAAGGTAGAATCTCAGGGTTGTTTTGATTCCAAATGGCTAAGAATGTTGAACATTTCTTTGTTTCTTTCATGGTTTAGATATGTACTCCATTTTTAAACTGGATTATTTGGTTTGTTGATGTCTAGTTTATTGAGTTATTTATATATTCTGGATAATAGTCCTCTGTCAGATGTAGGGGTGGTGAACATCTCTTCCCATTCTGTAGGCTGCCATTTTGTCCTTTTGATGGTGTCCTTTGTCTTACAGAAGCTTTTCAGTTTCATTAGGTCCCATTTATAAATTGTTGATCTTAGTGCCTGAGGTGTTGCTCAGAAAGAAATCACCTATGCCATTGTGTTCAAGACGATTTCCCACTTTCACGTCTATCAAATTTAGGATATCCAGTTTTATGTTGGTCTTTGATCCACTAGGACTTGAGTTTTATGCAAGCTATAGATAGGGATCTATTTGCATTCTTCTTCATGGAGAATCCAGTTAGACCAGCATCATTTGTTAAAAATGTTTTGCTTTCCATTGGATATCTGCTCGTCAGTCAAACTGGTAGTCAGACTGCAGGCTACAACAGTCAAAACAAATAAGAGGTTCACTTTCCCTGGGACCCCAAAGACCCATGCCACTGAAACCATTTCCTACCACTTCAAGCTCCCACTACCATGTACATACCACACTACACAGGGGCAGATATCTAACTGTCAGATGAAAGCCATGCCAGTCAGAAAAGTAGAGACACCTTGCTGAACCAAAGGCCACACTAGCTACCAGAAGTCTAGCCCCCACTCTGATGGAGACTCCATCCTAGACAAGAGGTCATAACAGTCACAAGAAATACAGACCATGAAGACCAGAAGACCATAGAAGAACCAGAAACTAAGGAAAAAAATAGGTACCTGTCTTAGTCAGGGTTTCTATTCCTGGACAAAACATCATGACCAAGAAGCAAGTTGGGGAGGAAAGGGTTTATTCACCTTATACTTCCATACTGCTGTTCACCACCAAGGAAGTCAGGACTAGAACTCAAGCAAGTCAGGAAGTAGAAGCTGATTCAGAGGCCATGGAAGAATATTCCTTACTAGCTTGCTTCCCCTGGCTTGCTCAGCCTGCTGTTTTATAGAACCCAAGACTACCAGCCCAGGGATGGTATCACCCACAATGGGCCCTTCCCCCTTGAACACTAATTGAGAAAATGTTCCACAGCTAGATCTCATGGAGGCACTTCCCCTACTGAAGCTCCTTTCTCTGTGATAACGCCAACTTGTATCAAGTTGACATACAAAACCAGCCAGTACAGTACCCAACAAAGATAAACTCAGAAATAAGGACCTATACCTATATTCATCCCAAATCCACGTACCTAGATGCCAATTTTAGAATACAATCCACAATAGTCTAGGCAATATGACACTATCAGAGCCCAGCTATCCAGCTACAGCAACACTGGATATTCTAATACAGCTGCAACATAAGAAAATGACCTTAAAACAAACTTTATGAAAATAATAAAAGTCCTTAAACAGAAAATGAATAAATCCCTTAAAGAAATAAAAAAACAGCAACAAACAAAAACACACACAAACCACCATGACCACCTCTGCCAACAACAACAAAATAAGAAGAATTAAAAATCATGCGGCACGAATATCTCTAAATATCTGTGAAGTTGATTCCCCAATAAAAAGATCTAGGATAACACAATGGATGCAAAACAGGTTCCATCTTTTGCTACATACAAGAAACACATATCAACATCAAAGATAAACATTACCTCAGAGTAAAGGCTTGAAAAGGATTTTTAAAATAAACAGATTCAAGAAGTAAGCTGGTTTAGTCATTCAAGTATCCAAAATAGACTTTCCACCAAAATTAATCAAAGGACATAGGGAAGGGCACTTTATACAAATCAAAGGATAACTAACTCTCCTGAGATAATATCTCAATTCTGAAATCTATGCCCAAAGACAAGAGCAACCACAAATTTGTAAAATAAACATTATTGAAGCTTAAGTCACACATTGAACCTCACACATTAATAGTAGAATACTTCAAAATCCCACTCTTACTAATGAACAGATTATCCTACAAAATCTAGAGAAATAATGACCCTAATAGATACTATGATCCAAACGGACCTAACCGATACCTACAGAAGATATCAACCAAACACAAATCAATATACTTTCTTCTCAGCACCTCATAAAGCTTTCCCCCAATTTTACCAGATACTTGGACACAATGTAGCTTTCAACAGATAAAAGAAAATGGAAATAAGTCTTATCAGATTGCCATGGATTAAAGCAGGATTTCAAATAACAACAGAACAGAATGTCTACAAACTCATGGAAACTGAACAAGACTTTACTAAATTACTACTGGGTCAATGCAAAAATTATATTAAAGACTTCCTAGGATTCAATGAAAATGAATACATAATATACCCTGACTTATGCGACACAATGCAACCTACACTAAGTGGAAAGTTCATGGTACTAAGAGCCTTCATTAAAAAGAAAAAAATTGGAGAGATCTCATACTAGCAACCTAAGAGCATACCTGAAAACTCTAGATCAAACAGAAGCAAACACACTGCAAAAGTAGTAGATGGCGGGAAATAAAATTCAGAGCTTAAATCAATCAATTAGAAACAAAAAGAACAATTCAAAGAATGAAACAATGAGTTGGTCCTTCAGAAAAATAAACAAGGTAAACCCTCATTCAAACTAATTAAAAGACATAGAGAGAATATAGAAATTAACAAAATCTAAAGTGGAACGAGGGACATAACAACAAATACCAAGGAAATCCAAAGATTCATTGGCTCACACTAATGTAGTCAAATATACTTTTACAATATTTCTGGTAATAAACTTTCTGAAAGACCCAATGAAAGAATGTAACTTTAAGGTTCAAAAAGACAGGTGGCTTTATTTGATTCAAGCATGTTTTGCTTATAATTATGCTTTGATAGCACTGAGAAATCCCCAACAACTAGATACTGTGTAAAAGAGAGAATAAGAGGAAATTGAAATCCAAGAAACAGAATTTTAACTGAAGTAATTATGAGTAACTTTTTCTTATATTTCTTATAGTGTCACTTATTTAATCAAATAGTGTTATAAGTTACACTTTCATTAAATCAAAATTATTATTTTATTATTTTATTCCCTCTAACTTAAAAGACATTCTATCTTTTCTAATTATTAGCATTCTGTTTTATGGTTATCAGATTTCTGATGTAAGCTTTAGTCACCATCACTCCTTAATCACACCCACACTACAATCCTTTTTCTCAACAGGTCCCCCTCCTACTTTCATGGCTTCCTTTTATGTAATTTTCTGAGTCTAATTTCTTGCCTAAGCACGGGAGGAACCAGTTCACTGGAGTCAAAAATAAATAGGCCACTTGCCTATTTTATCTAAGGAAATCTATATGAAACTCCTTCAGAAATTTTCATAAACTGAATATATGTTGTATCTTAAAATTTTCCAAATACACACATAAAGTGGTTAGCAATACCAGCAAAAGATAGGCATGCCAGTAAAGCAAGCTCAGAAGTCAATGGCTTCCTCATTTCTATGTTTTTACAAGGCACCTACATTTAAGATCTGTGCTGGTGCAACCATGGGAACAAATCTTCTAAAAAGTTCTATACATGTCTGGAAATTTTTGACAATGGCAGGCCTATTGCATAAAAACAAATCTGAACTCTGTTATCTGCAACTGCTTGAGAAAATTCAGGACTGTATATAAAATACATTTTAGCATACTTTATTTCCTATTACAATTCATATGTCTTAATTATAAAATATTTTTAAACAAACATATTTATTACTTTATATACAATTTTAAAACATCCATTATTTGATACAATTAGCCATCTCTGATAAGAAAATAACATATCAAATTTGGGGCTTATATTAATAATAGTTTGGCATATACCTTCTGTATGCTGTAGATATTTATACATGCTTTTTAGAATAAACTTGTCTATGTCAATTATTTCCCCTAAAAACTGAAAGAAATATGTATATATATATGTATATATGTTCAAGTGCCTAGAAGACTACCCTTTGCTATTTGCTAAATAGTTGACTAGAGTTTTACAGGTGTCATCAAAATGATCATGCTAAGAAAATCATTTAATTCTTACAGAATTACATTTCTTCTACATGAAATTACAATAGTGATCATTTATTCTATAGCATATTAGAAAGCTCCAATAATCTTATCCCATATTGTAAATAGTATCTTTAAAATTGTTCACGCATCCTTCTCTTTATGCACAAATACATATACGTATTAGGTTGCTGAGTTATTTTCATGATGACATAATAACAAACTCCTATTCACCTTAAATAGGACTTAAAGGAGAAAATAAGGAAATTATTCTACCCAAGTCTATCTTTGTTTTCTATTGCTGTGATAAACACTGTGATCAAAAGCTCAAAAGCAGTGTTGGGTAGCAAAGTGTATGTACATTCAGCTTACAGTTGTAGTCAATTACTGAGGAACTCAAGGCAGGAAGTTACAGGATAGAACTGAAGCAGAGGCCATAGAGGAATGTAACTTTTCTTTTTTTTTTTTTTTTGAGGAATGTTACTTAACTACTTGTTCTTCTCGGCTGGCTCAGTCCGTTTTCTTATACAATCTACAATGATCTCCCCAGGGATGTGTTACCCGCAGTATGCTAGAAACACCTATAAACTATAAAGCCCAACCAACTCAGTTTTTAAAGAAAATCCATTTTGTGTGAGACCAGGGGCGAAATTCCAATTCCAGGAAGAAAACCACAAAATCCACTTAAGCAAATATCCCATGGCAACCCCCAACTCTTAGCAGCAGCCAGTCAGGCTGCAATAGCAGGGTCAATGTACATATTGATAACTTAAGATATCCTGCAGAAAATAAATAACCGAGTCATACTGTTTGTCAGGTGGTTTTGCTGTGTTCAGTTCCTGCAGATTATGCCAGAAATGCAGTTTTTAAAGTATTAACTTGCTGACCCATATAGAAATTCTCCAGGCTTCCTGTAACCATGATAAATACCCTGCATCCCTAGACTCAGGGCTGTCACTCTGACCTGCTTCATTGATGACTTTGAGAGTCCTTGCTCCTGAGGTGCTAATAAAGGCCCTTATGTGTTTACATGTGAATTGACTTCTCATTGGCCTTTGGGGTCCCTACAACTTTGGCACAACCTAGCAATCATTAATCAAGGAAATTCTCCATAGACTTAATTACATATCAATCTGATGAAGACAATAACCCAACTGATGTTCCTATTCTAAAATGTGTCCTTGTTTGTATTAAGTTTACAAAAGATAATCAGTGGAGTTGCCAAACCAGTAATTATATTGGCATTACTTGCAGAAGACTTTGTGAAAATGCTTATCACATGATTGATTCCAATGCAATTGTATCAGGTGTAGTTCATTCTAACTTGGGTAAATCCTAAGAAATCTTTATCCAGAAATCTCTCTATACAACTCTTACTCAGTACTACTGGCCTGAGAATCTCCTTTCCTAAGCAATTTTACTACTTGTATAATACAGGTTTGTGAATCTTGTAAATTTCATGAGGTTCCTGAAACTACTAAGTTTCCTTAGAGTGTGGGAGAAAATAGCTATCCACACCAGGCAAATGTAAGTTGTTTATTCTTTTAAATCACGTGCTTATAAAGTTAATATAAAACTCTGGGGTTGGACCCTGCTAATTAGGGTTACCATTTAGCATGGTCAGGATCGCTCTCTTGAGCTCAGAGCAAAATGGAGAACTCCCTTTACCAGAAGAGCTTTTCCTTCTCTGACCTTGTCTGTGGAGTCTAAAACTCCCACACCCTATACCTGCAGAATGTCACATAGCCCTGAGGAGATTACAAGTTCACCTTCCCCTTTTCCAGAAAAGAACCTGACCAACAGATATCTGGGATTCCTGCAAAGCCTCTCCATGCAAATGAGGCATTCACAGAACTTTAAAACTCTAGCCAATGATTTTCATTTACCCTGAAAACTCGTTTCCTCTTTCCAAGGCCCATATGTAGGTTTACCCTGAATAATGCGTATGAGTACAAACCCACCCCAAATAAAGGTATATGCACAAGGTAAGAGCATATCAGAGAGCTATTTCATTGAAGCTCCTCAGAGATGACCTTTTTTTTAAGCTATAACACTAAAATCCCAGAGAAGCACCACCAACCCCACCCCTGCACTCACTCCCAGCCAGAGGACCCTGTAGAACTCCATCCTTTCTAGAATCCACTTCATCCTTTCAGGACAGAGCACAACTCAACCTCAAAACTCATACCATATTCCAGATAAAGGGAAATAATGAATTCAAGTATCTCAACAATGTGGGTTAACATATCCAGTAACTTTTATACTGAAACTTTGTGCTATCCTGTATATTATACAGAGAAAAAAGGGATAAACATTAATATCCTACTGATAAAACAATCAATGTTAGTTTTTCCAGAGAGAGAGTATTTCCCCGTGTGTTATTTATTCAATAAGGTCATCCAGTCAGCATTTATAAATTGACTGCTAAATGTTAGGAACTGCAATGAAGCTGAGTTAAGCAGCCATTGAATGGTACAATGAAAATCAAAGTGGAAAAGGACAGAGCAAGCGCTACAGTGTTGAGTAAAGGACACTTTTGGGCACAAGTGAATGAGTAATCTAAGGCCATGATCATGAGAGTTTTCAAAGAGATTTTTTTTTCTTCCCCAGATAGGGTTTAAAATGAAATATATCAATGTATGACATGCATTTCAAGTTCAGTGTGACACGAGAAGAGGAGCAAAAGTACAGACCACAGGGAACATTCAGGGAACTCTAGTACTTTCTAGTGCTTTCTGTTGCAAGAATAATAAGCTTAAGTGATAGATGGTAAAGAGAAGAGACAGATACACAGGAGCATCTAAATAGTGAGTGAAGAAGTTGAGACTATGGTGACAATGACAAGATGCAAATTAATCTTCCAGAAGCAGAAGAACTCAATATTCTTCCAGAATCAAAGAATGGTTGCAGTGTGGTAACTATGATGAGATGCAGATGAAGAGGACTGGGAAATGCAGAACTCAGGAATGCGAATCTAAGCTAATTAGGAAACTCTTCCTGAGAACTGGGGGGTTAAAAGTTAAATGGGAGCTGGGTGCAGTAGATTTCAGCACTGTTTGTTTGTAGACATATTGTGAACTGTATATGTTTAATTATTTAATGTGCTTCAGAAGCTTATGAATGAAAATGAGGGTGGGCCTTATTTGCATTACCTATCTCTGTATTTTTTACCTAAGAAACTGCAACATCTCTGTGTCTATATGTATGTGACTGTCTGCTTGCTCCTTTGTGTATGCATGTGTGTTAGCTAGATTTGGGGTTTTGTTTCTTCCCATTCAAAGGAACATGGCTATGACTTCAAATTTAAGTTACAGCCAGTTACTAATCCTGGTTAGTCACACAAGCTCAGGGAAATCATGACTTCTTGTCTTATCCTTAGTTCTGAAACTTTAAAATTTTTATTTTTGGGATTATATCTCTCCCTGCCCTTTCCTTCCTTCAAATGTTCCAACATACCCCACTCCACTCTCCTTCAAATTCATTGCCTCTTAGATCAGTAATTTTTATAGCATACATGTATGGATATGTAGATAGATAGATAGATAGATAGATAGATAGATAGATAGATAGATAGATGGATAGATAGATTCCTAAGTATAGATTCCTAAGTATAGCCTGCTCAGTTCATATGTTGCTTCTGTGAGTGCTTTCAATTCTAAGTGTTTATCACTGGACAGCAATTGGTGTGTTCCTCCATGGGGTGGACTACCTGGGAATGATCAACTGGGAAGGATTGCCTTACGTCATTGTCTTCACTAGCATTTGATTTTCCCTAGCATTACGGGTTTCATGATCGAAGAGATGAGTAATTGAATTTAAGTGAGTAGTTCACACTATAACTAAGTTTTACTCAACAGTATTTTCCTAAACATTTCCATGACTATAAACCTCTTTAGAGCTCTGCATAGTGGAATGAAGAGGAAATAAAGAACACAAAGGGAGGAGATAGATAGGAGTTTTTGCAGGATTTAATTCTTGACCTGTCACTGATTTCTGGAATAGGAACTGTAAATGAGTTGCTTCTTCCCACCAAAGAAGTTATCTATTCTCTGTGGAAATAATCCAACTTTATTGCTTTATGTCTATTCCTAAATATTTTATGTTAGAATTATTATCTGAACTTGAAAGCATAATAAATTATTTGCCAATTAGATTTGATTCAGAAAAGTTTATTAAACATTTACTCTGATGAAAGAATAATTTACATATCACCCAAACTGGGTCTCTTTAGGTCTTATGCTTAGTGCTTTGCTGTGCACATTAAACACTCAATAAATGTTTGTTAAATTAAATTAAATTAAATTAAAGAAGTTGCTTATACTGCAGCTCACATGCCCTTCCATGATTAATGAATCATCAGTAAGTGAGAAATTAATGAGTATGCTTTTCGTATCAGGAGAAAAAATGCATTTTGTTTTGGAGAGGGACAAAATTTCACAGCAGGAAGGAAGAGAGACAACTTGAGGAATTAACAGAAAGGAAGCTTGCAATTACAAGCTACTGACGTGGACAAATTTAAAATAGCTGCCAAAATCACTACCCGGGAGCTGACATCCACAGTGGTTTCAAGTTAATCAAGGCTTCCAAGCTGCTTTGCTATACAGTTAGTAACAGACGAAATGAAAAATCTATCCGTGACAGCTCCAAGCAGCTAAAGTTCAAGTTCAGACTTCTTATTGCTGCTGTTTGCTGTCACCTTGCCTGCATGGTTCTTCCTCATTCTTGTAATCAAAGACTCTGTGCACACAGTGAGAATCCTACACTAAATCTAGGCTGCCATGAATTGAAAGGATGGAAGTGCTAGAGAAGGATCCTGAAGGGAATATTTCTTAAAACTCACATGACATGTAAGAGAGTTACAGCAAATAGGGAAATTTAAGCAATCAGGCAATCAATGGGTGGAAGGGCACAGCATGGAGCAGCTGCTCATGAGGTGAAATGTAATTATCAGTGGGAAGCAGCTATGGCCACAAGAAATCTGCAGGAGCTAGCAAACAGAAAAAAAGATGCAAAACCATCCTGCAATCTGGTAATTAGTAAATCTAGATAAAAATCAGGATAAAACCTGGATAATGATTAGGGAGAATAACAAATGACTAAGCAATAGGTGAGAAAAGCTAATCAAATATATATCCCTAGGTGTCATATATATATATATATATATATATATATATATATATATATATATATATATATATATATGAATGCTCATATTTTTGGATATGTATGAATGGTATATATTTTTGGACCTATAACATCATTTATTTTACTTGGATGCCAATGAGTGAAAAACCATTCATAAGGTTGGTTTAATGTTCAGTCAGCAAGTCTTAGAACTGTATTTCTCAATTATGAACACACAATATTAGCCATGGATCATTGAAAAAAAAAAACGATTGAGATATAAGTCAAGTATCTACCACAACAAAGTACATTATTAATCCATCTTCACTTTTCTTCAATAATATTATTTGGGAAACAGAGAGGAAGAAAATATATATAAATAGAATGCCCACCATACACTCAGCAACATATACTTGTCCTGCCAGTATCTGACCATTTGGAATTTTACATTGGTACTTCCATTGTTGTTTTGCTATTAATGATAGCATCATACAATGATGAATTACTAGATATAATGGACAGAGAGTAAATATATAATTAGTAGTATTAGAAAATGATAAGCATGCCTAATAATAGGAAGAAGCTAACTTGAAGAATCATGACAAGTCAGCATCTGGCCCTCTCAGACCCTGTGAGTGTCTACCAGAGGAGGAAAGAGTCCTTTGCTCCATTTCATGTGTTCCATGCACATTGATCAAGGTGGTCAGTGAAAATGAGGGTCTTGGGCTTTAATTAAGAATAACCTGTTAATGTATACACAGAGAAACAGAGAATAATGATGATAAGAGTCATATCATTATCTCCACTAGCATTGTTTCACAACAAAACTCCTCTTTCACTCATGTTCTCCTGTTCTTCCCTTTTAGGTATGGAAACAGGATGTTCAAGTCTCACTTGGTGTTAATGACCAGAAAAAAGGAGTGGTTGCAATTTTCATTCAAAGTACATATGCAGATGGAAATAGTTTTCAGATTTGACAAAGAATGGTGACTTTATATTGGCAACTAATTTGAGTTATTTGAAGTAAAGACAACAATGATCCCCTGCAAAAGGTTTGCTTTTTTTTCTGACACTTCCAATTAATTATATACTAACAAGTTTTCCATTACTGATGAAGTTATACCAACCCACAGCAACCTCCACATTGTCACTGACATTTTAGCATTTCAAATTAAAATAAATATCTGTGTAAACTAATTTCTTCAATTATCTCAGTATTCATTTATACATTGTATAAAGGCATCAGCATAACAACATTTTAAATGTGATTATCTTAATTCTTTCTTGGTTAAGACAGGATAATGTCAGCAGGCTTGGACTTGCTTAAAATTATTATAAAAACATGCATTTTATTTTACAATCTCATTTCTACGAATGATATAGACATGTAAATCCACTTTGAAAGTATAGGCTAAATTTGGGGTAAAAAATGCCAAAATTTATATAAAAGTAATTATCCCAAATAACTGTAAATATTTTTTAATGTAGCATATTGCAACACTTAATTTTTCCTACTGTCAACAAATTTCTTCCTTTATGTATGACTTTAGGTTTTATAGTGCATTCATTAGGCCAGCAATAGCTAATCTGGCCACAAAATAAACTAAAAATGTTTTCCCAGCTTCATAAATGTGTGTGCTGTTACATTCCTCACTAATTCAGAGCAAGAAGACAGTCTGTTAGGTATCTGAGAATTGAGTTCATTGGAATCAGGTCATGGGGTTTTTGAGGAAACATGTGAATTAACTCAGGACATGCTTTTGATTTATTAGCTGACTTCTGTGAAGACATATGAGAATTCTTGGTTCTTATATTCTGAGACACTTTTGAGACAATCAAACATCATGCTCACTTCTCCCTTCCTTCTATTCCTGGGAGAAAGGACAATCAGTCTTAGGAAATGTTCCAGAATCACCAGACTAAGAGTTTTCTTTTTAGTCTGTTAAAAATCTATATTTTGAAAGAGAAAATAAATGATGCATTGTACTTACCCTATGGACGTTTGGATTCTGTTTTTAGTCAGCTTTTATATTGAAAATATATAGTAACTAATAAAATGTCTTCTACTGCTGTAGTAATTTGATCATTTAAAAACAGTTACAGTTTATCAGATTATACAAACTTCTAGAGCTCCAAAATAAAATTAGACCTTGAGGGACCAAACAAGCAGTGAATAGACTCTTCAAAACGAGTTGATAAACCATGATAGAGAATGGAAAAGTAAATGACTTTTACCATAAGTGAACACTTACTTACTGCATATTCATCGATGCTAAGGAAAGGTAAAGCAGCTCACTTGGACTGCTGAAGATAATCCTTCCTACAACCCATGGGGCAAATTTAGGAGTCAACAGCATTTTGCAATAAAAAAATACGCAACCTCAGGACTAAAGGCACTGTCCAAGGTTTCTTAACAGAGTATGAATAAAATGTTGGTTCCTTGTCTCTATAGTTTGCAACCCTAAATTGTTTTTTTTTTCCCTCAGTTCTAAAACATGGTAAGTGACCTTAACTTCCATTTATAAATCTTTAAAATATAAATGATCTACTGCTCCAGACATCTAGGAAGTGTGTGTGTGTGTGTTTACATATTATAATTATATACACACATAAATGTGAAGATGTGAAAGACTGATGTTTAGTAAAATAGACTTTTGTAGATACTGGAAGCCAAGATATTTTGGAATTTCAGAGATGATACGTTACATGTGATTTACCACATGTAAATTTACTGAATCTCCCAGTACCTTTAGAATAAGAATTCAAATGCAGTAGCCCTATTAATTATTTTCTTCTTACTGCTATCTTTAAAAAGCAATCTTAAAAAAAAAAAAGCCATTTCATTGTATGTGGTTCACTAACAGAATTACTGTAAGGAAGGGCATAGTGTTTCCATCTTTGTTCATGTTTCTTAGAACACCGTAATTTACTGTGTTAGGAGCAATTCTGATACACACATGATAGCTTGTATGATGAGGTAAGTACTTTTGATTACTAAGTTATGGACATAACACACTCAGCTTGTTCTTAAATTTAGTCTCTGCACTCCTATCCACAACAACCATAAACACGATAAACACCAAGTAGCGTAGGGACAGAAGAGTCTGGCTTATATTTGGTTTGTCTACCCGTGATTATGTTGTACATTCCATTCTTTTATTAGATTCAAACTGTCTGAAAATGAAAACATCAAAATGTAGGATGATTCTGATAATAATTTTGAATATGTTATTAAATGCCTATGAGCTGTACATTTTTATAAGACACTCCTTGGGCTCACAGATGATTTAGAAGCTAGGCTGCACTAAAGCCATTTCTTTAGTCCACTCCCTATATTGTTCCAAAATACCAGGGATTGGCGATGGGGCTTTACAAATAGGTGAAGGTAATCAAGATATGGCCAAGATGTCTCAATTCTTCACGAAGATGAGCCTGAGTCTAGGATCACCTGGTCAATTGTGTGGCAAGTTACTTTAAAGTGGCGTTACCATCTTAGATGTGAGTCTTTAGGTAACAGCTTTGCTAAGAACCCAGAGATGCCATTTGATCCTATAAGGTCGTGGACAGTCCATACTCTCCACAGTATTACAGACTTCTTCAGAAAACAAGGATTTCCACAGACTTGTTGGTTTCTGGAAAGTAAAAGTGGGTGTGAAGACTGCTGGTGCTAGTGCTGGTGCTGACAATAATTTATAATCTCATTTGGTGAAAAATTAAGCAATATACTTAAGCAAAACACTACCTGCCTCACAAAGTACACAACACTTTTTCCAGATGTATCTCACCTGCATTACTTCATTTGGGCTCATAACTCCATGGTAGAAGGAAGAAATCTTTTCATACATTAGATCAGAAAGCCTAGGAAGCAGTGCACTACTGACTGTTATATGATGATTGAAATGTTCTATATGTGCGCTTTCTATTATTATCACTAGTCACATGTATCTTTTGAAGCACTTAAAATGTGGTTAAGTGATCAAACAGTTGAATTATTTTTAATTATTGAATTTTTTTAATTTGTGGGCTTGTGTGTGGGTGTGTATGGGTGTATGCGCACATGCACTAACACATGCATGCACACATGTGCACTTTAACTTGAATATGGAGAGGCCAGAGGAGTGAGTCAAATATCTTCTTTAGAGTTCATATTCTTTCCTCCCTCCCTCCCTCCCTTCCTTCCTTTCTTCTTGCCTTCCTTCCTTTCTTCCTTCCTTCCTTCCTTCCTTCCTTCCTTCCTTCCTTCCTTCCTTCCTTCCTTCCTTTTTCTCTCTTGTGTGTATATCATGCATCTGAGAACACATGTACCCACACATGTAGAAGCCATAGGAAAACTTTGAGAACTCAGTCTCGTTTTTGAACTTGGGTCATCAGGGAGCCTTTACCTTCTTTCAGCTTATTTATGGAGGTAGAATTCTGACAGTTGTGGCTATAATCTCTGGCCATGATCTCCTAGGATCCGTGCATCCTATTCCTATACCCAGGAGTACACGGGTGCTGGACATTTTCTCTCAGGTCCCCTTGCTTTCACACTAAGCACTCTTGCTCCATCCTGCCCAGACCAGTGACTGACATTTTAGGTCCTGCTCTCCCAGGTTCATGATACCAACCAGAAGAGTAAGAATCAAGTGCCAATAGCTTCTCCCTTATCCATGCTGTGATTTTGACTGCCTTGATACCATGTGGCTTTCATGAACATAAGCTGTGCTGCTGAAAGGTGAGAACCACAACAAATATGTCATGTCCCACAGCCAGCATTTCACAGCTCCCCTCCACTTCTGCCATCTCTTACATTTTTTTCTACTCTCTTCCATGCTGTTCTCTGAGCTTCATGTGGAAAACATTGCTATAGATAAGTCAATCTGAACTAAGCACTCAGGATTCTTCACAACTGTGACCAGTTAGTTGCTAACCTCCGAGATAACCATTATCCACTACAAACAGAAGCTTCTCTGACCAAAGTTGAGAAACACAAGTCGATGGCCACAAACATAATCATTCTGCTAATTAAAAGGGGGAAACAGACATAAGCTGAAGATCTAAAGTTTGAAAACTGTGGAGCTACCTCTCTGAAAATTTTAACACAGGCTGTTGTGTTGAGAGAACACATAACTTTGTAATGGAGAATATGAATATCAGATTCAGGGTGCCTGAAATAAATTCTGACACTTTTAACTTTATGATCTGGAATAATTCACTTAATCAATATGTGCCTGAGTATCTTCATATAAAAAAGAAAATTTGGATAATAATTATTTATACATAGCTGTGTTGCTAAACTTCAACATAATGAAAAATGAACTTTTTCTCTCAGGTCCCCTTGCTTCCTGGATGTATTTGTTAGTATAAATTATTGTGCAATACTATGATTTCACAGGACACAGACAAATAGTATACTTTTGATTAGCATGTAGTCACTTATACTATTGTAGCATATATTACATTTTTAATTATATAACCTTAGAAACATTTACCTTCAACCATTACTATCTAAATGTGTACTGACAGGGTTAAAGATTTTGATAGTTAGAAATTCATCACGATTCCTATCAAATGAAAATTTTCTGATTATTTTTTTCTATCCCGGATAGTTCCCAAATAACTGAGACAGAGAATTATAGATTAGGTCAAATATCATTAAGCAAAAATATCTGAGTAGCTATTCCTACTCCTCTATGGCACCCAGTTAATTCCAAGCCACTTGCATTCAGTCTCTTCTTGGCTTGCTCTACTGTAGCTCTCTGTCCTCATGTCGCTTGATGACTTCTCCTTGTGCCTGAACTCAAGGCAACTGTCTTCTTCCTCCACCTCGTGGCCCTTCTTCTCCTGCACCTTCACCTGCCTTGTGGTGTACTCTTTCTACTTGGCTCTTCTCCCTGGGAGCCCTATCTGGGATTGGAAGTTGAGTCTTCCCTCTCCTCTGCCCAGTGATTGGCTGTTAACTTTTATGAGACACCAGAGAGAGTTGGGGAGCAACCTTCATACTACATTGATACAGGAGACTCTTTAATATCCATGACCATGCTTGTGTCTTAACTGTAACTAGATCCCGTGGCACAGAAAACAGAATCTGAATACCTAGTGCAGAAGACCAAAACCCCACATTTCACACAAGTATAACCAGGCCTAAACTATGTTCTGTCTCCTACTTTTCTTCAGCCTGTCCCTGCACTTTTGGCCTATATCTTAGGCTCCCAATCCTCACTCAGGTTCTTCTATTTGTTTTATAGACATACACAGACACTCACACAAACACTTTGCATCACACATGCTAGGTAAGTGTTTTAACACCAAACTACATCCCAAGTCCCACTGTTTTTAATAGCTACACAGAATTCAACCCTTATTACAGAGCTAGACCAGATGTTTTCCAATAGTCTGAAACTATTTTCTACCATACCCACAACATTTGCCTTATACTATGTGAACTATGAGGTACAATGATCTTAAAGTTCAAGTCATACAACCTGAGTCTAAAGCCTGCCATTTATTGACTCCAACAAGACTGTCCTTTAGCCTTTCTTGACTCCATGTTCATCATTTTTAATATGTAACAGAACTGTTGTAATAATTTCAAGTTATTATTGTCTGATTTTGCCTTCTCTCCCTGTGATAGAAACAACAGGATACAGATCTCTGAGAAGGAGAATCAGGGTAAGAACTCTGTATTAGTTAGGCTTTTACTGCTGTGAACAGACACCATGACCAAGGCAAGTATTATAAAAAACAACATTTAATTGGGGCTGGCTTACAGATTCAAGAGTTTCAGTCCATTACCATCAATGTGGGAGCATGGCAACATCCAGTCAGCCATGGTTCAGGAGGAGCTGAGAGTTCTATGTCTTCATCCATAGGCTGCTAGTGGAAGACTGACTTCCAGGCATCTAGGGTGAGAGTATTAAACCCTCACCCACAGTGACACACCTACTCCATCCAGGTCATACCTCCAAATGGTGCTGCTCCCTGGTCCAAGAATAGACAAACCATCACACACTCAAAGGAGGTACAGAGGCAGGTACCAATGCTGAGACGATAAATACTGATTGCTGTCCAAAGCTCAGCTTGCTTTAATATACAACTCAGGTCTAGCTGTCCAGGGACTGACTACAGCCCCAAGTTTATGTGGAGGAACCTCTATTAATCAAGAAAATACCCCCAAAGACTTGCTTACAGGCCAATCTTATGCAGTAATTTCTCAACTGGTTTCCTCTTCCCAGCTGACCCTGGCTTATAATAAGTTTTCCAAAATTATCCAGAAGTTATATTTTACATCATATATATATATATATATATATATATATATATATATATATATATATATATATATATATATATATCATATTTTGGGTATCAATTTGACTCAATCTAGAGTCATCAGAGAAGGAGGAGCCTCAGTTAAGAAAAATGCCTCTATGAGATCCAGCTGTAAAGCATTTTCTCAATTAGTGGACAATGGGGGAGAAGGCCCAGCCCATGGTAGGTGGTAGGTGGTAGGTGGTGTAGGTGGTAGGTGGTTCCATCCCTGAGCTGGTAGTCCTGGGTTCTAAGGAAAGCAGGCTAGTCAAGTCATGTAGAGCAAGCCAGAAATCAGCACTCCTACATAAACTTTATATCAGCTCCTACCTCCAGGATTCTGCTTGACTATCTTCAGTGACTGAGTACAATAAGGAAGTGTTAAGCCAAATAAACACTTCCCTCACCAACCTTTTGGTTATGGTGTTTCATTGTCACAGCAATAAAAACCCTAAGATATTTTACAAGTCCTCAATAAACTTAAGTTAATACCAATATCCAATTTTATTCATCATTATTATCTTTAGTAGAATAAGCTTCTACCCAACAAAGTGACTCAAGAATTTAATTGATCTTTCAAGTTAATGTCGTCTTATCAGAAGTAAATAGTATTTACCTTGATATTCTTTATTGTTGTAAAGAAAATAAACTCCAAACTTGGTGTCTTTGAAAACTTATTTCATAACTCTTACAAGTCATCAATATGGGTACAGCACATGACGCTCCATTTCTTGGGAGGCTGCAGTTAATGTACACATGGCTAAGGGACAAACAATGCTCAATTAGGGAAGAATCTGTTTCCAAGCTCATGCTTTGTTGGCTTCTATATCTTACAGGCTGTTCATCTGGAGGCTTCGTCTACTTCCTGGATATTTGCCATGGGTCATGTTCCATTTCTTGATATGTTAAATAAACTCTTTATAGAACGATGTATCACAATTTAACTCCTTTGTCAAATAAAAATGAAAGTGAATATGGAGCAGTCATAGCAGTACCTAATCAGGGATGATTTCCCAACACTTTCTTTCCATTAAAGGAAAAGTCAAAGTCAAGCTCACATTCAAGGTAAAGAGATTATACAAGAGTGTGACTGTTGTCATCTTTGAATGCCTGAAAAACCTCATAAGCTCACTGCTGAAATTAAATAGAATTAATGTATCAAAACTTTATTTAAAGTGTCATGAGGAGATTCAACACAATTGTGATGATTTGTATATACTTGGCTCAGGTAGTGGCACAATTAGAAGCTGCTGCCCTGTTAGAGTAGGTGTCCCCTTGTTGGAGTAGATTTGTCACTGTGGGTATGGGCTATAAGATCTTCATCCTAACTGCCTGGAAGTCAGTACTCTGCTAGCAGCCTTCAGACGAAGATGTAGAACTCTCAGCTCCTCCTGCACTATATCTGCCTGGATGCTGCCATGCTCCAGTCTTGATGATAATGGAGTGAACCTCTGAACCTATAAGCCAGTCACAATTAAATGATGTTATGAGAATTGCCTTGGTAATGGTGTCCACAGCAGTAAAGTCCTGATTAAGACAGGAGTTGGTACCAGGAGTGGGGTATTGTTATGATAGGCCTGTCCATGTTTATGTTTGGGAAAATGTAAATTTGGGGACTTTGTATTTGGAAAGCCATTGAATGGTTTAAGTAGGACTTAATGAGCTAACCTAGTAGGAATATGGAAGACTTAGCTGCTATAAGTGATTTGAACTGTGTGGACCTGGCTCAAAAAGTTTTAGGAAAGAGCTTCAGTATGTGGCCTAGAGACAATTTTTGTAGTATTTTGGTGAAGAATGTGGCTGTTGTTTTGCCATTGTCCGAATCTGCCTGAGGCTAAGATGAAGAGACTCAGATTAATTGCATTAACAAAGGAAGTCTCAGAAATGCCCAGCACAGACTTTGTTCTCTGGTTAAGTCTCATTTTATAGAAGTTTAGCAACCTGAGAAATAAAAAAACCATAAAACATATTGTTCAAGTATTAGAGGGGTGCCAGGAAATGAAATGGACCTGAATCCTGTGTTTAGGGGATAACAAATTAAGGGAGTGGGACTTTGGGACAAGATCCTCCCCAGCTAAGTTTAGATTCAGCATGATGGTACACACCTTTTATTCCAGGAGATAAAGCCAAGCAGATCTCTTGAATTCAAGGTCAGCCTGAGACAGAGCAAGTTCTAGGTGAAGACAAGCTTAAATCCAGGCATGGTGATTCACACTGTTAATCCCAGGAGATGGACATGCAGATCTCTGATTTCAAGGTTAATCTATAAAGCAAGATCCAGGACAGCTAAGCTTATGTAGTGAAGGAGTTGGAAAAGAGGAAGCTAGTGATAATGTAATAGAACAAGGGGGCCATGTTCCAGCTCCTGCAAACAGCAGAACTTGGCAGCTTCGGCCATTTCTCTCTGACTTTATATTCAAGAGGAGGAGGAGACTACTGGGAAAATTGATGCTGACTAGCTGAATCTTAGAATTAGCAGTGATTAAGAAGATACCAGCATCACTGAGATGAAATCTTCTGGGAAGTTTTCTGAGAACACAAAGAATCTATGTTCCAAATATAGCCAAGGTTGTAAATTATTCTGCAGCTCTATTTGGTAATGTGTAAGAGTCATCCAGGGATACTGGTTTTGAAGGCATGAAGAGGTCATAAAGAATAGCTAAGGTTTATCACTGTTCGAGGCCTTGGAAGACCATTAGTGAAGGTGCAGCCTCAGTTATAGTTGGGACAGGACTGAAGTGGTCAGGCATTGGAATTGAGGCTTATCACCATGAAGAGAGCCTATGAGAAGCTTTGGACAAGCCTATGGGGGCCTGAAAATGGAATGTGATGGCTTGTATATGCATGGCTCAAGGAATGGCACAATTAGAAGGTATGGTCCTATTAAAAGTAGGTGTGACTTTGTTGGAGTAGTTGTGTCACTGTGGGAGTGGGCTATAAGGTCCTCATCCTAGCTGCCTGGAAGTCAGTATTCTGTTAGCAGCCTTCAGATGAAGATATAGAACTCTCAGCTCCTCCTGCACCATTATCTGCCTGGATGCTGCCATGCTCCTGCCTTGATGATAATTGACTGAACCTCTGAACCTGTAAGCCAGTCCCAATTAAATGATGTCCTCGTGAGACTTGCCTTGGTCAATGGTATCTGTTCACAGCAGTAAAACCCAAAGACAACAATCAAATGTGTTTTTGTAAAACCAGTGATTAGGGAGATGTAAGCCTGGAATGGGGAAAGAAGAGCTGAGGGCCTCACCCCCTGCTTCTAACCAGAAGACAGAGGAAGGTAGCCTCCAAATAGAGACTGTGGGTGGTATCCAGACAATGTATAAGTCCTCTGCTGATACTCCTTCTTCTGGAGTGTCTGAAGACAGCTACAGTGTACTTACATATAAGAAATAAATGAATCTTTAAAAAAAGTCAGGAAAAAAAACCAAAACAAAAAACAGAAGGGAAGGAAGAGGAGGGGAGGAAAGGAAAGGAAGGAAAAGGAAAGGAAGAAAGGAGAAGGAAAGAGAGAGAGAGAGAGAGAGAGAGAGAGAGAGAGAGAGAGAGAGAGAGAGAGAGAGAGAGAGAGAGAGAGAGAGAGAAACCTCAACCTGACATCAGCAAATAGCTACATTTGGCAAACTACTAAACAACCAGTGAGCAAAGCCAGGCCCACACTCCTCTGATGAGCTTCAGAGAAAAACCAGGGCCTGCAGACACCTTGATTTTAGTGCACTGAGGCCCATCTTAAGATATAAAATAAAAGCTGTTTTGAGGTGGTAACTTCACAGTAATTCTTTACAGCAGCAACACTAACATAAAAAGATTGTTCAATCAACTTTTTCTTAAAAGACCCAATTATATTGATTTAAGAATAATGTAATATGCTAATATAAATTTACCTTCTTAAAGTCAGCAATTTAAAAATATGTTAGAGGCATAAATCAATGTGTTCTTAACATTTTTATTGGTAAATTCTTTAGAGCCTAAAAACCACTAAAAGGCAAAAGGAGGATATAGGATGCCATTATATTTTCTTTGTACTTAAAGGTAAAAGATTAATCAATTTTTCTTCTTTAAATTCTCATAGTAAATGAAATATACTAATTTTTCAGTACTTCTTAAAAGACCACAGTCAAGTCTTCATAAGATTCTTTGTACACCTGTAAGAATAAATCTAGGTTAAAAATATTAATGTGTTGAATTTACAAATGCAAAATATGATATTCCTTGCTTATTATCTTCATAGTCACCAAAAAGATCCGTATTAGGCCATGTCTGTCTTCTCTTTGGCTTTTTATTTCTCATTAACACAGTCTAGCAATATTTCTGGCTCAGGAATAAAACCCAGCTCGGGTTTTTGTTCAATAAATGAGTGGATATGTTTTAAAAGCAAGTTTTAAAATAATAAAAACAAGTTTTCTAAAACTACTAGCTCACTACAAAGATTAATTTAGTATACTATATAAATATATCCAGAAATTATTTTAAATATTTTCAGCAGGAATTTTAAATGCTATGCTTCCTGGCATTCTTAAGAATCTTCTAATATAATTCAAATTTCTTGTGCAGTTATTATTGAGATACTGTGGTGTTCATGAGACCTATTAAAACTCTTTGAACTGGAGATGTTTTCTGAAAAATGTCTTCTCTATCCATGATTGTGTGTGCACATGTGTGTGATGTGTTTGTTTATATGTAATTGTTATTATGTGGGTGTATGTGCTTATATGGGGGGGACATAGTGAAGGATTCAAGAGCAGGTGTTCTTTCCATTTTGAGTATCTAGCATGCAATTTGTCCCTCCGGCTTGGCAGAAAGTACCTTCATTCCTGAGCCTTCTCCCTGGTCCCATTTTTATTTATTTATTTATTTATTTATTTATTTATTTATTTAAATTTCACCTTTGTCCTCATAAAAATCCAGTGAACTAGGCAAGAAAATATGCAGCTGTCTTCCCAGCACGTAGCAGATGAGACAGAAGTGCTTTGAGGCCAACCACATCTACACTGCAAAAGCCAGTATCAAAAGCAGAAAAACCAAGCCAAAACAGTCAATCACAGCCTACCTTGGGCTACCTTCCTGCACAACTAAGTCAAAGCCTTGCTCTTCAAAGAGAAATCATTATTGTGAACAACAGCTCCCAACCTAATAATAATGGAACTGCATTACTTTAAATTTTTTGGAACACTTTCAATATAATATATGATAATATACATCAAACTGATGAGTATTTTGTATCCCTTTAAGCTATCTTAGAATCATGTCCATACCTTCCAGTTAGAGTAGGCCATATTTCAAACCAGTCACAAGAAGATAGTGGCCACCATGGGGTGGGTATACTGGTGCATCTCTAGACACCTCCCTGCAGTCCTTGTCTGTATTCCACACCCACTGTGGCAACCTGGAGCTCCTCCTACTGTGTCTTCTACACTCTCCACTTGTTACTTGTTAGAAAAGGATTTGTTTGCTTTCTTTGTCCTCCACCCTATTTTGCTTCCAAGTTCTCCTTTAATGTACTCCGGATACTAAGTTTTGTTTTTTATTTAAAAAAAAAAACACTTTAAAAAACAAAACAAAACAATGAATCAGAACTGTACTGAGTGCATGATTCTGAGGTTCTTATTACAGTCTCCTTTATCTTGTCCATGTGTCATGCACTGAGTAAGAACTCTGCTGCTCTGGGTAATTCCTGAAACAAAATATAATGAAAAGTTTTGGGGCATTGGAGACAATTGTATTCTTGCATCACTACCTCCACAAGCCTGGGTCCAGCTGGTGCAGGATGGATGCGGGGCGGGGTCGGTAGCATTAAAAAGACTTTACAACTTTTTACTAAGTACCTCACGACCGACCCACCCAGCCAGGGCCATTCCAGCTCCTTGTCACTGGACGTCTTCCACCGGGTGGCCTGCAGCCTCTGCTCCGAGTGGCTGCCCGATGGGGACCTAGTGCTCTGCCACACCTTCGGGGACAAGGTCAGACCGACAACCGCGAGGAACAGTCCCCGGCCCTAGGTGCGCAGGCGCCGGGTCGCCAGCCGGCGGCACTTGTCCTGCGGCCGTCAGCGGCGTCCTAGGGCCCAGAGCCTGCGGGCAGAGCCCAGACCTCCCGCTGGGCCACCACAGGAAAGCCTCTTCACGCCGGGCCCTGACCCCGCGCTGACCCGGTGACGCTTCTGCCATTCAGAGGCAGTTTTGCGGACCAATCCCAGCGCGTGGAGTGTCCTCTTCCTTTTGTCCCTTCGTCCCTTCGGCTCCTCGGCATTTCCCGTGGCCCGGCCTCATCCGGCTTCCCTCAGGCCCGGCGTCGCTGCTGGGTGTAATTTCCCAGATTTCTCCTCAGCCACTTCCGGGTCTCCGGTCGTTCCGGAAGCCCGCCAATTCCGGAAGCGAGGGCGACCCAGATTCGGCCGGCCAGGAACCGCGCGGCTTTCGGGAGAATGGTTGAGGAGAGGCGGTGCGGCGCCCGGGCGCTCCGCAGAGCCCGCAGGTCAGTGTCCGCTCGGAGGTGCCCCGCGGGACGGCGTGCGGGCGCCACGCTCTGGGAGGACGGCCCGCGACGCTTGCCCCGGCCGCTGGCCGCTGTGGCGCAGGCCCGTTTTGGCAGGAGCCGGTCTGTCCCCGGCTTTCCGCAAAGGCGGTGAAGCCGATCCGGACGCCCCGGACGCCCCGGACGCCCCGTTTTCCTCTAGTTTAACGCTGTCACGCCAACAACGCGGTCGTGCAGCGACCGAGCCTCTGCGTCCCTCCGCGGCGACGCTGCAGACAGCCCGGAAAGCGCCGCCTCGCCTTTTTGACAGTACTAGATTGAGTTCTTTAACTCTTAAATAAGAATCTCTTGTAGTTTATGAAAAAGGTTTTGTTTTTTGTTTTTTTTTCAGTGTTTTGGAGTTTCAACCTTTTCAAGAGCCCATTCTTGGTCTCCGTGGGGAAGAGTTATTGAAGGGTTTCTTACCAGTTAGTTTCTGACTTACATTGAAATCCATTGGTTTGTTATAAGGACTGTGATAATCATTTCTGTTCTTCTTTTGGGGGTCCGCTAATTTATTCACGTGCCATTTTCCACACACCAACACTTAGCAAAAGAACTTTTCACGGATTGAAACTTTCCCAGACTATCGGTTTCAAATATTCTGGTGGCACTTTTTGCCATATTTTCATCTTGACTACTTTAGATAATTGATGTAGGACTAAGAACCCCCATCCCGTTTGTAGTCAAAACATCCTCCAGGAATGTGTGGCCTTTAGTTAAACCTGAACAGAATGGATTTGGAGTGGCTGACTTTTCTTTCTTTTTACTGTCTTGATCTTTTTTCTGCTATCAATTACTTGTATCCAGAATGATTACAGTTGAAAGGTCATGACCCAGGAGAATTGACAGAGGAGTCAGTAGGATTAGTAGGAAAAAACCTTTTTTTTTTCTCTTTAAAAAGTAAAGTAACTGAGCATAGTAGGCCACTAACATGAAAAGAATAAAGTTCTAGTCTTGATTGTAGTTTGCTTCTGCCCAGCTTTACCTTTTGGCCTAATTCTCTTTTTTAGTAATTAGAGGTAGCACTCAATCTGTGGCTTTAAAATTGTTCCATAAAAGAACTTTTGTAGAAATTTCCTGGAGCCATGCAGAGGAGAGACAAAACAAGCCGGCTGTCAACTGTAGTTTAACAAGCACAGCTATTTATATGTTCTTTCATAGCAGTGTTCCTGTAAGGATCTAATTCATATCTCGGACCAGATTATCTGTCTTGCTCTTCAGCATGAAAATTCTTAGCACAATTGTTCATTGTTTTCAGTATACATTCGTCTGGTTATTCTGGCGTCCTAAAGTTATGTATTCTTTATTTCTAAAAGGGACAAACATGACAATGCTGTCTTATTTTATAAAAATAGAAAAGTTTAATTCTGTCTTTTTGATCACTCATAGTTCCCATTTCCCTTTCTACTGAATATTCTCGTTTTGTTTAAATTGAAGGTCTTCAAAGTCTTTGCATTAATTTTCTGTTTGATCCACCATTCAATTTCTGAGCCTTGAAGGTATGTGAGGACTTGCTGGTCATGCCTTGTCTAGGAAAATTAGGGATCTAGCACCATATGATCTGCAGGGCATTAAGTAATTTTCAGGTTCCTAGAGTACAAAGAAAGTGTGAGCTGTATCAGTTTTTATGTCAGAACCAACGTTCACTTGAGATTGCTTGCACCTTTCACCCATCCTTGGTGATCTGGGTTGGACAACAGGAATGTAGGCTACATAGTCCCTGTCTTTTTCCTATGAAGTAAAATTCTAAGTATTCTGTGGCCCTCCTGCGTTCCTTCAGAATGTGAGAGAAACCTTGGGAAAAAAGCCTTAGCTGTTCCACCTCTCCTTGACTGTGAGCCTGGCACCGATTTAAACTGAGTTTTTATCCATGGGAGTGGAGATAGGGAAGAGGAGCGTTCACCTCCTGACCTTCTCAGTGTGGACTATGTGCCTTTCCAGCCCATTTCCTTCAGTACAGTCAAAAGTCCCTTTCTATAATGGGTTTTTTTGTTTCTTGGGTTTTTTTTTTTTCTGTATTTAATATGTATTTTTATCAGAGCTCAGATTTCTTTCCTGAGTGAGTAAAGACAAAATACCACCCAATTGTCTTTTCTTCCTTATTAAAACATATCAACCAGGAATGCCAAAGTAATTCTGTCTCTATCTTGTCTAACCCTTGTGTTGAAGATGTGTTGGCATAACATCAACCTTACATACAATTCTGTATTCATAATAAATGATCACACCACATTTTTCACCCAGAGAAGTCTCTTTGTTAGATTTGACTTTCAGTCCCTTTGGTTGAGTCTCTGATCAAATGTATAGGGGAGGGAATGTGGATGGGAGCTTGGGTGATTTACCACATTCCTTTAATTTCTTTCTTCATCTATAGTTTGGAGAGCTTAGTTATGAAATTGGTCTTTTGAATGATCCTGAGGAACAACAACAACAACAACTAAAAAATGCTAAGTTTATTGTGTTCTACGAATTTTGGATTGATTACCAGCAATTTATTAATTGTTACTTGACCTTAAATTATATTTGTTTTAGAGTAGACATAATAACTACTGTTTTAGACAGATTCCAGGACACAAAATAAAAGAAATATGTAGTGTCTGGTACAATTAGGTTTCACTTGGTAATTTCTGTTCCATACTTGGTACTTTTTTGTTCATTTGGGAATATTTTCCCATTCTCTTTTACCATAAAAACTGCAGTTAAATCTATGTTCCAATAATTTTGAAGTCATTTGTAATTCTTCTCTTAAGCAAGTTGATGCAAAAAATCCCAGAATTTCTAGAATACTTTGAAGATGTAGTTTCTTCAGGTATTTCATCTGTCTGTGTGTGCATGCTTAGAATCGAAGTTTGCTATAGTTGATATCTGTGCACTTTAGGCTTATGTAGCCTTTGAAAATAATTCCTGCACTGTGTGCTCTAGTGCCACCTTCAAGTAGTCATACTGCTGGGCCATCATCATCTTGTTGGTATAGGGCACAGGGCAGAGCATGCCCTGCCACTTCTAGTATGGTGACTTTATAGTAGTTATTAATCTTTTAAGTTCTAATTTTTGTTTTAATTTTTCTATAGCTGCCCCTTTATCATATATTCCGCTATATTTTCTTTACAGTTTTTTCAAAGTTTTATATTACCATGTCTCTGATTGGGAAGGGGTTCTTGTTTTTTAATTTCCTCTTTCCAAGCTTTGAGAAAACACTTCTTGTAAATGACAATTTTTTGTTGTTGTTGTTTACAGTTGTTTTTTCCCCCCGTTGATGAGGAATGTATTATAAAATGACTTGTCCAGAGTCTCTTTGACATGCCATTTCCTGTGTGCACTCAAGCATCGCTTTAGTGTTGCAGTATGTCCCTAACCCTAACCCTAGCCCTCTGTATGATGTAGAAATAGCAACTTTCTGAAAGAAAAGAATATGTGAACAACTGCTGCTTTCTAAAAAGAGAAAAGAAAAAAAAAGGTGAGGTTAAGTAAAGGTGTTAGAAATTCTGTATTAAGGTTTTAAGATAGTGTTTTAGTTAACCTTACGTGCTGAAACAAGTGCACAGTAGCTAAAATAAGCAAGGACTTTGGTAGGAGGTGTTGTGTGTAATATGAATTTAGTCTTGAAAATTACACCTTTTGGGTTAGGTTTGGTTTCTTAGGTCTTTCCAAAGAGGGGGAAATACATGTGTGTGTGTGTGTGTGTATGTGTATCCATATCCCTTCCAGTAAGGAGCTTATCTCTACTCTCTTTTGTAAGAACGCTACATTTTTCATACATTTTAGAAAAGACTGAATTCAATTGAAAACAAATTTGAAGACCTAATGTCCACAGTTCGAAAGTTTTATGTGTCTTAGATGTATCCAAATGAGCATTACTGTGACTTACCCAACTGACTCTCTATAAAGTATTGAAAGTAAATTTAATTGTAATACAGGGATAAACAGCAGAGTAGTTACAGTTAACTTAGCAGGCCTCCCAGAAGTAGCATTTGATGGTGTTTAGCACTGCTCAGCGCCAGAGGTCAGGTACCCTAATGGGTCTTAGCCATAGCTTTACTCTTGTTTACCTGTGTTTGAAGTGTACTCTGGGAACCCAGTTAAGTCCCTTTCTGATGCATGTACCATTTGATAGTATTGATTTCAGTACAATGGACAACAAATCTATCTGACGACATGACTCAAACCTTAAGGTCTGCACTTAGAGATTATTCACATAACCTCCAAATAGGAAGTTTTAACCTAAAACTTATAAAAACCTAGAGAGAAATAAAATGAACTTCCATCCACTTTGATTAATGGAATTCCTAAGACAGTGTAGCTGTGATGTCCGTCCTACTAAGGATGAGTTCCCAGCAGTAGATGGCCTAGAGATTCATCACAATTTAGAGGTTTCTGCTGACAACATTTACAGGATTATAAATTTAAATGTAGAATTTCTGTAGGCAGTATGCATTGACAAATATGTTTAATGGCAATACATCTAGTTCTGAGACTCCCAGAACCGGTCAATAATAATGTGTACATTGATAGCAGCAATGTAGGAGATGTTACTTGGTATTATAGCTAAAATCCATGTTATCCTCTTAATCATAATTACATTAATATTGACAGGCCCTTGATAATACCCACATTATTATTGATAGATTTCTGTCAATAATGTGTTTTTAAATAAAATATATTCATTCATAGTTTGTACCACACCATAAAAGCCTTAAAGTACAAACTAAAGATTTCCTTCTTCCTCAATGAGGTGAAATCATTTGCTATGGTTTTTCAATGTATGTAGAAAATAAATGTTTTATTTTTGGAAATGAAGATCAAAAGAAAACAGGAGCTATTTAAGTCATGTAGTTATATGTTGCTGCTCTTCAAATACCTGTTTTCAAAATTTTCTTTTCTTTTAATCTGAAAGGAAAGCAGTGTGACATGTGCCCTGATAAAATGTCAGCAGGGGACCTTTTTAACAGTTCTTAGTGCTGGGTCATTTGGTCTTAAACATCTTTATGTGACAAGTTAGTTTAATTACCTTAAAACCCTGGGAGGTATACTTTTTATCTGTTCTTAACTTTACCTTCAGCATCTTTCCCCTGTATTCTTAAAGTATAAAATCTGTCTCTAACTTGTATATCACAAGTTATAATTTTAGTCAGTTTTATATGCCTCTTTGCCTGAATAATAAATATTTCTTAAGATTAACATGGTTTAAAATATGAAGCAAAATGTATTAGAATGGGGTGTTAAAAGGTGAAATAGGATGAAACTTCTCTGGGCATTTTGAAAACCGTTATCAATCTTTTAATATTTTAGCTCAGAATAATTTCAGTTTATAAAAGCAAAATGATTGAGGGTGACTGTTTTAGAACTCTTCAACTTTGAGTCAACATGTTTGAAACTAAGTACCAGTCTAAAAGAACCAAAAATATGGAAATTCTAAAACTTAGTTAAATTATGGAAAGTAAAGTACCTGTGAACTGACTGACTGATGGTTAACAGGAGCTAGGAAATTACCAAAAGTAGTAGAAATTTTGTTTGTCCAAAAATATGGTAATTAAAACAGCCTTTTTTATTTGCATAGTTCTTATTGAAAATAAATTACCTTCTCCAAAAATTGCAACCATCTTAAACAACCTTTGGACTATAGCCATCCTGTAACTCCTCTCTTGCACAGTTTTCCTCTCACTCAGTGAACTGTGCTGTCAGGCTAAGTATCTGAAATGTTACCATGTTAGGTCTTCTCAGTTGTGATCAGCATCAGTGCAGAATCTCTATGAGCGTATGTGCTTTGTCCAGTGTGCCTTAGCTCAGCAGCCCAGCTCTCTTGCAAAGCCTCTCTGTTTTCATTTCAGCAGATGACTTACCTCTGCCAGGAGACATATGAAAACACACTGATTAGCTAAAGGATACATTCCAGCAACTCCTTCTGAAATCCATCTCCAAGACTCTCAGCAAGACCAGAGCCAGGAGTTCACATCTCAGGTCTTTTGTACAGCCTGTTCCTTTTTCCTAAGTAAGAAGGTTTCTTATCTTTTTTTCTTAGAAGTTTTGTGGCCCTCTTTATTATTTTCACATTTTGAGACTGATTCTTTGATTTAAAGATCCATGGACAGTTCTGATTTTACTAAAGCTCGATTGTGTTAAAGTATGTGAAAAAAGGGAAGTTCACTGATAATTAATACTTAGATCAAATATACTACCTAGGAGATTGGCTAGTGTTTATATGCCCAATGAATATTAAGTTGAATAAGTATTTGTCAGAGAATTAGAAGTTACTAAAACACTTGCATTATGTTGAAATGATTTTCTGTGATCTAAAGGCTTTTATGGCTTGCTTTTTTTTTAAAGTTCATACCTATTATGGGACAAATCTTATCATGCTGCAGTGAAAGGAAGAGGATTCTATAATCAGATTAATTGAACTTCCAATTATATTTATTTCATCATTTCCTCTCCTGGGCACTGCCTATCTCAAAAAGCTAAGCTAGTATTCTAAAAGATCTGTGCCTGCTAGAAAAAGGTAGTGGAGTGGAGTTGGGGGAGAAGAAAAACTGTATGTAGTATTTTGTTGATAAACCCAGGGTTGAATACTTGGACTATCTGTGCCCTGTGCAATATCAGTGTGCTCCTGAAGTTTCTGTATGTCCTAGTCACAGGCTTAACCGTGTTGATTGGTTAAATTGCCGAGTGCATTGGTAATGATGGAACCCAACTTTATTCTCTACCAATGCCATTTTATCTTTTTCAGACAAGATACAAACTATATGTGGGATAAGCCTAATGTCAGGTCTTCCTGCCTGGCTCACATAAGCACATCTAATAGTGATATCATGTTTACAATTTGTCTGCCACAATTACATTTTAATGACATAGTCAATATTTCCTGGAAACATATTCTTTTGACACAGGATAAGGCTTATTGTGTAATAATGAATATTGCAGTGTTTTTAAGTGAAATTTGCCAAAATCAACTTGTAGCCTTTTCTTTTATGCCCATCCTTAGCCAAGGTAATGACAAAGTGGTAATAAGAGTATTTTATACGTTCCAAGTCACTTTTGCAATATTATCTCATTTAATCTCAACAACCCACTGAAGTAGCTGTTATTTCCAGCTTTTGGAAGAATCTGAGGCTAATGTTTTTTTTTTTTTTTTTTTTTTTTTNATCACATAGCAAGTAGGATACAGAGCTAGGCCTTGAGCCAAGGATAGTTTGATTTTAACTTTGCTTCTCTCAGTCTGTCACATTTGTGTACAGATGGATGAAGAATATAATCTAGGTGAGGTTTTCTTTTGGACAATCTGTGGTATGCAATGGACAGTGTTCTAGGCTTATGACTAAAACAGGTCACCCAAACTATTAAAATTTTGGAAATAAACCCTTAAACAAACCCCAGAGAAACAAATTATCCATCTGGGGAGCAAAGTCTGAAGAAGAGTTTAATAGTAAGTCTTTTGGTCTACTAAACAGCCTTATAGAGGGAGATGAGTCAGGCCAGCTGTTCCTAATCAACACTGCATCCAGGCTTGGGGATAAAGAGGGGAGCAAATCAAAACAATGCTAAACTATAACAGAAGGAATAAGACAGAATTTTTTATGGTATTATTAAATATTGGATCTGTTAGACTGTGTTAAGTCCTAAGTCTCCTTTTCTGGTAGTTATTAAAAATTCCTCTTTACTACATGATCTCAAGTATGATTTCTCTAGAAAGAAGGGTTTTGAAAAAAGTTGTGTGTCTGAGAAACTCTTCACTGAACTCTTACTAAATATCAGTTAAGAATTGAAGCAGAGGTATCTTTCTAATTATTGCTTTAGCTAGGTGTGTTGTTATACTGTTCACCTAGTGCATTGACTGGCTTCCAACCCTTTCCCCAACTCATACAAGTTCACAATTGGTCATTCATGAGCAACTCTTACAAGCAGCCAGGCTCTGTTGAATTCTACATCTGTATTATTAAGATAGTTATGTGTTCTATTCTGGAACTTTCACAGTTCTAGTACTCAAGAAGTATTTAAACTAGTACTGCTGGCCCTATAAAGTAAGCTAAATATCACATCTGCTCTTGGCTAGGAAAGCCATCTGTCAAACTCAACACTAGGGACCAGATATGCAGGGCATCGTTGATAATTTGAATTGGGAGAGAAATCATGTAGGTTTGTGTTAGCTAATAGAATAGTGTTTTTGGTTTTGTTATTGTTTTTTTCTGTCAGAGAGAGAGAGAGACAGAGAGACAGAGACAGAGACAGAAAATATGAATGAATATTGGAGAAAATACTACCTTAGTTCTTGCTTGCTTCTCATTTTAGGCCTGGATGATAGCCTCGAGAGCCAGGGCATGTTGTTTTCTCTGTATTCCAAGATTATTTATAGTCAGGACTTTTGTGGAATCAACAATGGCCTTGAATTTCACAAAGACTTCTTAATAGAAAAAGATGCATTCTGAGTCACTAAAAGTTTTATACCAGTTTTTGTAGACAAAGTGATGAAAACCAGCTAGAAACAAGTAACAGGAAGAACATGCACAGGTGAGAGGAATTAACAAAAGGATGGCTTTTGCTTTGTAAGTGACTAAGCCAGAGGGTCTCTAAATCACTTGAGCATGAAATCTTGTGGACCATGACTTATCTAATAAGTCAGAGTCTTTGGAGCCCAGCCCGATATCCAAAATATATAAAGAACTCAAGAAATTAGACATGAACAAAACAAATGATCCAGTTTTTAAAATGGGGTATGGATTTAACAGAGAATTCTTTTTTTTCTCCAATTTTTTATTAGGTACTTTTTTCATTTACATTTTAAATGCCATCCCGAAAGTCCCATATACCTCCCCCCCACCCTGCTCCCCTACCCACCCACTCTCACATCTTGGCCCTGGGGTTCCCCTGTACTGGGACATATAAAGTTTGCAAGACCAAGGGGCCTCTCTTCCCAGTGATGGCCGACTAGGCCATCGTCTCCTACACATACAGCTAGAGACAAGAGCTTTGGGGGTACTGATTAGTTCATGTTGTTGTTCCA
>NC_034593.1:2039824-2050800 GCF_900095145.1 Mus pahari | reverse complement strand
GGGTTTATCTATCTTGTTGATTTTCTCAAAGAACCTCCTCCTGGTTTGGTTGATTCTTTGAATACTTCTTTTTGTTTCCACTTGGCTGATTTCATCCCTGAGTTTGATTATTTTCTACTGTCTACTCCTCTTGGGTGAATTTGCTTACTCTTGTTCTAGAGTTTTTAGGTGTGCTGTCAAGCTGCTAGTGTATGTTCTCTCTAGTTTCTTTTTGGAGGCACTCAGAGCTATGTGTTTTCCTCTTAGGACTGCTTTCATTGTGTCCTGTAAGTTTGGGTATGTTGTGGCTTCATTTTCATTAAACTCTAAAATGTCTTTAATTTCTTTATTTATTTCTTCCTTGACCAAGGTATCATTGAGGAGAGTGTTGTTCAGCTTCCACGTGAATGTTGGCTTTATATTATTTATGCTGTTATTGAAGATCAGCCTTAGTCCGTGCTGATCTTATAGGATACATTGGATAATTTCAATATTTTTGCATCTATTGAGGCCTGTTTTGTGACCAATTATATGGACAATTTGGGAGAAGGTACCATGAGGTGCTGAGAAGAAGGTATATCATTTTTTTAGGATAAAATGGTCTATAGATATCTGTTAAATCCATTTGTTTCATAACTTCTGTTAGTTTCACTGTGTCTCTGAGTAGTTTCTGTTTCTAGGATCTATCCATTGATGAGAGTGGGGTGTTGAAGTCTACCACTATTGTGTGTGGTGCAATGTGTGTTTTAAGCTTTACTAAAGTTTCTTTAATGAATGTAGCTGCCCTTGCATTTGGAGCCTAGATATTCAGAATTGAGAGTTCATCTTGGAAGATTTTACCTTTGATGAGTATGAAGTGCCCTTCCCTGTTTGTTTTTTTTTGTTGTTGTTGTTGTTGGTGGTGGTGGTGTTTTTTTTTTGTTTTGTTTTGTTTTTGTTTTTTTTTTTTTTTTTGATAACTTTGGGTTGGCAGTAGATTTTATTCCATATTAGAATGGCTACCTCAGCTTGTTTCTTTAGACCATTTCCTTGGAAAATTGTTTTCCAGCCTTTCACTCTGAGATAGTGTCGGTCTTATTTCCTGAGGTGGATTTCCTGTAAGCATAAAAATTTTGGGTCCTGTTTGGTTGTGTAGCCAGTCTATTAATCTATGTCTTTTTATTGGGGAATTAAGTGCATTGATATTAAGAGATATTAAGGAAAAGGAATTGTTGCATCCTGTTATTTTTGTTGTTAGAGTTAGGATTCTCTTCTTGTGGCTGTCTTCTTTTAGGTTTGTTGAAGGATTACTTTCTTGCTTTTTCTAGGGTGCAGTTTTCGTCTTTGTTTTGGTGTTTTTCCTTTATTATCCTTTGAAGGGCTGGATTCGTGGATAGATATTGTGTGAATTTGGTTTTATCATGGAATNCTTTGATTTCTCCATCTATGGTAATTGAGAGTTTTGCTGGGTATAGTAGCCTGGGCTGGCATTTGTGTTCTGTTCGGGTCTGTATAACATCTGTCCAGGATCTTCTGGCTTTCATAGTCTCTGGTGAGAAGTCTGGTGTAATTTGAATAGGTCTGCCTTTATATGTAACTTGACCTTTTTCCCTTACTGCTTTTAATATTCTGTCTTTATTTAGTGCATATGTTGTTCCTATTATTATGTATTGGGAGGAATTATTTTTCTGGTCCAATCTATTTGGAGTTCTGTAGGCTTATTTTATGTTCATGGTCATCTCTTTCTTTAGGTTGGGGAAGCTTTCTTCTATAATTTTGTTGATGATATTTACTGGTCTTTTAAGTTGAAAAACTTCATTCTCATCTATACCTATTAATCTGGTCTTCTCATTGTGTCCTATATTTCCTGGATGTTTTGAGATAGGATCTTTTTGCATTTTGCATTTTCTTTGATTGTTGTGTCCTTGTTTTCTATGGAGTCTCTTGTATTCTGTTGCTGATGCTCCCATCTATGATTCGTGATTTTTTTCCTAGGATTTCTTTCTCCATAGTTGTCTCCCTTTGTGATTTCTTTATTTTTTCTACTTCCATTTTTAGATCCTGGATGATTTTCTTCAATTCCATCACCTGTTTGGTAGTGTTTTCCAGTAACTCTCTAAGGGATTTTTGTGTTTCCTCTTTAAGGGCTTCTAGCTGTTTACCTGTGATTTCCTGTATTTCCTTCTTAGTGTCTTCCATCATCATCATGAGAAGTGACTTTAGGTCCATGTCTTGCTTTTCTGGTGTGATGGTGTATCCAGGATTTGCTATGGTGGGAGAGTTTGTTTCTGATAATCCCAAGTAACCTTGTTTTCTGTTGATTCCTTTCTCGAGCTTACCTCCTGCCATCTGATTATCTCAAGTGCTTGCTGCCCTCAATATATCTGATTGGAGCCTGTCCTTCCTATAATCCCAGTTGATTCAGGACTCCTCAGAGTCCAGCTTTCTCTGTGATCCTTTGATTGTGGGCTCCTGTGAACTTGAGATTCTGGGTGTGTCAGAGTTCTTGGCAGTCAAGCTTCCTCTTAGACCCTGAAATACTGGTGTGGCCCAGCTCCTGTTATCCTGGGATCCTGTTATGCTAAGATCCTGGGTGTGTTACAGTGCCTGGAAGTGGTATCTCCTTTGAGGACCATGGAGCTGTTTGGTCTGTTTGAAACCAAGTTAAACCAGTACTGATCAAAAGAAACCCAAGCCTCTGGTCTGGAAGGGATCCAGTGTCCTTGTTCCTGCTGTCACAGGCCCGTCACAATTGGATTGGAACTGATGTTGTGTTTCACTCACCAGTGATCCTAAGATTAAGTGGAGAGCCCTCTGGGGAATGTGGGGGTGTCCACCGATTCTGTGCCCAAAGTGACTCTGACCCGGTGCTGGTGCTGGAAGGGACTTGTGCCCCTGCTCAGGCGAGTTTTCTTCTTCCTTACTGCTGTCTCAGTTCCCTCCCGAGCAATTGGATTGGAGCTGATGTTGTGTTCTGCTCACCAGTGATCCTAAGATTGTGTGGCGAGTCCACTAGGGACCGTGGGGGTTTCCATTGATTCCGCACGCTAGGTGACCGGGTGCTGACACCAACCAGAAGGGACTTGTCTTAACCCAGAATTCTTGATAAAAGAATCTCTAATTGCCAAGGTGGACCTAAAGAAATCTTCAACATCCTTGGTCAAGAAAATGCAAATCAAAACAACTCTGAGATTTCATCTTATACCTGTCAGAATGACCAAGATCAAAAACTCAAGGGATAACAGCTTGTCCTGGCCCATTTGTGGAGTAAGGGGAACACTCCTCCACTGCTGGTAGGGGTACAAACTTGTACAACTACTTTGGAAATCATTTTGGTGGTTTCTCAGAAATTTGAGAGTAGATCAAATCCCAGCTATATCACTCCTGGGCATATCCCCAAAAGATGCTCTACCATACCACAAGGACATTTGCTCAACTATGTTCATATCACTTTTATTAGTAATAGCCAAAAACTGGAAACAATCTACATGGCCCTCAAAAGAAAAGAATGAATAAAGGATATGTGGTGCATCTACACAATGGAGTATTGCTTAGCTATTAAAAACGATGACATCATGAAATTTTCAGGCAAATGGATAGAACTAAAAAAGATCATCCTGAGTAAAGTAACCCAGACCCAGAAAGGCAAACATGGAGTGTACTCATTTATAAGTGGATATTAGCTAAAAAGTACACAGTCCACAGACCCAGAGAAGCTAAGTAACAAAGAGGGCCCAAGGGAGAACTCTTGAGTCTCACTAAGAAGAGGAAATAGAATAGACATTGGAGGTTGATGGAGGGAGGGGACTGGGTAGGAGAGGACGTGGCAATTGGAACAGGCTCAATCTGGTTGGGGTAGGACTGATGGAGACAGTACTGGGAAATACAACTGTAATTGGGATCAGGGATCATCTCTAGGATGAGCTAGAAACCTAGGACAATGGAAATTCCCAGGAATCTGTGAGGGTGACCATAATGAAGGTGCCTAGCAATGGTGGTTATAGAACCTGAAATGGTCATCTTCTGTAACCAGGTAATACTTCCAATTCAGGGACAGGGATACCAACCCAGCTACAAAACCTTAGACTCATAAAAATTCTTGCTTATAATATGTTATGGGATAAGGATGGTGCAAATGGGAGGGTATAGCCAACCAGTGACTGGTCCAACTTGAGACCTAATCCATGAGAGGGAGCCCACTCCTGATACAATGATGCTCTGAAATACTTGCAGACAGGAGCCTAGCATAAATGGCATCAGACCAACTGATGGAAACATGCAGAGAGCTGCAGCCATATATTAGGTGGAGATTGGGGAATCCTTTAGAAGAGGAAGGATAAAAGGTGCCAAAGAGGTCAAGGACACCACAGGAGAATCAACTAACTGGAGCTCACAAAGACTGAGCCACCAATCAGCCAGCGTGCACAGCATGGACCTAGGCCCGTATATATATATATATATATGTAACAGACAGCAGAAGCAGGTACTGTCTTTGTTTCTGCTGCCTGCCTTTGGATCTTTTCCCCCTAACTAGGCTGCCTTGTCTAGACTCAATAGGAGAAGATACACTTAGTCCTACTGCAACTTGATATGCCAAAGCTGCTTGATGTCCATGAGAGGCCCTCTTTTTCTGAGGAGCAAAGGAAAACAGTGACTGGCAGAGGAAGGGACTGGAAGGAGAAAAAGGAGGGGAAACTGGTATCAGGATGTAAAGTAAATAAGTTAAAGTGAATAAATAAAAAGAAACAGGAAAACGTAGACGCCAACCATCCTTGTCTGAGCCTGTGAGTGAGTCTGGTAAGCGCTTCAGTTTGAAAAGGACTGCACTAGATGAGTGAAGTTATGCAAGATGTGGACTATGCAAAAATGCATGTGTCATACATATTTATATCTTTTTATCAAATGAAAGTAAGATTATTGTTATAAAGAAAGCTGAATTCATTGTGAGAATATTAGGGCCACCAGAAGTTTATATCACTAGCTTCTTCATTTAATGTTTAACCAGATAAAGTAAATTATATGGGAAATGCCTGAACTTAAAAAATCTACACCCAAACTGTCTACCCCATATTTATATGGTAGCCACCAAGGCATCCTATAGAAACCCCTGACTTCAAAATTGTATGTGTGGCCTTCCATTCATGTATTTCCCATGTTAGAGCACTAGATCCCCAGGCAGTTATGTATTCCCCTCTGGTTTGTTTCTTTTTAAATTCTTGTCAAATAATATCAACTCTCCCTCCTCACTTTAGATTTTAACATTCTCTTCTTCTTTGTATCCACAGATAGGTTTATAATTTACAGAACCATTAGCTTCTCACTGGATCAGTCTAACAGCCTGTTAAATAGTCAATGGGCTATCAGCCCTTCTCATAGGCAGTAGAAATCTGTTCTAAAGAGTAGCCAGAGCAAGCCTTTAGGATCTGTCTTTTTCATTCCTTTGCAGCGTGCTGCTTGTCCTTGAGCTTCTGGCTCCTGTTATTACCTCTGCTCATAATGGTTTTAGTTTCTGTAACCATACTGACCCTATTGCTCCTTCCCAGAACCTTCTTAAATAGCTCTTCTCCAGGAACCTGTCTCTAGAAATGCATTTGGAAGTATAGTGCCTTCCATTTCCCCTTGAAAATCACATACTGCAGCTCACTGTACATTGCCTGTTTATTTTATATAGCATACCCTTCCTGTCTCCCTCTTTTACCTAGGTAAATTGTAGGTTCCTCCATACTCACAACTGCCTTTCATTCTATTATATCACTGTCTCCAACAGAGTAAGTAAGTACCAGTATTTTTTTAATGGTAGTTGGAAATAATTTTGGAGGTTACTTTTATACCCTAAACCTTCATTCTGCTCATTTTTCTATTTATCAAATAATTATAAAATGCCTCTGTATTCCAGGAATTATGATAGTTGCCCTGATTCAACTCTGCTAATATCCAAATAGTCATAGCATCAGTACTTATCATGTAGTAGAGTAAATTAACAATTAACAAGTACATTATGTCCAACATATAGAGATCAAGAGAAGAAGCTGGAATGTTAAGGGCACAGGCAGGGTGGCAGCCAATGCAGATTTTAGATTAGAGAAGGAAGTGGTACTTGGTCCCTTACTTAGTCTCTCAGTTGAAGAAAGGGGACACATGTTCTAAGCAAAAGAAGAAAAAAGATACACAGTATAATGTGATAGTGGTTCTTTAAGAAGCATCTGGGGTATTGGTTTGTGGAGTCCTGTGTTACAGGGTAGGCAGTGTCTGATGTACCGGAAGGTAGATAAAGCAATAGAAGGAGGTCTAGTGGAGGGGAGAACAATTTTAGAAAAAGGGTCTTTATCAGATAGAGAGTGAAGGGAAAACGTACACAGAGCTGACTGTCATTGGCAGTGGACTAGATTAGAAGAGTGAAGAACTGACACTCAGTTTCTCTCTCTCTTTTTTTAATATATATTTTTTATTAGATATTTTCTTCATTTACATTTCAAATGTTATCCCCAAAGTCCCCTATACCCTTCCCCTGCCCTGCTCCCCAACCCATCTACACCGACTTCCTAGCCCTGGCATTCCCCTGTACTGGGGCATATGATCTTCCCAAGACTAAGGGCCTCTCCTCCCATTGATGGCCAACTAGGCCATCCTCTGCTACATATGCAACTAGAGACACAGTTCTGTGGGGTAAAAGAACTCACATGATATGCACTCACTGATAAGTAAATATTAGCCCAGAAACCTAGACTACCCAAGATACAATTTACAAAACACATGAAATTCAAGAAGAAAGAAGACCAAAGTGTGGATACTTTGTTTCTTCTTAGAATGGGAAACAAAGTATCCATGGAAGGAGTTTCAGAGACAAAGTTCTGAGCTGAGACAGAAGAATGGACCATCCAGAGACTGCCCCACCTGGGATCCATCCCATATACAACCACCAAACCCAGAGCACTGTTGCATATGCGAGAAAGATTTCGCTCACAGGACCCTATATAGCTCTCTCTGGTGAGGCTATGCCAGTGCCTGGCAAACACAGAAGTGGATGCTCACAGTCATCTATTGGATGGAACACAGGGCCCCTAATGAAGGAGCTAGAGAAAGTACCCAAGGACCTAAAGGGGTCGACAACCCTATAGGAGCATCAACAATATGAACTAACCTGTTTCTCTCTTTTTAATCACAATTCTTTACTGCAGCTCATGGCAAGTATGAGGCAAAGGTCTCTTGAAGCAGATGTGCAGCAGAACTCTCTACCAACTTTTGGTAGGCCGCTGAGTGCTGAAGGGTCCACAGGAACGGAGGAAAGGTTAGTGCTCCCTCAGAAGAGGATTGGCATTTGGATGGGGAAATCATCCTCCATATCTGGTTTAGTGGAAGATGTCACCAAGCAACTTGCCCTATTCATGGGTCATTTTGTTTCCTAGGTTTGAACTCCCATTAATTCATTCTAAGATACATGTGCATCATTTCAATTCACTTCTTGAAAATGTCTTGTGTTGTCACATAGTCCTCATTTCAAAAGGTGCTAATTCATTTTAGGATGTTTTTGGTTCTTTTACTATCTAAAAATTCACATTTAACATATGCCTTTAACTAAAGAAAATAATTAAATTTGAAGGAATTTAAGATATTTTTTTTTTATTTTTGTCTCTAGCCTTTTGTTTTAGACTCAAGAAACCCAAGGTTGGGGAGGATCATGTGAAAACCCTGGTTTCAGATCACATGGCCCATTGGCAACAGTTGATGTCCACAGGATTCATGCCTCTAGTATAAGCCTTGGTTCTGTATGTTGCTGGCTTGGGCCTCTCAAAGGCTGGAGAATGTGTTTAAGCTTCATGTGCTGAAAAATCCTTACTGTGTTTTGGCCCAGTCTTAGTAGTATGTAGTTGACAAGGGCTATATATATTTAAAATAAATAACATGATGACCACATATATGTATACACTGTGAGATAAAACAAACATATTCATCACAGCTCATCATTAGTAAAAGTATACGTGTACATATATACATGTGTGTGTTTGAAGACAGCCTTAGCCAGCTTCAAACAGGTATGCTGACGATAGTAGCCATGCTGTACAATAAGTCCCCAGAATGTACTCATCTTCTAACTTGGAATTGGCATTTTTGGGCAAAGCCTCACCAATTTTGCAATTTTCTTGCAATCACAATTTTATCTTCATCTTCCTGGAGTTCCAAATGTTTATATTCTACAGGAAAATAGATCAAGCAAAGGGGCCACTTAGAAATTACAGGTAATTTTGGTCATAGTTTGAGTTTTCTGATTCATTTATAAGATGTCATCTGATCCGCATATCAACTGTTGCAGTGACCAGATATTTTTACTGCTGTAGTTAGCAATTGTAAATGACTTCTGAGGCACTCATACCTCGCTAACTTTAGTTAATGTTTTATATTTTTCTTATTGTCTTCCTCATTTAGCATCTATTTCTTTTCTTATATATTTATGAAATTATTATAGTATGTATCTTTAACCATGCCACTCTTTTTTTGAGCACTTTAATAGTGTGTGTCCAAAGTACACATTAGTTTTTCAGAAATGAAATATAAGGAAAGTATATTTAAGGAAGATTGGGAATGACTTTAAACACACCCTCAAATCCCATAGAAATGCTGGAACTTACAATGAGGCCTGGATTTAACCATCTGTTGCCATGCTCTGTGTAGTTCAGCTTTCTCCATTTGTTGTGCTATTTGGCCTCATTATTAGTTTTAGGATTTTAATCTTCCTGGCAGAATATCTAAACAAGGAATATTATATAGAAGTATATTTTCAGAGTTCATAAACAGCTGTATTCTCTCTCCCTTTTCCATCCCTTCCTTTATCCCTCTCTTTATCCCTCTCTTTCCATCCATCCCTCATTCTTTACCCCTCTTTCTCTCTCTCTCTCTCTCTCTCTCTCTCTCTCTCTCTCTCTCTCTCTCTCTCTCTCTCTCTCTCTTCATCCCTCCCTTCTTCATCAATTACTGTCTATATCACCCTCCCTCCCAACTCATAAAGGACAAAGGGTGGGGTAGGGTCAAGATATAAAGGAGGGAAGAAGAAAAGAAAGACAGGTTCCAATTAAGAAGAAATTGTTTACTGTTTTTTATCATATTAATAATCTAGACCAATCTTCTGTGTTTACAAATGGCTGAAGTGGTGATAGAAGAATTCCACTGCTTAATTTTTCCTAATTGTATTTTTCCTAGACAGCATCAGAGAAGATATGACTGGCAAAACAGAGAATATGCAGAGTGCAAACAGAGTGCTGAGGATAAGTCAGTTGGATGCACTTGAACTGAATAAGGCCCTGGAGCAGCTCGTGTGGTCCCAGTTTACTCAGTGCTTCCATGGATTTAAGCCAGGACTGTTAGCTCACTTTGAGCCAGAAGTGAAAGCATTTCTATGGCTTTTCCTATGGAGGTTCACCATCTACTCCAAAAATGCCACTGTGGGGCAGTCAGTTTTAAATATTCAGTACAAAAATGATTCTTCTCCCGACCTGATATACCAGCCACCAAGTAAAACTCAGAAACTGTGGTATGCTGTGTGCACCATTGGCGGGAGGTGGTTAGAAGAACGATGTTATGATTTGTTTAGAAACCATCATTTAGCGTCTTTTGGGAAAGCCAAGCAGTTCATGAATTTTGTGGTTGGACTTTTAAAATTAGGTGAGTTGATAAACTTCTTGATTTTCCTACAAAACGGAAAGTTTGCAACTTCGACAGAACGCCTCCTTGGCATTCATTCCGTATTTTGCAAGCCCCAGAACATGCGCAAAGTTGGCTTTGAGTACATGAATAGGGAACTTCTCTGGCATGGCTTTGCTGAGTTTCTGATTTTTCTCTTACCACTTATCAATATCCAGAAGTTGAAAGCCAAATTGTCTTCCTGGTGTATCCCCCTTACTGGTGCTGCTGGTCATGACAGTACACTAGGCAGCAGTGGAAAAGAGTGTGCTCTGTGTGGAGAGTGGCCCACAATGCCTCACACTATTGGATGTGAACATGTATTTTGTTACTACTGTGTTAAGAGTAGCTTCCTATTTGATATGTACTTTACGTGCCCTAAGTGTGGCACAGAAGTGCACAGTGTGCAGCCCTTGAAATCAGGAATTGAAATGTCAGAAGTAAATGCTCTTTAGAAACCAAGTTGTTTCCTCTGAGAAAAGTGTATTGTATCCAATTCCTTGGAATTAGTCATCCTCAGTGTCATCTGTAGGTGGCTTTTTAACAGGAATGTGCTGTACAGCCACTCTCTTCCTTTTCAAGCACAACTCAGTTCTAATCACTGGAAACTAAATGATACTAGAGAATCTTATAAATGTTCATGTAATTTTTTAGATCATCTAATACAATTTTTAATGTCAAGAATACTGGAAATTTTTTGTCAGATGAATACTAAGAATGACTGAGAATGCTTCTTCATAGAAAAAGGTCAGGCTCTAAAAATAAAAGATTTTTGAGACTCTGGGATGATTGTGCACTTATTTTTGGAGATAAAGGAACATTATAAGCTTACATCATAAAACCCTTTTATGCTGAATCTCAAGTTCTAATGTCTCACTGGTAACTAAGCTTTTCCCTGAAGCCAGTTTTCAAGAGGTTCAGAGTTGAATTCTTACATTCAAAATGTAGAAGCTGCTTAAGGCAAGTGAGTTCTGAGGACGATGGGACAGCTAGGATGAAGAACTCTATGTTGTAAGCCTGTCTGGGATCAGTACTGATATTTGCACTAAGCATATTGGTAGTCTTAGGAAGTAAGACTAGAGGTCTTTTGTACTAATAATATAGGAATTCATATCAAGTGCCCTTTCCAGTTTTCTCATTGTTAAACAATAATATGAGAATATTGGGACTGTTTTTAATCCCTTCACCAAGATAATAACACTTCTAAATATTCTCAGTTTTTATGTCTTAATAATATGCTAAAATCCAGTTGGCTCACATGTTAAGTAATATCTATTTTTTTTAATATTCAGAGATGTAACAATTAACTTAGGTTGTCAGGTCTCTACTCTTTTTTTTTTTTT
>NC_034593.1:2018911-2039789 GCF_900095145.1 Mus pahari | reverse complement strand
CCTGGAACTCACTTTGTAGACCAGGCTGGCCTCGAACTCAGAAATCCGCCTGCCTCTGCCTCCCGAGTGCTGGGATTAAAGGCATGCACCACCATGCCCGGCAGGTCTCTACTCTTAATTAGACTATTGCAAAATGGTTTCTAAATAGAAAATATAGATACATGAGTATATGAGTAGTATACTCTTTACTTCATATTTCACTTAACACTTAAGGTATTGTTGAGGCTGGAGGTATAGCAGTGAATAAGTAGAGTCCTCGGGTGTGTCCATTCATTTGTTTAACCAGTGCAGCTTCAATTTAGTGTAAGATAGTTAAGGTACTTCACAGCCTTAGAAGAATATGTCTGATTTTTACCCCCTTTCTCCTCTTATTTTAAAACTTATTGTGAAAAACTAAAGATTCAGGAAAATACAGTTCCAAACTATAGATGAAAATGTTCACATATATTTCCCTCTTGGTATTACATGTGCATGTCTACAGCATTCTTCAGCACTGTAATGCACTTCAATTTTCTTTCTCTGGTAAGAAAGTGACACAAATTGTCTGGTGGAGTATGTTTAAGACTATGAATTCCCATGAAATAAAGCCACAGAGCTGACCAACATGACCCAGTGAGTAAAAGCAGTTTGGTCCCCAGAATCTAGATGGTGAAAAGAAAGAACCATATTCTCTGACTACCCACCATATATGCACTGTGGAGTGTGTGTGTGCACACATCTCCAACTCAGATTGAATTTGATAAAAGGAAAATAATTTACTGATATGTGAAAGTGAGTTTATGTCAACACTGCTGATCTCATCTGGATATAGATACTCAAATTGCCTGTAAACAAGGCTGGAGAGATGACTTGGTGGGCTGAAGTTGCTTGTGGGTCCTGAAGACCTGAATTCCATTTTTGAAACTCACATGATTACAAAATTGAAGGGGAAAACTCTCACTCTCACAGGTTGTCCTTTGACCTCCAAACATACCACAGTACATTCACACACACACATGAAAATACAAATGTAAAAAAAAAAAAAAAAAAGGTTTATAACAGACTTATTCTGATCCTGAGCCACAGTGCTTCATACCCAAATACTGCCAGGAGAAAGTGGGTCTCAGGAGTGCTGACAAGCCTATAAGCACAGGAAAGACCACCACTTCTGCTCCAACAGGCCTGCCTACAGTCCTCAGGACACAGGAATTTGAGGAGCAGCCTAGGACATATCTTTCCTGTTTCCATCTGCACCTTGAGCTGATCCTGTGTCATAACACTCCATACCCATATACCTCCAGGTGAGAGCACAGGTAAGACCACCACTTCTGCTCAAATTCCTGGCCCAAGAGGGACGAGCCCAGAGCCATCAGGACACAGGAACCAAGGAACGGCCAGGGACAGGATCCTTCCTGTTTCCCTCTGCACCCTGGAGCTGACCCTGGGCCACAGCTCTTCATACCCAAATTCCTCACAGAGAAAACTGGTCTCCCAGGAGTACTCACATACAGACTTGCAGGATGGAAAAGCTACAATCAGAGACAGCAAGACCAGCAAACACTAGAGATAACTAGATGGCAAAAGGCAAGCACAAGAACCTTAACAACAGAAACAAAGGCTACATGGCATCATCAGAAACCAGTTCTCCCAGCACAGCAAGCCCTGCATATTCCAACACACCAGAAAGGCAAGTCTCTGATTTAAAGTCACAATACATGAAGATGATAGAGGTCTTTAAGAAGAACATAAATATTTCTTCTTTAAAGAAATACAGCAGAACACAGGTAAACAACTAGAAGCCCTTAAAGAGAAAACATAAAAAATCACTTAAAAATTTAAGGAAAACATAAGTAAACAGGTAAAGGAAATGAACAAACTCATCCGATATCTAAAATTGGAATGAGAAACAATAAAGAAACCACAAGGGCAAACAGCCCTGGAGATAGAAAACCTAGGAAAGTGATTAGGAGTTATGAATATAAGCATCATTAACAAGAGATAGAAGAGAGAATCTCAGCTGCAGAAGATACCATAGAAAACATTGACACAATAGTCAAAAAATACAAAATGCAAAAAGGTCCTAACCCAAAACACCCAGGAAATCCAGGACACAATGAGACAACCAAATCTATGGATAATAGGTATAGAAGAGAGTTAAGATTTCCAAAAATATCTTCAACAAAGTTAGAGAAAAAACTTCCCTAATTTAAAGAAAGAGATGCCCATAGACATGCAAGAAGCCTACAGAACTCCAAATAGATAGGACCAGAAAAGAAAATTCTGCCATCACTTAATAGTCAAAACAACAAATGCATAAAACGAAGAATATTAAAGGCAGTGAGAGAAAAATGTCAAGTAACATATAAAGGTAAACCTATCAAAATTGCACAAGAGACTATGAAAACTAGAAGATCCTGTGCATATGTTATACAGAATCTAAGAGAACACAAATGCCATCCCAAGCTACTATACCCAGCAAAACTCAGTTACCATAGGTGGAGAAACCAAGATATTCTCTGTTAGAACCAAATATATACAATATCTTTCTACAAATCCAGCACTACAAAGGATAATAGATGGAAGACACCAACACACAGGATGGGGGGGGGATGGAAATACACTCTAGAAAAAGCAAGAAAGTAATCTTTCAACAAACCCAAAAGAAGACACACAAGCATAAAATTGACAGGAAGCAATGATCATTATCCCTTAATATCTCTTAACATCAATGGGCTCAATTCCCCAATGAAAATACAGAAAAAAGACTGGATAAGTAAACAGGACCCAGCATTTTCCTGCAAACAGGAAACACACCTCAGTATCAAAGACAGAGTAAGTGGCTGGAAAACAGTTTTCCAGGCAAATGGTTGCAAAAAACAAGCTGGGGTAGCCATTTTAATATCAACTAAAATCAACTTTCAACTAAAAGTTATCAAAAGGGATAAGGAAGGACACTTCATACTCATCAAAGGAAAAATATCAAGAATTCTGAACATCTATGCTCCAAATGCAAGGACACCCACATTCATAAAAGACAGTTTACTAAAGCTTAAAGCACACATTGCAACTCATGCAATAATACTGGGAGACTTTAACACAACCCTCTCATCAATGGACAGATCATGGAAACAGAAACTAAACAGAGATGTAACAAGTTATGAAACAAATGTATTTAACAGATGCTCAAACAAAAGAATATACCTTCTTCTTAGCACCTCATAGTAACTTCTACAAAATTGACCATATAATTGGTCACAAAGCTAGCCTCAACAGATACAAGAAGATTAAAATATAAAATAATCCCATGCATCCTATCAGATCACCACGGACTAAGGTTGATAGCAACAAAAACAACAAAAAAACTCACATATACATGGAAGCTGAACAATGCCCTAATTAATGATAACTTGATCAAGAAAGAAAGAAATTAAAGACTTTTTTAGAATTTAATGAAAATGAAGGCACAACATGCAGAAACTTACAGGATACAATGGAAGAAGTGCTAGGAGTAAAACTCATCTCTAAGTGCCTCCTAGAAGTTTAATATCCAATATATATACAAAGAACCCAAGAAGTTAGACTCCAGAGAACCAAATAACCCTATTAAAAACCGGGGTGCAGAGCTAAACAAAGAATTCTCAACTGAGGAATACCAAATGTCTGAGAAGCACCTAAAGAAATGNTCAACATCCTGAGTCATCAGGGAAATGCAAATCAAAACAACCCTGAGATTCCACTTCTCATCATTCAGTGCCACACCACCTCCAGTAGGATCTGTGTGACAAGTTCCACAGACTGAGGTGATGGACCTCAAAAGGGGGAGGCCTCCTGGAACCGGTTGTGGAACACTTCGCTGGAGAAAAAATATTGAGCTGTAGTTCTCATGGCAATCTTATCTGTTTTATTTTCTCTTATTCCTTTTCCTAGGCCAAGATCTTAAGTGAGAATAATGGGTAAGAAACCATCCCTAGAGCTGGGGCCACTAACGTGACCTTATCCCCAGGAAAACCAACACTGTACTTTCTAAATCCTTTACAAAACTATTATGATAAAAACTTTCCCAAAAATAAAATTTCATATGACTATACGTGTTTTATTGGAGGTGGATTTTGGCATATGGTAAAGAAAGCCTTAATTAGAAAGAATTAAAATAGTTTAAATTTATACATTGAAGATTATAAAAAATCAGGCACTAGATGCTAAATAATAATTGACCATGGGGCTGGAAAGTTAGTTCAGTGGTTAAGAGCACTGACCATTAAAGATTTATAAACCTGCTCCTAGAAATTAAAGATTTATTAACCTGCCCCACCACTAGCTTGGATGACAGCACCCACTGAATACATCCTTTTAGAATGGTTATATTTTGATGATCTATAATGATGTGACCTGTTTTGTTTGTGATTCACTGAATACATAGTTTCAGAGTTGTTATGCTTGGATGATTTTTGTACTTTACTGTGCCAAATGATTTTTTTTTGTATCTGATTGTGTCACTGGATATAGTTTCTAAGAGATGTAATGTTTGTTTTTTTAATGTATAAAATCCCCTGCTTGAGAGCTGCAGAATACACTCAGATTCAAACTGCATCTGTGTTTGTTTCTGTTTGTCACCACTGAATCCTTACCCACCTAGCTTCATTGACCCTCATTCCAGGGACCTCCATACCCAACTGGGGTGGTCTGTAGCTAGTCAGAATGGCTAAGATCAAAAACTCAAGTGACAGCAGATGTTGGTGAGGATGTGGAGAAGCAGGAACACTTCTCCATTGCTGATGGGATTGTAAACTGGTTCAACCACTCTGGAAATCAATCTGGAGGTTTCTCAGAAAACAGGACATAGTATTACTTGAAGACCCACCTATATCACTCCTGTGCAAATACTCAAAAGATGCTTCAACATATAACAAGGACACATGCTCCACTATGTTCATAGTAGCCTTATTTATAATAGCTGGAAGCTGGAAAGAATCCAGAAGTCCCTCAACAGAAGAATGGATGCAAAAAATGTGGTACATTTATACAATGTACTACTCAGCTATTAAAAACGATGAACTTATGAAATTCTTAGGCAAATGGATGGAACTAGAAAAGAATCATCCCGAGTGAAGTAACCCAATCACAAAAGAACACACATTATATGCACTCACTGATAAGTGGATATTAGCCTAGAAGCTCAAAATACCCTAGATAAAATTCATATACCACATGAAGCTCAAGAAGAAGGGAGAAAAAATGTGGATACTTCCAACCTTCTCAAAATGGGGAACAAAATAATTATGGGAGGAGATACGGAGAGAAAGTATGGAGCAGAGTCTGAAGGAAAGGCCATTCAGAGACTAGAACACCTGGGGATCCATCCCATATATAGTTACCAAATTCAGACACTATTGTGGATGTCAACAAGTGCTTGCTGACAGGAGCCTGATATAGTTGTCTCCTGAGAGGCACTGCCAGTGCCTGACAAATACAGAGGTGGATGCTCTCAGCCAACCATTTAACTGAGTACAGGGTCCTGAATGGAGGGGCTAGAGAAAGGTCCCAAGGATCTGAAGGGATTTGCAGTCCCATAGGAGGAACAACAATGTGAACCAACCAGTACCCCCAGAGCTTCCAGAGCCTAAACCACCAACCAAAGAGTACACATTGGAGCAACACATGGCTCCAGCCACATATGTAGCAGAGGATGGCCTTGTTGGACATTGGCCCTTGGTTCTATGAAGGCTAGATGCCCCAGTGTAGGGGAATGCCAGGACAGGGAATCTGGAATGGGTGGATTGGTAAGCATGGTGAGGAGGGATGGGATAGGGGGTTTTGAGAGGGGAAAGGAGGAAAAGGGATAGATAACATTTGCTGTGTAAATAACAAAAATATCTAGTAATAAGAGTTTGTTTTATATGTTAAAAAAAAGGAAAGAAAGAAGGAAAGGAAGGAAGGAAGAGGAGAAAGGAAAAAAGAAGGAAACTGGACAGAGCATACACAAGCAGCTTGACAGGACATCTGAAAGCTCTAGAAAGAAAGAGAGAGAGAGAGAGAGAGAGAGAGAGAGAGAGAGAGAGAGAGAGAGAGCGCAAATACAACCATAAGGAGTAGAAGGCAGGAAATAAACTCATGGCTGAAATCAACCAAGTTGTGTGTGGGGGGGAGAACTATACAAAGAATCAACAAAACCAGGAGCTGGTTCTTTGAGAAAATCAACAAGATGGATGTACCCTTAGCCAGACTAACTAGAGTGCACAGAGACAGTATCCAAATTAACAAAATCAGAAATGAAAAGGGAGGTACAGCAACAAAAACTGAGGAAATTAAAAAAATCATCAAATCTTACTACAAAAGCCTATATTGAACAAAACTGGGAAATCTGGATGAAATGCACAATATTCTAGACAGATACCAAATACTTAAGTTAAATCAGGATCAGATAAGCCATCAAAGCAGTCCCATACCCCAAGAGAACTAGAAGCAGTTATTAAAATCTCCAAAGAAAAAAGTCCAAGGCCAGATGGGTTTAGTGTAGAATTCTATCAAACTTTCAAAGAAGGACTAATACCAATACTCTTCAAACTATTTCACAAAATAGAAACAGAAGGATCACTACCCAATTCATTCTATGAAGCCACAATTACATTGTATATTCTCCCTTGGAGATGGAACTGTTCCTGTCTAATAAGGAACCTGTCACAATTTCCTTTCATAGAGGACTTCAGAAGATTTTTTTTCTACTTCTATCATGTTTAATGTTCCAAAAAGATTTTAAAAACTGGTTGAGTGAATATTACTTTTAGCTTCTGTGGATATAATGTATATTTAAGAGACTTTTAACTATTATAAATTATTTTGATGACTTAAGAAATGTCAATACTGTATTGCATAGTTTAAAATAAATATTTTATTAAAAAAACAAAAAATAAAACAGAACTTCATACAATTGCTAGCAAATAAAACTGCCAATACTGTGGGCATGGTAATTTTTCTGTAAACCATAATAGAAAATTATAAAATGCATAATCTTTTTCAAATTGTGAAGTGTGCTCTGTTGCCCAGGCTAGCCTGTGATTCATGAACTCAAGTAATCCTCCTGCCTGCCTCACTGAATCTAGTCTCTCCTCTCTCTCTCTCTCTCTCTCTCTCTCTCTCTCTCTCTCTCTCTCTCTCTCTCTCTGTATTGTCAATTTTGTTTGTTTTTAACATGTCCCTTACTGACCCTGATATTGCGGCCTCTTGTGAGGCTATGCCAGTGCCTGGCAAACACCGAAGTGGATGCTCACAGACAGCTATTGGATGGAACACAGGGTCCCCAATGGAGGAGCTAGAGAAAGTACCCAAGGAACTGAAGGGGTCTGCAACCCTGTAGGTGGAACAACAATATGAACTAACCAGTACCCCCTGAGCTTGTGTCTCTAGCTGCATATGTAGCAGAAGATGGCCTAATGGGCCATCACTGGGAATAGACACCCCTTGGTCTTGCAAACTTTATATGACCCAGCACAAGGGAAGGCCTGGGCCAAGTAGTGGGAGTGGGTGGGTAGGGGAGCAGGGGCGGGGGGGGGGTATAGGGACCTTTCGGGATAGCATTTGAAATGTAAATAAAGAAAATAAAGAAAAGAAAAAAAAAAAGAAAAAAAGAAAAATAGGTTAGGGGCTACCCCCAGTAATTATCAAAGCCAAATAAATTAACAATAGTCTGATTCTTATTTAGTTGTAAGCTAGTCGGGGGTAAGCTTAAATTGATTGAACTCTGTGCTAGAAACAAAACTTGGGTTTCTGGAAGGCAGCAAGTGTACCTCTGAGATGTCTCTCTGGCATGAGTTATACATTTTAAAGGTAATTTAAATTCACCAAAGCAAAACAGTGACAGAGCAATTTAAGACAAATTCTAGATGCGAGGCTTCATGAAATTCAGTTGATTTTCTGTGTCTGTTTTTTCATCATTGCAATAAAACATTATTGTTTTCTATTATAAAAAAACAACAACAAAAACATGTCCCTTACTACATGATAGTCCTAGTAGTTAGAAACATTGTTTTCTGTTTCTTTGCCAGATAAACAAAGCCTTTCTTTCTTTCTTTCTTTCTTTCTTTCTTTCTTTCTTTCTTTCTTTCTTTCTTTCTTTCTTTCTTTCTTTCTTTCTTTCTTTTCTTTTTGGTTTTCTCTGTGTAGCCCTGGCTGTCCCTGAACTCACTCTGTAGACCAGGCTGCCCTCAAACTCAGAAGACCGCCTGCCTCTGCCTCCCAAGTGCTGGAATTAAAGGCGTGCGCCACCAACGCCCAGCTTGCCTTTTATTTCTAAAATATCTTCAAGGGAATGTTAGCTGAACGTGGTATCACAAATTAGATAGTTTAACAGCAGTTTAAGGGGAATGAGATGTAAGAAATATATACAACTCCTTTTTATATCTCAAGATACTGGTTTTAGCCTCCCTGTAGGTATACCAAAGTCTGCCAATATTTTCACATACCTGTTACAGAAGATAGTGTAGTCTTTACATGTAACCATGTGCATCCTGCTATATACATTAAATTGTCAGATCTTTATAATTCTGAGAAAAATGGAAGTGTTGTGTAAATACTTGTTATACTATATAGCTTAGTTTATTTCTGGCTCGTTGAATTTACAGATTCAGAACCCGGAGGCAGTCTAGACTCATAAATGTATTAAGAATGAAGCAGAAACAGAGTTAGGAATGGTAGATTTTAGATTCACCATGCCTAAGGGCAGTGCTAGCATCTACTAGTCCCTGGATGTGGGCTGCTCTGAAAAGGAAGGCACTGTACAACTGTACACTTAGATGTCCCCTCCAGTTGAAACTGACTTTTGAGGCTACCACCATGAAGACCTTGATAGAGTAGCTCCCAATTATGTCCTAGTGCATAATAGTATAATTATATTTATAATGTTATAATATATAGTGTTATCTTTTCATTTTTAATTTTTAAATTTATTTATTTATTTATTTTACACTTCATATTTTATTCAACCCCCACCCCTGTCCACCCCCTACAGCTCTACATCCCAGACCTCTATCTCCACGTGGATGCCCCCCCACACACACCACCTGACCTCTAAACTCCCTGGGGCCTCCAGTCTTTTGAGGGTAAGGTGCATTATCTCTAAATGAATGCAGAACTGGCAGTCCTCTACTGTATGTGTGTTGGTGGCCTCATATCAGCTGGTGTATGCTTCCTGGTTCGTGGTCCAATGTTTGAGAGATATCAGGGATCTAGATTAATTAAAACTGCTGGTCCTCCTGCAGGGTTGCTCTCCTGTTCAGCTTCTTTCAGTCTTTCCTTAATTCAACAGCAAGGGCCAGCTGCTTCTCTTCATTAGTTGGGTGCAACTGTCTGCCTCTGACTCTTTCAGCTGCTTATTAGGTTTTCCAGAGTGCAGTCATGCTAGGTCCCTCTTTGTAAGCATTCCTTAACCTCAGTGATAGTGTCAGGCCTTGGGACCACCTCTTGAGTTGGATCACTTTTTGGGCCTGTCACTAGATCTTCTTTCCCTTGGGCTCCCCTCCATTTCCATCCCTGTAATTCTTTCAGACAGGAACAATTATGTGTCAGAGTTGTGACTGTGGGATGCCTCCCCTACCTCATATGATGCACTGTCTTCCTGCTGGAGGTGAGCACTAAGCTCCTCTACCTACTGTTCGACATTTCATCTAAGGTCCCTCCCTTTGAGACCTGAGAGTCTCTCACCTCCCAGGACTCTGGTGCATTCTGGATAGTCCCCCCAATCTCCTACCCCCAGAGGTTGCCCGTGTCCATTCTCTTTGCTGGCCTTCAAGGCTTCTGTTCTTTTCCCTCACCCAATATCAGGTCAGGTTCCTCTATCCCCCTGACTCCCACCCCATCCACTTTCCCTCCTAGGTCCCTCATTCTCTCCCTCCCCACTTATGACTACTTTCTTCTCTCACCCAAGTGGCACTGAGGCGTCCTCATTTGGGCACTTCAGCTTGTTGACCTTTTTGAGTTCTGCAGACTGTATCTTGAGTATTCTGTACTTTTGCTAATGTACAAAATATATATAAAGAACTCAAGAAGTTAATCACCAAAACAAACCAACAAACAACCCAATCAAAAATGGGGTATAGAACTAAACTGAAAATTCACAACTGAGGAATCTGGAATGGCTTAGAAGTACCTAAAGAAATGTTCAAAGTCCTTAGTGATTAAAGAAATGCAAATCAAAACGACCCTGAGATTCCACTATACACCAATAAGAATGGCTAAGATCAGATTCTCAGGTGACTACACATGTTGGTGAGGATGTAGAGAAAGAGGAACACTCCTCCACTGCTGGTGGGATTGCAAACTGGTAAAACCACTCTGGAAATCAATCTGGAGATTCCTCAGAAAATTGGAAATAGATCTACCTGAGGACCCAGCTATACCACTCTTGGGAATATACCCAAAAGATGCCCCACCATGCCACAGGGGCACGTGTTCCACTATGTTCATAGTGGCCTTTTTGTGATAGCCAGAAGCTGGAAACAACCTAGATGTCTCAGGAGAGAATGGATACAGAAACTGTGGTTCATTTACGCAATGGAATACTACTCAACTATTAAGAACAAGGACATCCTGAGTTTTGCAAGCAAAAGGATGGAACTAGAAAATACCATCCTGAATGAGGTAACTCAGACCCCAAATAACTTGCATGGTATGTACTCACCAATAAGTGGTTTTCTTTCCATTTGAAATACAGGGCTTTTTTCCCCCTTTTTCCTCACTAATGGGATACTTGACCTACAATGAGCTAATGCCATGGTGGGTAATCAATGGATTTCCTAGTGACTGACTACTTAAGTGCTTGCTCCAGGAGCTCTGCCTTGCTGTAGATGGCTAGGTCTGCTGGCCAAGCTTTATGACAGTCTCAAAGGCTTTTATTAGACCCTGTCTCCATGGGCACTGCCATATTTGTTTTAATGTGTGGAAACTGGTTTTATTCCCCAGTGGCCCAGAGCTCAACATTCAGGAAAATTAGATCATACACTGTTATGTGAAACACCTCTACTTTAGCCTCAAGAATTCAGCCACACTTATGAATAGAAATTTTACACAAAATGTTTTTTTCCCCTACCATGTAACTTGCTCTAAAATCAGGGTCTCTCCTGTGTATTACTGTCAGGTTTCAGTTTCTTAGTCACTACCAAGTCTGTGCCATGTATTCGATACATCTTGCCAAAGCCCCCAAACTCCCCTGAATTAAATGAGTGTGTTCAAATACATTTATTTAACCTCTTTAACATTTCATGTGTTCTCCTATAAAATAAGCATTTGATACATATTTCTTAGATTTGTGATGAGAAATACATTAATCTTTTTTTTTTCAAAAACTACTGATGAGACCCTTGCAGTCATTCATCAGTATTCAGAATGCATTTGTGACTACAAGACCCTGCTCTCATGTAGTTCACACTCTTGAAGGTATGCTAGGCAGAGAACACATGTAGAAGAGAGCCCAGGTGTTAGAAGTTCTCTGCAGAAAAGAAAATCTGGTAAAGAAAGCAACAAGGATACTATATTGGGTATGCTTACATCAGTCTGAAGAAGAAATGTTTAAAAGACACCTTAAGGACATGGAAGACAACCCAGCAGAGGACAGCCAGGTCGAAAAAGTAGCATGTGCTTAAACTGACAGCAGAGGCTATTACTTGTCCTAGAGTCAGGAGAGATCACCATAAGAAGAAGCAAATGATGTAAGAAATTAGATGGGTCAGGTTGTGCCAGCATGGCTGTGTCTACACACCATGGGTGAAAGTCTGGATATATTCAAAGCACAAGAAAGTCATAGAGATCTTTAAAACAAAGAAATAAGATGATCAAGTCTACAATTTAAAGGAATTACTCTGGATGGTTTGTGGAGAAGTAAGAGAAACAGCAAAAACATTCCACATAACAACCACTGTGAGTCATTGAGTTTTCAGTTGAGTTTGTGAAAAGCATCAGTCTTGGGAAACCATGGTAGGTTTTCAGACTCCACCCCATTCAAAGTCTATTCAAATTTGAATAGAGTTCTAATGAACTTTCACCAACAGACTAAAATTAACAGAAAGGGGGAGAAAAAAAAACTGGTCTTATAAAACATGGAATAATGGGTAGCTTATATCAAAGGAAGAAAATTCTTTAAAAAAAAAAAACCTATAATCTAGTAGCAGTGTAGGAAGAGGCAGGCTCTGAGGTCTAACAGTGGATAACAATTGTGGGTTAAAAAATAGCCTTAGCTCATCAATAATGTTATGTTTTTTATAACTTGGTTACAAAGATGAGTTAATTAGTATTGCTATATTTGAAGAAGCCTTCAAACTTGGGACTAAAATGCAAAAACTTGATTTCTTTGAACCCTTCTCTTTTTAACTAAAATACTCCATTTCTTAATAGTGCTCAAAAAGAGAAATGTGGATGTTTTAAAAGGATATTTTCAGCAACAATTCTAGATGTTCTTTTCAGCCAAAATTATTAAGCAACTTCTCTATAGACTAATGGTCTTTGATTCTCTGAAGCTAGACCTAGTATTTAGTGTGTGTGTTTATATGAACTAGAATCAATTTTAGATTTACCTTCATGAACACAAATAATTAAGGAAGTGTTTTGCATACGTGTGTGTTCCTCTCAAAGAGTATACAAGGCATGAAATAATAGATTTTTTTTTATCATTGTTCTATATACCTTTGTTTCCTCTATTTTCTAGAAAAAAGCTTACAGTTTAAACTGAAAAATTGAAGTGCAAGGAACATTTTGCACAATGTCCCTCATTGTCTCTCATGCTAAATTATGGTTTTGGTAACTATAATGAATGAAAAAAGGTTAAAGACACTTACTCCTAAGGCCAGGGGATGCAAATGAATTCTCTTCTTCTCAACATTAACTTTCTGTTTTTGTTAATCATAGAACAATAAGTTCTTAACATATTTAGCAGGTCTTTTCTAAACCCTAGAGTAAAGAAAACATAAATCTTTTGAGTTAAGTAACAACTTTGAAAATCAGGCTGATATGGACCTGTTTATATCCATCAAAACCAAAATTGATCAGAATAAAATTATATGAATTGTGGACATAGGTTTATTGAAAATGTGTTCAGTGCAACATTGTTCATAACAAAGATATAAAACCTCAAATAAGTGAAAGAGTAAAAGACTGAATAGGAACAAAATAACCATGGAAGGAGTTACAGAGACAAAGTTTGGAGCTAAGACAAAAGGGTGGATCATACAGAGACTACCCCACAGGGAGATCCATCCCATCATCAGCCACCAAACCCAGACAGTATTGCACATGCCAGAATGATTCTGCTGAAAGGACCCTGATATAGCAGCCTCTTGTGAGGCTATGCCAGTGCCTGTCAAACACAGAAGTGGATGCACACAGCCAGCTATTGGATGGAACACAGGACCCCCATTGGAGGAGCTAGAGAAAGTACCCAAGGAGCTGAAGGGGTCTGCAACCCAATAGGTGGAACAATAATATGAACTAACCAGTACCCCCAGAGTTCGTGTCTCTAGCTGCATATGTAGCAGAAGATGGAGTATTCAGCCATCATTGGGAAGAGAGGCCCCTTGGTCTTGCAAACTTTATATGCCCCATAGAGGGGAACACCAGGGCCAAGAAGTGGGAGTGGGTGGGTAGCGGAGCAGGGTGGGGGGAGTGTATAGGGGACATTCGGGATAGCATTTGAAATGTAAATGAAGAAAATGTCTAATAAAATAATTAAAAGAAAAAAACAATGAATTTATGAAATTCTTAGACAAATGGATGGATCTGGAGGATATCATCCTGAATGAGGTAACCCAATCACAAAAGAACACATATGATATGCACTCACTAATATGTGGATATTAGCCCAGAAACTCAGAATACCTAGGATTGAATCCCCCAAACTCATGAAACTCAAGAAAAGGAAGACCAAATTGTGAATACTTTGATCCTTCTCAGAAGGGGCAACAATATACCCATGGAAGGAGTTACAGAGTCAAAGTGTGAACCAGAGACTGAAGGAATGACCACCCAGAGACTGCCCCATCTGGGGATCCATCTCATAAACAACCACCAATACCAGACACTATTGTGGATGCCAACAAGAACTTGCTGACAGGAGACTGATTTAGCTGTCTCCTGAGAGGCTCTGCCAGTTCCTGACAAATACAGAAATGGACTCACAGCCATCCATTGGACAGAGAACAGGGTCCCCAATGAAGGAGCTAGAGAAAGTACCCAAGGAGCTGAAGGGGCTTGCAGCCCCACAGGAGGAACAACGTAATGATCTACCCAGTACCTCCAGAGCTCTGTGGGACTAAACCACCAACCAAAGAAAACACATGGTGGGACTCATGGCTCTAGCTGCATATGTAGCAGAGGATGGCCTAGTTGGTCTTCAGTGGGAGGATTGGCTCTTGGTTCTGTGAAGGTTCTTTGCCCCAGTATAGGGAAATGCCAGGGCCAAGAAGTGGGAGTGGGTGGGTTGGTGAGCAGGGTCAGGGGGAGGGAGGATGGGGGATTTTCGGAGGGGAAACTAGGAGAGGGGATAACATTTGAAATGTAAATGAAGACAATATTTAACAAAGAATAAAAATTAAAGATAAAAAAAGATTGTTACATAGATAGTATGAGAAAAACTGCTCTACAAAAATATGGATAAATCATTTATTTATTTATTTATTTATTTATTTATTTATTTATTTATTTTGGTTTTTTGAGACAGGGTTTCTCTGTATAGCCCTGGCTGTCCTGGAACTCACTTTGTAGACCAGGCTGGCCTCGAACTCAGAAATCCACCTACCTCTGCCTCCTGAGTGCTGGGATTAAAGGCGTGTGCCACCACGCCCGGCTCAGATAAATCATTTTAAAGTGTTCACCATGTAATATTAAGATGATACTAAATTAAGTATAATATAATCTCAATTAGAGATAAATAAAAATTAACAGTAAATACCTTTCGGGGTGACTCGGTTTTGCTTGTTTTGTGTTTCCTAGATTTTTATAAACTTAGCAAGTATTTTTTAATGAGCATAAAGGAAGAATGTCCTAATGTCCATTGCCTTTCAATAGAGTTGCCCTTATGCATATCGTGGGGAAGCAGCACTATTTATTTCACCAAGGGAAAGTTACTAGTGAATATAACACATGAACTAGGTCTATCCCCCCCCCCTAAAAAAACCATCAACATCCTGGAGCCCTTCAGAGAAGGGTGTGGCCTTATGGATCCCTCCTCCATCCATGATCGAATGTCAGTGGAGCCCAGTCTTATGAAAGAAACTGACGAAAATTAGAAAGTCATAAAAGTGGAAAGGGCTACATGTGAAGAAGAAAAGTTTCCGTTGAAGCAGATAGGAAAACGTCTATGTTTGAAGGAATACAGAATGGTTCCTGAGACAAGGGAATACTAATGCAAGGTATGTACAGATATAATCAAAGTTGTGTCTGTAAGATGTGTGTGCATATGACTGCAGAGGAATAAATAAAACATATTTTTGGGTCCTCTTTGCTGAAGCTCTGTCTAAAGGCAAAATGCCTGCACAGATACTAAACATAACTTTTATATATGTAAGAGTTTTGGAGAGCCAAGATTCTAAACAGCTAGAATCTATATTTTCTGCCTTAATAGGAGATCCACATTTATAGTAACCACAATTTAAAAAATATCTAAATTGTTTCATACCACTTAAAATTACACATAAATTGTCAAAATGTAAAAGTTCCCAATCCCTTTTCCTGAAGTGCACACATAAACACAAATATTTGTAAAAACTGAGCAATTGTTTGTTGTATTTTAAAATAAAATTTCTTGTTTACCTAAGATATCTAGAATGAATATATTAGATAAGAACACTTCAAATAATCATATTGCATTGTAAGTTGTCCAAACCTACAAAATGACTGTTTTTCCTCAACTAAGAGTCAGGATCCAGAGAACGACCTGGGATTTTCTACTCTTTCGAGATGCAGACATGTTGATACTGACACTACTGAGTGTGATAGTTTGGCTGCCAGTCAGAGATGAGGCATACTTGAGGTTCAGCTGAGTCTGGGTGTCAATCATCTCAATCCTGAACGTATGGATCCAGAGTCTCCCCATTGCTATTCAGTATTTCAGAATGGTTCCCCAGAACCCAAGGCATTCACCTTTTGTTCCCAGCCTCCACTCTTCAACAAACATCCACTCGTCAAAAAAGTCAGCATCTTCTCGTCCACAAAAAAATATAAAATCACATAAAATGGGAAATATGAAATAATACACTAAAAATTATATGTTTTATTGAAATATCTCTATATTAAATGTGAAGGGCAGATAAATTATTTGAAAACAAAGGCTTCTAGGTACCATTATCTCTGTTCCTGTTAGTGATCATTCTCAGATCTAGTAGAATTCTCAGTTTCAACTGGATAAATCTCTCAAATAAAAATCTTGGATCTTCCACACGAAACCAGCAGAGGGTCCAGAGGTCTCCAAAGGACTTTCCATGCTGCAGGGTCCCTAGAATACTCAGGGCTTCGGGGATCACTGGTGAGTGGAAAGCAACATCAGTTCCAAAGAATCCTGGAAGGTCTTGTGCCACCAGGAACAGGGACAAAGGAACCCTGCCCAACCAGAGGCTGGAATTCGTTCCGATCTGGCCAACTGCATGCCATCTTACACACAAACCTGGTGGAGGGTCCAAAGGTCCTCAGAGGACTCTCCCTACCTCAGGGTCCCTAGCACACCAAGGACCTTGAGATCCCTTGAGAGCACGTGGATGGCAAAGGCAAAAGAGTTTCTTGGACAGGGTCCCTTCAGGCCTTAATGCTAAGCCTGGAGGTGGAGCTGAGACCCAGACGTCAGGGCACCTTCCTTGAGAGAGGAGAGTGGGTCTACAGGGAGGGCTCTTATCCCAGAACTCAGGAAGTGTATCTGAGCTTCAGACATCTGGAAACCTTCCCTGAAAGAGGAGCGCTTGCCTGCAGAGAGTGCTCTGATCACTGGGACTCAGGTGAAAGTTGGACTCCCAGGAGTGCTGACAGAGGCTAACAGAATCACAGGAGGAACAAACTCCAGCCAGGAACAGCAAGATCATCTAACACCAGAGATTACCAGATGACAAAAGGCAAACATAAGGATCTTACTAACAGAAACCAAGAACACTCAGCATCATCAGAACCCAGTACGCCCACCAAAGCAAGTCGTGGATACCCCAACATACCGGAAAAGCAAGACTCAGATTTAAAATCATATTTCATGATGCTGGTAGAGGATTTTAAGAAGGGCATTAATAACTCACTTAAAGAAATACAGGAGAACACTGCTAAACAGGTAGAAATCCTTAAAGAATTACAGGAAAATACTGCTAAACAAGTAGAAGTCCTTAAAGAGGAAACACAAAAATTCCATAAACAATTACAGGAAAATACAACCAAAGAAGTGATGGAATTAAACAAAACTATCCAAGATCTAAAAATGGAAGGAGAAACAAAAAGAAAATCCAAAGGGAGACAACTCTGGAGATAGAAATCATAGGAAAGAAATCAGGAACCATATATGCAAGCATCGGCAACAGAATAAAAAATGGAAGAGAGAAACTCAGGTGCAGAAGGTTCCATAGAAAACATGGACACAACAATCAAAGAAAATGCAAAATGCAAAAAGATTATAACTCAAAAACATCCAGGAAATCCAGGACACAATGAGAAGTCCAAACCTAATGATAATAGATATAGATGAGAATGGAGTTTTTTTAAATTTAAAGGGCCAGTAAATATCTTCAACAAAATTATACAAGAAACCTTCCACAACCTAAAGAAAGAGATGCCCATGAAAATACAAGAAGCCTACAGGACTCCAAATAGATTGGACCAGAAAGAAATTCTTCCAGACACATAATAATCAGAAAAACAAATACACTAAATAAAGAATATTAAAAGCAGTAAGGGAAAAAGGTCAAGTAACATATAAAGGCAGACCTATCAAAATCACACCAGATTTCTCACCAGAGACTATGAAAGCCAGAAGATCCTGGACAAATGTTATATAGACACTAAGAGAACACATATGCCAACCCAGGCTACTAAACCCAGCAAAACTATCAATTACCACAGATAGAGAAAGCAAGGTATTCCATGACAAAATCAAATTCACACAATCTTTCCATGAATCCAACCCTTCAAAGGATAATAAAGAGAAAACTCCAACACAAAGACAGAAATTATGCCCTAGAAAAACCAAGAAAGTAATCTTTCAACGAACCTAAAAAAAGATAGCCACAAGAACAGAACGCCAGCTCTAACAACAAAAATAACAGAAAGCAATAATTACTTTTCCTTAATATCTCTTAATATCAATGGACTCAATTCCCCAATAAAAAGACATAGACTAACAGATTGGCTATGTAAACAGGACCAACCATTTTGCTGCATACAGGAAACCCATGTCAGGGACAAAGACAGACACTACCTCAGAGGAAAAAGCTGGAAAACAATTTTTCCAAGAAAATGGTCCAAAGAAACAAGCTGAAGTAGCCATTCTAATATCGAATAAAATTGACTTCCAACCCAAGGTTATAAAAAAAAAACAACAACATCAAAAAACGAACAAACAAAAAAAACAAACACAAAAAAACGAGGAGAGGCACTCATACTCATCAAAGGTAAAAATCTTCCAAGATGAACTCTCAATTCTGAATATCTATGCTCCAAATGGAAAGGCAGCCATATTCATAAAGAAAACTTTAGTAAAGCTCAAAGCACACATTGCACCACACACAATAATAGTGGGAGGCTTTAACACCCAACTCTTATCATTGAACAGATCCTGAAAACAGAACCTAAACAGAGATACATTAAAACATACAGAGGTTATTAAAGAAATGGATTTGACAGATATCTATAGAACATTTTACCCTAAAACACAAGGATATAACTTCTTCTCAGCTCCTCATGGTACCTTCTCCAAAACTGACCATATAACTGGTCAAAGAAAACAGGCCTCAGCAGATACAGAAATATTGAAATTATCCCATGCATCCTATCAGATCACCATGGATTAAGACTGATATTCAATAACAATATAAATAATAGAAAGCCAACATTCACATGGAAACTGAATAACACTCTACTCAATGATACCTTGGTCAAGGAAGAAATAAAGAAAGAAATTAAAGACTTTTTAGAGTTTAATGAAAATGAAGACACAACATACCCAAACTTATGGAACACAATGAAAACAGTCTTAAGAGGAAAACCCATAGCTCTGAGGGCTGCTAAAAAGAAACTAGACACAGCATACACTAACAGCATGACAGCATACCTGAAAGCTCTAGAACAAAAGGAAGCAAATACACCCAAGAGGAGTAGATGGCAGGAAATAATCAAACTTAGGGCTAAAATCAACCAAGTGGAAACAAAANGAATTATTCAAAGAATCAACCAAACCAGGAGCTGATTCTTTGAGAAAATCAACAAGACAGATACATCGTTAGCCAGACTAACTAGAGGGCACAGTTACAGTATCCTAATTAACAAAATTAGAAATGAAAGGGGAGACATAACAACAGAACCTTAGGAAATTCAAAACATCATCAGATCCTACTACAAAAGGTTATACTCAACACAACAGGAAAACCTGGATGAAATAGACAATTTTCTAGACAGATACCAGGTACCAAAGTTAAATCAGGATCACTTAATTATCTAAACAGTCTCATCTCCCGTAAAGAAATAGAAGCTGTCATTAATATTCTCCCAACCAATAAAAAAGCCCAGGACCAGATGGGTTTAGTGCAGAGTTCTATCAGACCTTTAAAGAATACTTAATCCCAATTCTCCTCAAACTATTCCACAAAATAGAAACAAAAAGTACTCTACCCAATTCATTCAATGAAGCCACAATTACTCTGATACTTAAACCACATAAAGACCCAACAAAGATAGAGAACTTCAGACCAATTTCCCTTAAGAGCATTGAGGAAAAAATACTCAATAAAATCCTTGCAAACTGAATCCAAGAACACATCAAAACAATCATCCATCATGATCATGTAGGCTTCACCTCAGGGATGCAGAGATGGTTTAATATACGGATATCCATCAACATAATCCACTATATAATCAAACTCAAAGAAAAAACCCCACGATCATCTCGTTAGATGCTGAGAAAGCATTTGACAAAATCCAACACCCCTTAATGACAAAAGTCTTGAAAAGATCAGGAATTCAAGGCCCATACCTAAACATAATAAAAGCAATCTACAGCAAAAGAGTGGCCAACATCAAACTAAATGGAGATGAACTTGAAGCAATCCTTCTAAAATTAGGGACTAGACAAGGCTGCCCACTCTCTCCCTACCTATTCAAAATAGTACTTGAAGTCCTAGCCAGAGCAATTAGACAACAAAAGGAGATCGAGAGGAAACAAATTGGAAAGGAAGGAGTCAAAATATCACTATTTGCAGATGATATGATAGTATATATGAATGACCCTAAAAATTCCACCAGAGAAATTCTAAACCTGATAAACAGCTTCAGTGCATTAGCTGGATATAAAATTAACTCAAACAAATCAGTGGCCTTTCTCTACATAAAGGATAAACAGGATGAGAAAGAAATTAGGAAAACAACACCCATCACAAGAGTCACAAATAATATAAAATATCTTGGTATGACTCTAACTAAAGAAGTGAAAGATCTATATGATAAGAACTTCAAGTTTCGGAAGAAAGAAATCAAAGAAGACCTTAGATGATGGAAAGATCTCCCATGCTCATCAATTGGCTGGATTAATATAGTAAAAATGGTTATCATACCAAAAGCAATCTACAGATTCAATGAAATCNCCATCAAAATTCCAACTCAATTCTTCACGGAGTTAGTAAGGGCAATTTACAAATTCATCTGGAATAACAAAAAACTGAGGATAGCAAATACTATTCTCAAC
>NC_034593.1:1994546-2017681 GCF_900095145.1 Mus pahari | reverse complement strand
GATATTATCCCAGAAATGTGGAATACCCAAGATACAATTTGCAAAACACCTGAAACTCAAGAACAAGGAAGACCAAATTGTGGATACTTTGTCCCTCCATAGAATGGGGAATAAAATACACATGGAAGGAGTAACAGAGACAAATTTTGGAGCTGAGACTAAAGGATGGAACATCCAGAGACTGCCCCACCTGGAGATCCATTCCATAATCAGCCACCAAACACAGACACTGTAGCATATGCCATCAAGATTTTGCAGAAAGTACCCTGATATAGCTGTCTCTTGTGAGGCCATGCCAGGGCCTTACAAATTCAGAAGTGGATGCTTACATTCATGTATTGAATTGAACACAGGGCCCCCAGTGGAGGAGGTAGAGAAAATATGCAAGGAACTGAAGGGGTCTGCAACCCTATAGGTGGAACCACAATACGAACTAACCAGTACCCCCAGAGCTAGTGTCTCTAGCTGCATATGTAGCAGAAGATGGCCTATTTGGCTATCATTGGGAAAAGAGGCCCTTTGGTCTTGCCGACTTTATATTTGTTAGTACAGGGGAATGCCAGGGCCAAGAAGTAGGAGTGGGTGGGTAGGGGAGCAGGGCATGGAGAGGGTATAGGGGACTTTCGGGATAGTATTTGAAATGTAAGTGAAGAAAATGTCTAATAAAAAATTGAAAGAAAAAATAGATTGTTCATGGTGATATGGAGAACAGAAGCTTCCATTTTTACAACAATACGAGAAACAGCTGGCAGGATATAGATGCTCTGTAGCAGTATGAAAAAGCTGAAAGTTAATCTTCAAGCCCCTTAGAAACACAATGTGATACACCTGATGGTCTTGGTGCAACAAGACTTTCATAGGCATGCCCAAAATAATGCAGAGAGCCCAAGGGTCCCTGTGTCTCTGAATGCCATTTTTAATTTGCAAAGTTCTCTGACATCCTTGCTTTAAGGAAAAATAGAGCTGGAAGACAGGAGCAAAATAAGAGAATTAATAACTTTTCTTTGAAAATACATGCAATTTTGCAGCTGTCAATTACAGCTCTGTCTCTTTAAATATCTTTTCTCCTAAAATACAACTGGGTAGATGAGATTTGGGTTACTTGTTGTTTTTTTAAAATTCCATTATAAAAGTAATAGGACTGTTTCTGGTGTTTTGTAAGCAGATAATATTCTGCTAGTGACTGTCTTTGCAGTAATGCATTGCTCTGAATTCTGAATTATATTATTTTACATCTACAACAGCTTAACGTGTATTTTTTATAAACAGCAAAGTTTGCCTCATAAAAATTCATTACATATGGGCATACACAAGTGCCTTTCCTTCTAGTCATTGGCAGTAAATGATTCATCAGCTTTCCACACAAAGAAAAGAAAGAAAGAGAGGGAGGAGAGAGGGAGGGAGGGAGGGAGGGAGAGAGAGAGAGAGAGAGAGAGAGAGAGAGAGAGAGAGAGAGAGAGAACAAAAACAAAACCAATTTCTTTGCAGATGTTCTGTAATTTCCATGTTCCCTGAACTGTAGAACCATATCACACCAATGCATGGGATGTAAGGATTTTCTGAAGGCCTGTGCTCACTCTCTTTAATCAGACTGAAAATTATTTGCTATCTTATCAGTTGTGGGTTCCTAAAAAAAAATGAGGAAATCAGTTTCTTATTCCTCCCGACTTTGCATGTGTTCATTCCACACATGGATGCATAACGGTAGAACATTTAAAACCAACAGATTCCTGGATGTCTAAACAAAATCTCTCATTTTGCTGTGGTCTTAGCAGAAGCACTAAGAGAAATGAATTTTCCAATTATGTGTGTGTGTGTGTGTGTGTGTGTGTGTGTGTGTAGATATGATATTTATTTTTCTCCTTTCCAATCCCAAAGTGATGTCAGGGAGGATGAGACTGCAGAAACTCTGTAAATACCTATCATCCTGTTATCAGTGGGCTCTTGGCATTTATCAGTTACTTCCACAGATAGCTTGAATGTAGTTTTGTCCACTTTTTTAAGGCTGAAAGATGAAAAATAGAACCCATGTAAAGAATATGGATATAAGAAGGAGAGTGAAGCCTATAGTCCCAGAGATGCTCTACTCTTAAACCTGTGTGTGCTGAATGAGCATTTCTCCAAAATGCTGACAGGGAAAGCCTGGCCATCTCTTAAAATGACTAGGAAATTTAAGTCAGTCTTTTAAAAAAGTATCTTCAATCCCTGAATTCAGCTTTCAAATCAAAGTATGATAATTGGATTAAGTTTTTGTTTTTTTTTTTTTAAATACCAATTCTGTGGTATTGCAAGAGTGAATTGTCAGACTTTTTGAGATAATCAATTAGATACCTAGCTGGTGCTTTGCAATCCTTCCTCCTGCTGTTGCGACTCTTCCACAAACAGTCTTCATAATGAGTTCTATAAGCACTGCTCATAAACTTGCCTCAGCTGGGCAGCTTTCAGGCAGATGTTTCTAAGAAGTGTTTGTGTTAGTCTACTCAGGTACTTGCATTTATTTGTCAATGAAAATGAATATAAAGATGGAACACAATCTATGAGGTGATCTATTGCATGGGCTTTATACCTGAAGGGACCTGGCAGAAAGTAGAAGCAGTCGAGTTAGGGAAAAAGTGGGTCCTGTGCACCCATTTAAACAGTATGGGTAAAAACTCAGAACCTGTTCTTGTCCGTGCACCTTATTCCCCAATTATTACATAGTGAACTTGGGTATCTAGAAGAAAAACACACACACTTTGTTAAAAATTTCACAATTGATACTTCATTATTTTGCAGATTTGGACAATTGCAGGTCCCGTGCAAACTTATCATGGACTATCTTTAGTCTCCTTAACAACTGCCCACCTCATGGCTGATCTGATAATCCCAAAGATGATCAGCTAAAGTGTTTTATGGTATAATAACAAACAGACACTTGCTTACCAACCCCAAAGCTGAGAAAGCCATCAGATAACATTCAAACGTACAGCAGTGATTTCTGACTTTGTGTTGGCTGCCTCCCTGGTGCTCCTACCAACACACATAGAAAGTGCCTTGATTGCAACGTGTGTTTTCTGTAGCTCTAAAACCTTCATGGCATTATTTCCACGTGGGAACAGGTACTCAGGGTAGCCTAATCCCATGGTCCTCAGCCATGGGCACTAATGCTGGCTCAGAGCAAACTCCTCCTCACCTGCCCCTGTGAGGTGAAGTATGTTTTGCATTGATTATAGGTCATGTTCCTTTTTACGTACTGACCTCTAAATTCTTTTAAAACTGGTTTCTCCTTTAAATAAACTGAAATTTAAAGCCATATGAAAACTTAAGCCTCCCCCAACTCCCCATTCAATTGAGATTTTGTTTTGTACACTCTCTTCATTATATGGGACATTAAAAATCTGAAGGGAAATAAATGCCAAGAACCAGCAAATGAGAAGGTGGTAAGAGAGAATACTTTGCTTAGAGAGTATCAGGATCAATAACATTCCATGAGGGAGCTGTAGATTGCTTCCAGGGAGAGTGGTGTTTGAATCTGTCCTTCTTTTAGGATATCTTCAGGTGAAGAGGTGGGGAAAATTACTCATACGATTTAACATGGAGCCTTTAATAACCAAGTTTAGACAAATGGTCATTCATCAGATAATTAAGATTCCCTAATGTGTCACAAATGTGAACACAAATAATCCAGTGGCATACACAATTCAGAGCATATATTCTGTACTGAAGGAGCTCACAGGTTTTCAAAACACTATCAACACAGCAAACAGGGTTTGGTCATAGCAGCATTTCTGAAAGGGCAGGGTAAACACAAGTTATCAAAGGACAGTTAAAACATATCTGGGCTGGATATCCCAAGTGAAATCTACCCCAGGGTATCACAGAAGGCTAGTGGCAGGAACATCAAAGTAAGGCTATAAGAGTAGAAACAGTAAATGATATTTATGCCGAACACTTTTAGGACTGGAGAAATCGCATAGCACTTAGGCTCAAGGACAGCTTTTACAGAGGAACCAAGTTTGGTTCACAGCACACATACTTTGGGAAGCTCACAGCCTCCTATAACTACAATTCTTGGGAATCTGTTGTCTTGTACTCTGTAGGTACCTGCTCTCTCATTGGCATATCCCTATACATATACATATAACTAAAAAATAAAAATCCAAAACTTACACACACACACACACACACACACACACACACACACACACAAAGCAGAAGTTCTTGGCACTAGGAAGAAGCTGGCCCTCTTCTGGAGTGTTTATTCTGTGCAGTATTACAAAGCCATACTACACAAATGAGGCCACTGAACCTCAACAAGTGGGAGAACCAAGTGTTTTCTCAGTTCTGTTGTATAATTCCAGACCACAGTGCAATGACATTCCATAAAGTTCAACTGGTTTGTTCATAAATTGCTCTACATTTCTGATGTTAACAAAAATCAGAAATTTATCTAAAAGAAGGAAGAAAGTAAAAAAAAAAAGAAGAAGGAATAAAGGAGGAAGAGGGGAGAGAGAAGAAACTTGGAAGGGAGGAAGTAAGCAATGAAGAAAGAAAAAAGGAGGAAAGAAGGAAGGAAGGAAGGAAGGAAGGAAGGAAGGAAGGAAGGAAAGAAGGAAGGGAATAAGGAAGGAAGGGAGGAAGGAGAAGAAGGGAGGGAGGGAGGAAGGAAGGAAGGAAGTTCATGTACAGCAATACTGCCATTTAGATAGTGGCAATGGTAGAAGAGAAAGTTGTCCTAGGTAAGGATACTATACTGTACTGTACTATACTATACTGTAACAACTAGAGATGTGCTGTGCTCTTGGGATGACAGAAGCTTGAGAGGAAGCATTTCTTTCTCTCTCTTTTTTTTTAATTCCAATTTTTTATAAAGGTATTTACTTCATTTACATTTCAAATACTATCCCCAAAGTCCCCTATACCCTCCCCCCCACTTCCCTACCCACCCACTCCCCCTTCTTGGCCCTGGTGTTCCCTTGTGCTGGGTCATATAAAGTTTGCAAGACCAAGGGGCCTCTCTTCCCAATGATGGCCGATTAGGCCATCTTCTGGTACATATGCAGCTATAGACACGAGCTCAGGGGGTACTGGTTAGTTCATATTGTTGTTCCACTTTCTATCATGAGTTCTTGTTGATCTGAGGGTGGAGATGATGATCTATTTGGGGGAAAATTACTACTGTTTTTCTTGAAACCTAATATGTCATGTGTTCCATAGCCATATTCAAAATTCATTTGTTGAAGAATTAATGGGAAAAACTGTTTGTGCATTATTCTATTCAGGTTTTCCAGATTTATTTATCAATGGAAATGAATAAAAATATGGGACATGATATATGTATGAGAGGGTCTATTGCATGGGATTTGTTAATAAATTTTTAATGAATGTTCATTCTAAGCTCCATATTGACCATTTATTTTTGTATTCCTGTTTTTAATAATAATATCAAATTTTATTTTATAAAGAAATTTGATAGAGCCTTTCTATAGTATCATAGGAGCATGAATTGATTTTTAAAGAACAGATGGATTTTGTGCACTAGAAAATTTTAAAAAATGTTTCTGTTTATAAGAAATTGTAATTCTGTAGTTTAGTACTACTAATATATGAATAGATTTATTTAATTGATGTTATCTATATTCTATATTAAATGTTGTTAATAACTCCTCCATTACTGGTGGGATTTCAAGATGGAACAACCACTCTGGAAATCAGTCTGATGGCTCCTCAGAAAATTGGAAATAGTACTACTGGAAGACCCTGCAATACCACTCCTGGGGATGTACCCAGAATATGTTCCAACTTGTAATAAGGACATATACTCCACTATGTTCATAGCAGCCTTATTTATAATAGCTATAAGNNGNAAAGAACCCAGATGTCCCTCAACAGAGGAATCGATACAGAAAATGTGGTACATTTACACCATGGAGTACTACTCAGCTATTAAAAACAATGAATTAATGAAATGTTTAGGCAAAGATGGATCTGGAGGATATCATCCTGAGTGAGGTAACCCAATCACAAAAGAACACACATGATATGCACATGATATGATAAGTGGATATTAGCCCAGAAACTTAGAATACCCAAGATACAATTTGCAAAACTCATGAAACTCAAGAAGAAGGAAGACCAAAGTGTGGATACTTTGCTCCCTCTTAGAATGGGGAACAAAATACACATGGAAGGAGATACAGAGACAAAGTTCAGATCCGAGACTAAAGGAAGGACCATCCAGAGACTGCCCCACTCGGGAATCCATCCCATAAACAACCACCAAACTCAGACACTATTGAATATGCCAACAAGATTTTGCTGACAGGGCCCTGATATATGTCTCTTGTGAGGCTATGCCAGTGCCTAACAAATTACAGAGTTGGATGTTCACAGTCATCTATTGGATGGAACACAGTGTCCACAATGAAGGAGCTAGAGAAAGTACCCAAGGAACTGAAGGGGTCTGCAGCCCTATAGAAGGAACAACAATATGTACTAACCAGTACCCACAGAGCTCATGTCTCTAGCTGCATATGTAGCAGAGGATGACCTAGTAGGACATCAGTGGGAGGAGAGGCCCTCGGTCTTGCGAAGATTCTATGCCCCAGTATAGGGGAATGCCAGGGTGAGGAAGTGGGAGTGGGTGGGTTGGGGAGCGGGGCAGGGGGAGGGTATAGGTGATTTTTGGAGAGAAAACTAAGAAAGGAAATAGCATTTGAAATGGAAATGAAGTAAATATCTAATAAAAAGTTGTTAATAGTAAAAAAAAAACTCTAATGAGATATGTTAAAGGAATCATGATAGGAAAGAGCACTCTGTGTATGTGTATCTGTGTGTAAACTGTAACAAAATAACAGAGTAATTTATGGTAAAGTACTGGCAATATCTGTCTTGAAGACTTTCCATGTGACTGTATTTTCCAAATGTTCTACAATAAATACATCTCAGAAAATATATACCTCATAAGATTGGAAATGAAGGACTGTGGATATAGCTAAGTTTGTAAGGTTTTCTGAAGTGTGCTCAGGGCCTTGGGCTTAATCATCAGCAACACATAAAACTTACTGTGTTCATGCACACTCTAATCTTAACACTCTGGATATAGAGGCAGAAGGATCAGATATGCAAGGCCATCCTTGCCTATATAGTGCATTAGAGTACAGCCTGAGGTACAAGAAAAATAATAAATTATTTTTAAGATATGTGGAAAAATGTTTTAAATTACATATAAGATGAAAGGATAATCTCCATCTTTTCCCAGAAGAAAGTAAGAAAAAAATGAATGAAAGACACTTGTTAGTAAAAGAAATACACATTGCTGGTAAACTCGTGTACTATATTTTTTGTGTGTAGCAACAGAAAACATGAATTAGAATAACAAGACACTCTGGATATGAGTATTCGTGATACTTCTTAACAAAGCAACCCAATACGGTACTTTGAATATGAACCTTTAAGTAGCTCATAACTTCTGGACTTCTCAAAATGTGTCCTAGAAAACCTATCAGAAATGAGGACAATGATTTCTGTAAATATAGAATGTTTATTCTAGGATTCATGTAAATCTTAAGGAGTGAATGTATACCTTTTGAGGTGTTCTGACTGATGCCAAAGGTGGGGGAGAGAGTAAGTCTCACTTTGGGACTGAGATAAGATGTCAAAAGGGGGGGGGGCACGGTGCAGTTGTGTGATGCTGGATGCCCGGCCCAGCCTGTACCAGTCTATGAGATAAGATGTCAAAAAGGGGGGCACGGTGCAGTTGTGTGATGCTGGATGCCCGTTCCAGCCTGTACCAGTCTACTTTTCCAGAGAAAGAATGGATGGATTACTGTTTATTATATCTCCAGTGTGTATATTACATGCCTAGGATATAATTGATAATTAGAAGAGAATGGTATATCCCTGAAACACTTGGAGACTGGAGAGGAAAAGCTGCCATCATAATCGTTTTTGTTCACACAAAAACGGACATAGTGACTTAAGCAGGGGAAAGAAACAGATTTTATATGTTTACAATACAAATTTGCTCCAATTGGCTAGCAAACATAGAAATATAAATTAGAATACTAATGTAATACATGAATGGTCATTTTTGATGTAATCCAACAATGATTCAATTGAGAAAATATGACATTCTCAATTTAAAGTCAGGAAGAAATGATAGTTGTTGAACTCTATGTATATGCATACACAGAGGGACATGGGGCAGGCATCACACACACACACACACACACAGAGAGAGAAAGAGAGAGAGAGAGAGAGAGAGAGAGAGAGAGAGAGAGAGAGAGAGAGAGAGAGGAGAGAGAGAGATTTCTTTGGGAGAAGACCACTATTTTTTTTTTCAGGCTTTCAAATAGGCTAACTAAACTAGGGCAATTTGAATTATTTAAAGCTCATATATTCAAACTTTAATTTTATCCAAAACACTCAAACAGAAAAGTCTTGTGCAATGATTGTCCAATTATGTGTGCCATGAAATTTGTGCTGGAGGAGAGAGCTTCTGAGAAGTTCCTGCTAGGTCTTGCCATGATGACATAAAGTGGCCTAAGGAAGCAAAGCTCTCCAGAGACTAGGAATGGGCGTGCTTCAGTGCTTCTTAACAGACAAAGCAGGGGCGACACACTCAGCTTACGGGGTGCCTAAACATCTATAGCCCTCTGAACTGACAAGCAAGAGTCATCCTAAAGTGGCAATTTATTACACAGAAATAGATAAAAATTGCAATAATCCCTTCAAATGTTATACCTGATTATTGACTCTACTCCTGACAAAATACCATGAACTATGGAAGATTGGCACGTAAACATGAACGTACTTTGCTTTTTCTTTTTGTATGATGATACAATTCTTTCAATTAACTAGCAAAGATGCTTAAATTCAATGACCTTTGTCTACCATGAACATATGTGTGCTCAGGCATTAGTAAATGCTACCTGGTTTGAAATGTTGTCTCAGTACTCTGAGTGCTATTGGAAGCTTCCAATAAAGACGTAAAGGGAGGGAAGTGATGGTGGCTGCACCTGCTGCTGATATCAGTGTTTTGGTTTTTGTTTATTTTTGTCTTAGGTTTTGTCTTGGGCATTCTACATGTGAATTTGGGGGTTCCCACTAATTAGCTGAAGATCATTGTCCAATAATAAGATACTCTACTTTTACTGTATCAGTGAGATTGTGGTGTCATTGATCTTTCCAATGTTGAGTTTCTCCTAATTCTCACAAGTCTTGTTAAGTTACTATCATGTGGGTACTTTTTGTACATAGTTCAGGTTAATGTTCTATTTTACTAAAATCATTAGTTCCTAGTCACTGGTAGGTTGGAACCTGTTTGGGATTTCCTATCAGAGCTGAGTTGGAAAGTAAAAAGTGTGCCAAGTTACAAGTTACAGCAAAGTTGTAACCAGGAAATAGATTCTGTACCTCCTATATCTACTTCCCATTTCCCATTGAGAAGAGAAACAGCAATTGTGTGCTGCTAACCTGCCAGCTAACCTCCTTTTTTCTGGCTGTTGCTTTTTGCCATTTCCTGTTCATATTCACCACAAATGAAGGATTTGACAATTGTTATTTTCTATCAACTTACATTGTTTGCAAAAACCAGTCTATTTTCCTTAAACTTCTTGCCCATTTAAGAGTAAATAAAAACAGAAATAGGATAATACTTATACTCATTCTATTTTACTTATTTATTTATTTATTTATTTATTTATTTATTTATTTATTTATTTAGGTTTTTCAGGACAGGGTTTCTCTGTGTAGTCCTGGCTGTCCTGGAACTCACACTGTAGACCAGGCTGGCCTCGAACTCAGAAATTTGCCTGCCTCTGCCTCCCAAGTGCTGGGATTAAAGGCCTGTGACACCACACCCAGCCTTCATTCTATTTTAAACCCGTACCTTTGATTTACAAGTTCAACTGTATTCAACATCTCTGCTCTGAAGGAAAAATGATACCTTAAATGTAAAGGCTATGAAATCAAGGCAATTATGTTTACCAACAGAAAAGCAACACTCCCTATGAAGTCTCCTGCACTGGAAAGTCTGAGAATTCATATACACTATCCTGTTAAAGTCCTATTAGGATTTCATCTAGGATGTTTCACATTCAAATAAGATTTTAAGCCAAAGCTATTTTCGGCTTACAATAAAAACAATCAAATTAGCAAATATTAGAAAGGTGTACAAATATAAGTCATGAGATTTATGATACTGCTACTTTATTCTAACTATTTCTAAAATGGCATTCTTTTTACACAAAGGAGTCACATCCTGCCTCTCTCATGGCTAGTTGGCTTTTGTGTATGGAATTTCTGACAGTAACATTTATTGGTACTTATCAAATCATAGATTTTTCTCAATGTTCCCTTTTATTTTTATTTTATTTATATAGGTATTTTACTTCCATGTTTGTTTGTGTATCATGTGCATCCATGGTGCCTGAAGAGGTAAGAAGAATGTATCACATGCCTTGGAACTGGAGTTCAGACAGTTGTGCTGGGAATCAAACACACAAATCCATTGCAAGAGTAAGTAGTGCTCTTAGCTGTTAAGCTATCTTTTCTGTTCCTTGAAAGATAGTTTTGAAGAGTTAAAGTGTAGATTTTAGCAAGTAGGTACTCAGAATCCATTTTATAGGTTGCAATAACAAATTCACTGTTTCACTATAGAAAAATAGACAGCTTGCAACAATTGTACTTAGGTGAAATATTTACTTGTTTAAAATAGTTCCCTACTGGTCAGAATTCTGTCCTGTAAAGTCACTAGAGAAGTCTGACCTCCTTTCCGCAAGAAACTTTTTTTGCACACATGATATGTGCATAGAAAACATGACAGTCTTCCTTTACTTGTGTCCAGTCAACTTGATGGGTCTTCCATCCTCCTTGCACCAATGCCTACAGCCACATGCTGGAAAGGAAACTGAGTCATGAGGTTGAGTGGAAAAATTCTCTGTGCTAACTGTTAAGCTCTCAAATGGGACTCTCTAGCTAGTTAGTTTGGAATTTTTATACTTCTAAGTTGTTCCACTTCCTATTTTTTTCTAGTAACCCCTTTTACCATTTCCTTTACTTCAAAAGGGTCATTCATTCTTACTGAGACTATGGCATCTTGTAGGTTAGAAGAGCTGTGAAGGTTTGTGTTGTTATCACCATGTTACTCTCTGCAGATGATTTAGAATTTATTGCTCTGGGACTAGTTTTGCATAATACTGATAAGCAAGAGATTATATTTTATTGTCATTTTTATCATTCTATGATTTTATGTTTCAAATCTTTTGATCTTTTATTTTTGCACTGAGGAACTCTTAACATGTTTTTCACTGATCCTGACAGATTAATTCTTACTTGACAATGTAACGCAACAGGTTAAAACATAACTGATTCTTACTGTCCTCAAATTCATATTTTTGTTACATTGATCACCTTTACTCTTGTATTCATTTCACTTAACCTCTTCTGTCTCTATCCATTCTCCGTTTAGAGTGTTTTGCATTTCTTCCAATACTTTCTGTTTGTACTTACCTGGTCTAGTTTAGACTATTAGACTGGCTTTCTTGTTCTATTCTAGATTCATCTTCCATCTATATTTCTTTGAAGTGTTTCAGAGTTTACAATTTAGTTCATGAGAAAACAGTCAGTGTGTTTGGAATAGCACTCAGGAGGCTTTTTGATTCTTCCCTTACTTGCTTTCCATGGTGGAACATTATAGATTCGCAGGGCTTTGTTCCTTAAATGATTCTCACTTCTTTGTAACTGATAATTTTCGTAAGTGTGAGAGATCACAGCTATGGGAACTAACCATCGTTTCTTCTAGCTCATGTCAATTGTCAGTGTATATAGTCCATCTCCATAATGTAGACAGAAACTAGTAATCTAGGTTAATTAGAGTGAATAAACTCTAATTATTGTATATATGAAGGTATGTATGCATATAATATTCATATTCAATATTCATATAATAATGAATATAGTATATGTGTTATATATTTCAGATAAGGTATTGCTTCTAGCCCAGGCAACCTGTGAACTCATCTTTTTTTCTCTCCTAGCCCCCCAAATATGAGATTTCTGGAATGTCACAACATGCCTATATTGCACTTGAAATTTTTCAATATTTTGCCAATTTTTCTGTCCTTATTTGTGTAAAAGAAATATCAATCTCACTTTAAGCAGACTCCACCCTGTAAATGGCAATAGCACAGGAATATGTCAAGTCCTTTCCTTTTATCTAACATCTCTTAAACTTTCTATACTTTTTTGCTTGATTAACTCTTATATTCCTGTTCTGCAATATGGAACCTTTATATTAGAGCATGATCATACACTCTAAGCTATGTTTGCTGAAATAGTTACTGATCATTTCTCTCCTATGTAAGTAAATCATGGGCTTCTGAAGGAGCTGGACCTGAGTCTGTTTTAAATTTACTCCTGTTATGTAATGTTGAAATATCATTGTACTGGATAGCTTTGTGTCAACTTGACACAGCTGGAGTTATCACAGAGAAAGGAGCTTCAGTTGGGAAAATGCCTCCATGAGATCCAGCTGTAAGGCATTTTCTCAATTAGTGATCAAGGGGGGAGGTTCCCTTGTGGGTGGTGCCATCTCTGGGCTGGTAGTCTTGGGTTCTATAAGAGAGTGGACTGAGCAAGCCAGGGGAAGCAAGCCAGTAAAGAACATCNCTCCATGGCTTCTGCATCAGCTCCTGCTCCCTGACCCGCTTGAGTTCCAGTCCTGCATCCTTTGGTGATCAACAGCAGTATGGAAATGTAAGCCAAATAAACCCTTTCCTCCCCAACTTGCTTCTTGGTCATGACGTTTGTGCAGGAATAGAAACCCTGACTAAGACAAATTGGTACCAGCAGAGTGGGGTATTCCTGTAACAACCTGACCATGTTTTGGGGAGGACTGTGGAAGGACTTTGGAACTTTGGGCCAGAAGATCCATTTGGTGTTAAGAGCTCTTTGGAATGTTGTGTAGGAGCTTCGAAGATAATGTTCAGAACAGTGCAGAAGATGGAAGCCTGGCTTGTGTAATTTCAGAGGGAAAATTAAAGACTCTTTTCAGGGCCATTGCTGTTTTGAATTGTGAAGATTCTGTGGTTCTGGTTAGCTGGGGCTGAAGAATCAGCTGTGATTAACAAGATACCAGAACCACTAAAATGAAATGTTTTCCTTACTGGGACTATTGATGCTGGTTAGCTGGAGCTAAGAAATTAGCGGTGATTAAGAAGAGACCAGCATCATTGAGGTGACATCTTCTGGGAAGTATTTTCTGAGAGCACAAAGAGGCTGTGGCCCAGAGATAGCCAAAGTTGTACTTTGTGCTGCAGCAGGACTTGGTAATGTGTAAGAGTTACCCATGTGGTACTGGTTTTGAAGGTATGAAGGGGTCATGCAGAGCAGCTGAGGCCATGGAAGCACTGTGAGAGGCCATGGAAGGCCATTGGTGAAGGTGCAGTCTCAGTTGCAATTGATGGCCCAGGACTGAAGGGGTCACAGCAGCGTTTTGGAGATGCCAGTACCATGAGATAACCACCAAGAACAGCAGCAGCAGTGAAGTACAGGCAGCTGGAGCTGGAGCCAAGAAGACAAAGTGTGTGCTATGAAGGGCATGGCTGGAGAAGTGACCCAAGCCCTTGGAGGAGCCCAGAAGATNGTGAGTTGGATCCCAGACATTGGACGGTTGGAGTTTAATTTTTGCTTTTGATTGTGACTGTGCCCTGATGTTTTTCCCTCTTGAAGGAAGCATTTGAGTGGAGCCCACAGTTAAGACACTTTTAATTGTAAAAAGACTTTGGATTTTAAAAGGTATTGGATATTTTAAAAGGATTGAACTTTTAATATGTAAAAACTGTGGGACTTTTAAAGTTATTTAAGATCTTGGGGATGAATAAGAACTAAGGGTTGAGGCTTACTAGTGATGTGTTTGTGTGTCAAGTTGACAAGGGGTCAATTGTACTGGATAGCTTTGTGTCAACTTGACACAGCTGGAGTTATCACAGAGAAAGGAGCTTCAGTTGGGAAAATGCCTCCATGAGATCCAGCTGTAAGGCATTTTCTCAATTAGTGATCAAGGGGGGAGGTTCCCTTGTGGGTGGTGCCATCTCTGGGCTGGTAGTCTTGGGTTCTATAAGAGAGTGGACTGAGCAAGCCAGGGGAAGCAAGCCAGTAAAGAACATCNCTCCATGGCTTCTGCATCAGCTCCTGCTCCCTGACCCGCTTGAGTTCCAGTCCTGCATCCTTTGGTGATCAACAGCAGTATGGAAATGTAAGCCAAATAAACCCTTTCCTCCCCAACTTGCTTCTTGGTCATGACGTTTGTGCAGGAATAGAAACCCTGACTAAGACAATCATGATGTTTTGATGAAAAAATTAAATAAAAGTTCTTATCAGCAGGAAGTTTGCGTGGCAGCTTGTCTTCCAGCTTTCCTGGCAGTTCAAGTTGAGACAGGGGAGACTGAAAGTTTCCTTGTGATTTGAAATGATTTCAAACACACAGATGGAAGGCTGTGCTGAGAGATCTGAAGGTATACAGCATGGTACCCATATTTCTTACATTTTGTCCAAGTGATAGAGCTATGTGGTTCCACCAAGTCTTAATATCCTCCTGCTTGAGCAATTTATTACTTAAAAACAAGCAACTAATCAAAGCCTTCTAAAAGGAGCTTAAGTATTTGAGATGGTTGACATGTCAGTTATTCTCTGTTGTTCTTAGGAGGTCAACTGTAAGTAAGAATGGCAACTGGACGGACAGACAGGGTAGGATCCATACCCAAAAAACTGTAGTAAGCTATGATAAGGGAAAGGATGGACCTAGACACTGTGTAAAACTGAAGTGAAACCAAGAATTCACTTGGGGACAGCCTAGACCAAGAAAAAAATAAACACAATCATTACAAAGTTACACTTGTCTTCCTTTAGCCTTCCTATAGAAAAATACTTATATTGGGGGATGAGTAATGTGGGGGTTGGAGTGTGGGAGGTAGGGGGCTATGGAGTGGGATATAGGGGTTGGGAAGTGAGCACCCTCTCGGAAGCAAAGGGGAGCTGGGATGGGTGAAGAACTCTGGGAGGGGGGACCAGGAAAGGGGGCAACATTTGTAATGAAAATAAATAAAATAAATAAATATGGACCAGGGTCCTCTAGGGTTAATTCACTTAAGTAGGAGGGACCATTGGTTTTGAAAGATACAATGAGATACAAAGATGCAATGAGACAAAAGATGAAGGAAGTTGGGTTGTACAGACCAGGCCTGTGTGAAGTCTAGGCCCATCAGCAGTGTGAATCACAGTGTGGTTGTGTGGGCCCAATCTAACCATACAGAAGGCTGTCTTCCTGTTCATGTAGAATAGAAAAAGGATATAAAATGTGTGCTGTTTCCTGATCATTAAGCCAGTTCTTCAGCCAATTTGAGTATTTATTTGAGTATTTATGTCAGAGAGGTCATTTAAACCACTTCCCAAGTAACTAACTTTCCTGGTACTGGTAAGTGGTACATTTTCATTTTTATGAAAACAGCACATGTTCTGTTATCATGGGTACAGTTACCCAAGTTTATTTTTATGTATTTGGACTTTCTTTAAAAATCAGCTACAGTGTTCTGAACATGTATAATGAGTAAGGCCATTTTACCTAACCAAAGATGAAGATGAAGAGATGCAGGCAGCCTGCCTCTGCGCTTTCTCACTGATTGAAGAGCTTCCCCTCCCCCTGTTTTACCTCAACACTCCCTGGGAGCTTCCCTCCCCTCCCCAGCCTTTCAGAGAGGGACTCGTCTAGCACCCAAATACTGCTATTCCCCTTTTCATGGTGGCACTCCCTAAGTACCCCAACCCCCACCTGGAGTGATAGATGCTGGCTTGGAAATAGACAAATGGCAGCATCTCTCAGTTCCCATGTCACCAAGGCTGGCAGTCTCCCTGATAGATGGCTAGCACTTCCCAGTGTAGAAGGCCCCTGTCCTTGGGAGAACTGAAGACCAAACATCCTTGCAAAGATAAATGCCCTACTTTTGAGCCATGAGGAAAGGGCAATTAAGTGCTCCCAGACAGCTGTTGCCAGTTTGTAAAAACAGACTAGATCCTGGTAGCATCATAAAGTTACTTTTAGTTCCCCCTCCCAATTGCATGATTCTGCCCGCTGCCAGAATAAATGATATCATGTTTGAAGGATGACTTCCTTTGTTACCTCCCCCTGTCACCTCGAAGTCCGAGAATCTTTGCTTATGCTTATATAAAAATGCTGAACACCCTAGACATGGGGTCACATTCCTAACCCAGCACAGTGGGAAGGTTTAGATCCGAGTCTGACTCGAATAAAAAGCTCTTTTGTTTCCTTGCATCGGGTTGGCAATTTCTTAGAGTTCTGGGCGTCCCAAGACCTGGGCATAACAATTTTGGGGCTCCTCCTCCAGGATTCCCCAGAAGATCCCTGTAATCTGCAACTCGGAGAGTCTAGCACTGGTGAGCAAGTACGGTGAGTGTTTTTCAGCATTTCTGTATTGTCTGCACCTGTTCTTTCTGGCTATATTTTGACTTCAGGAAAAGCCTCGAGGTATTGGAGTAAGCAGCAAGAAGTGGCTAGAGCAGACACACTGGAGAGTTACAACCTCATAACTGCAGGGGTCAGGAAAATGTTCCTGGCCTCAGGTCCAGGGTAGATGAGGTTCCTGCCAATCAGTTAGAAGAATTTATGTTTGAGGAGAGACCTCAGCACAGACTGCTTCTATCACCATCTTGCTTCCCCTTTCAGAGGTGAGAGTCTATGAGCTCTGGTGCCTGGATTTACTTTTGCTTCCAGTCACAACACGGCTATTTTGTGCACGTGGGTTTGTCTGTAGTGTTTCTGGTAGTGTTTCATCTCCTGTTATACTGGACTGTGACAAACGCAATGGGACAGGTTAACTCTCATTCTCTTTCCTCCCACCCTTTTAACATTGTTTTAACTCATTTTATGGAAACGAAAACTAGAGCTCACAATCTCTTGGTGAATGTGAACAAGAAGAAAGTATACATATACTGCAGCTCAGAGTGTCCTGCCTTGGGGTCAGATGGCCCCTAGAGGGAACTTTCCACCTTCCTACTGTACTAGTGGTGGAAGACATAGTGTTTCAGAAGGTGCAGGGGCATCCAGAACAAATCCCCTACATCTGTGTCTAGAAAGATTTGGTTGCCAACCCACCACCTTGGATGAAATCTTTCCTATTGCCGTCCAGGAACAAGGCCCATCCAGAAAAACAAAAGTGGGAAGTCCCCAAATCTTCAAAGTCCCTCTATCCCATTTTACAGGACAGAAGAGGTCCTTTCCCCACCGCCTTGCACCCAGACACCAGTGCTGTCTGAAGCAGCATCCCCTGTCTCAGCTAAGACCCTGCCTGCGGGACCCGTGCTTGCACCCAAGGGACCTGAGAATGCGTTTCCACCCCCAGAGTTGGCACCTGAGCCCTTGCCTGCACCCATATTTCCAACCCAGGGAATTGCCCCACCAGAGTCAGTGTATTTATTCCACTGCCTCTATTCCTGTCCATGTATTTATTCCCCAGAGGGATATAGTGTCCGCCTCGGTGACAGAGGGAGGTCCAGCACAGGAGACTAGTAGTAAGTGTGCCTAGGTACCACCCCAGGCAGTAGAACCAGAGGCCAATTCCACTATCTTACCCCTGAGGGCAGCAGGGCCTGTCAATGAACAGGGAAACCAGCCCTGTCAGTATCAGCCCTGACTAATCTTTGCAACTGGAGAAGAGAGCTTGCTAGGTTCTCCGACAACCCTAAAGAGCTCATTGTTCTCTTAGACGTCATTCTTTCTACCCTCAGCTCACTTGGGATGATTGTCAGCAGTTGTTGAAGCTTCTTTTTACAACAGAGGAAAAGGAACACATCATCCTGGAAACCCAGAAGAATATCCAGGAGCCAATGACACTCCAACTCAGATCCAAGCTGATATGGAGGAGGCGTTTCCTCTCAGGAGACCAGCTTGGTATTATAATATGGGTACGGGTAAGGAAGTCTCTGGGTTTATCGCTAGTATCTAATGGTAGATCTCAGGGCAGCTGTCAAACAACCCACAAATTTGGCTAAGGATTATGATGTCAGACAGACAGAAAGATAATGAAAGCCTTGAGTAGATTATGAACGCTTTCTGCCATTACTCACACTTAGACCCTGAAGAAACAGAGAATTCTAACACAGTGGCACCGGGTTTTATAAATCAGTTAGCACCAGATATTAGAAGGAAGTTACAGAATTTAGAAAGACTAGGTCATTGAGAGATTTGGTGGAGGTTTTGGAGAAAGTGTTCCCATAACAGGGGAACTAAAGATGAAAAGAAGATTAAGACAGTAAAAATAGTAAACAGAGAACTAGCTAGCCAATGGTAACCTGAACCAGAAAGAAAGGAAACACCAGCTCTGGAACATTGCAGAGGGGAGAAAGCCCAGAGAAGGCTGCCGACCAGCTTTAGGTAAGAGCCATGTGTCTATTGTAAGGAGGAATGACATTTGGCCAGAGAAAGCCTATGAAGAAAGTCCAAAAATAAGATTATGGTCACCAAGGAAGAAGAAGACTGGGGGTGTCAGGGTGCAGACCCCCTCCCAGAGCCCAGGGTAACCCTTAGAATGTGTGTGTGGGGGGGGGAAGACTCTAGATATCCTGGTGGAGAGTGGAGCACAGCATTCAGTGCTTGTGAAGGCTGAAGGGCCTTTGTCTAATAAGAAATCCTGGGTCCAAGGGGCCACCAGCACCAAACAATATTTCTGGACTACCAGAAAAACAGTGGACTTTGGAATAGGATGGGTAACCCATTCACTCATGATTATTCTTGAGTGCCCCTACCACTTACTAGGGAGAGATCTACTAGCCAAAATGAGATCCTAGATTCGTTTTAACCCTGGGGAAATCTGGCTAATGGACCAGAATGATGATCCAAGCCAGGAGCTGACACTTGACCTGGCCTCTGAGACTGAATATTCAAAGACCTGAGCAGAGCAGTTTCTCTTCCATACCTTTCTACCTTATCAGCACCTTTTAAGTCATACGTTCCCAGTGGCCTCTACCAACAGGCCCAAATGACCACCATTAAAAACTGTTTTTGTTTTTTTTACTGTGAAAATCCCAGAAATTATTAAATATTTCCTTTCTGGGAAAAAAAAGCCTTCTTTTGAAGACTATCAATCAAATCCCAGTTTATAATTTCTGGTAACCTAAATTATGTGTGAGAAATTCTGTTTTGTTTTGTTTAGTTGTCTCTAGAAACTAGACATTAAGAACTTGTTCCACAAGAGTAATTTATGAACTTGCGGGTAGGTTTTGTTGTTTCAGAAGCCCAAGAAAGACCCAATGTTTCCTTCTGTCTCTGCCCGGCCCCCCTTGCCTGTGTGTGAATCAAGATGTAGAACTGCCAGCAACTTCTCCAGCACGATGTCTGTGGGGCAATGGGCTATGCACATATAGTCTTGTCTACCAGTAGACCTGAGGTAGAACCTCGGTGGTGATAATTTTCACCTACATGGGACAGAAGGCATTCCCTCATGTCTCCTGGACCCCTGACTCCTGTCGAAGTTACCACCCTTACAGCCCACACAGGAGAATCATGTGGCTAGTAGTCATGTAGATAATGTCATAAGCTTCTGACCTTCAGGCTAGACACCTCCCAGTTACCTAGCAACAGCAAGATAACACAGTCCACTGTAAGAGGGGCTGCTTGGCCCCTGCTGGCTCTCTTAAGATTTCACTTTCCCTACTCTCCCTCTTACTCTCTCTCCCTTACTCTCTAAGCATTTCTCTCTCAAAGTCTTTTTCTTTCTTATTCTCTAACTCTCTTTCTTTCTTTCCCCCTTATCTCTTCTTGACCATGGCCAGTCTCTCTCTCTCTTTTTATGTTTTCTCCCCCCCCCAACTTTCTACAATAAATTTCTAAAACCATAGACTGTCTCTGTTCATCAAGGTCCTCTGCTTGGACAATGGGATAGGCTTTCTCCTAAAGAGCCGTGCCTAATCTCCTATCAGAAGGTCTTCCTGTGCTCCAGCCATGGACTGGACTAAGGACTCTCACCTGCATGGGAACCTTTCTTCTTCTGTCCTCTTCTTGTATCTCTGGGACTGAGAGTGTCACCCCAGGGCCCCTGGTATTGGGGGCTGCCCATTGTCCATCCCCCCTCTTTGAGGTGTCTTTGGCTTCACAAAGCCAGATGCCCATTTCCTTGAACAACATTTAAGACTATATCCTGAGACTAATATTGTATGATTTGGAAAGATTTCTAAATGTAAATAGCAGACTGGAATGAGAGGTTAATAACTGTTTATACTGTGAATTGCTGTGCAATAGAAGTTGACTCCACTTTGGTTATATCTAAACCTGTGTATTTATTTATTAAAAACTGGTTTTGTTTTGAGTGGTATTTTTTCTTTATAAAATAGTTTTTAATTCATGCAGACAATTATAGCACTAATTGTCAAATAGATATCTTACATTTCACATACCACAGAGCTGTTATTATAATACACATGATTTAATACCATGAACTACCATGTAATTTTATGAAAAATACCTCTTTCTTAAAATTAGATCCATGTGCCTTTTTCAACACCAGAAAAGGCTTTTTTTTCTAATACTCCCATATCCCTAAATATTTACACTGTTTTCCCTAAAACTCCCTTTTAGCACATTGCTTGAATGTCTTAAATTATCACCCCAGGGCCCCTGAATTAGAGTTTCCTTGGTGATCAACAGATCACTGTAAACACTGTGGACTAATGCCACATAAATCTTTCTCATAGTTTTGAGGGTCAGAAGTTCAGTGTAGGATTTCAAGTACTGCCAGGTTGGATGTCTATCAACTCTGGAGAGAATGCCTGTTTTCTTCAACAGCTCTAACCAAATCTAGTGCAGCACCTGCTTCTATCCAGAGCCAGTGCAGCGCAATAATAGAACTGACATCTTTGTTTCTTTGTAGGTTGTCACATGGCTGGTGTCTTTAATTTCTTGAAGTGTTTCTCTGATCTTTGCATTTGGTAGTTACATCCTAAAAGCCTACTAGATGGTATCAGCTCTTCTTTGCACTGCAGTCTTTCTTGATCACAGCTAGAAAGGGGTGTTGTGGACTGTCCTGGTGCTGTTGAATTTTTATGTTAATTCTGATTTCACAGGAGGAGATGTTTGGAATGAGGAATGAGTCACCTAACCAGGTGACTCCTTCTGAACCATTCCCTAATGAATAAAGGATTAAATCACAAGGTGAGTAGGTGGGATTTTTGGGTTGGACAGAGGAAGAGAGGAAGCAGGAAAAAGTTAGAGGCTTTTTGGACAGGGATAGCAAGAGATCAAGATGTAGGTACTAGTGTTTTCTGGCTTATGGAAAATCTAACAGGGTTCACCAGTGTAGAATTTAGATTTAATATGGTTTACAAGATTAGGATTCTAGTTGTTGTGCCCAGTGTTACCATTGTTTCTGAACTAAGTTTGTGTGTGTTGCTGTTGTTGTTGTTGTTGTTGTTTTTGTTTTTTGTTTCCTTCTCAAAGCAGATTGACTGGGTTCAAGAAAGAAAGGAACAACAGCAAAGCATGGGTTTGCCAGATGTGCACCACAAAGGCTATGGGTGTTTTGAAGCATGGGGCTGGCATGGTAGCATCCCACCAGTAGGAACTTATCGAGCTGGGTGGAGAGATTTTTAGAACTACAGGCCAGAGAGCCTACTGAGATGACAATACCTGGCTAGAGCCATGTGGCCCACCAGTGCCCAGCATACAGTGGGATCTAGCAGTTCTTTTAAATTTTTCCCTCAACACAGGGGGCTCAGTTTTCAGAATTACAGTGGGCCTACAAAGATAATCCAAGATATTATCACAACTTTAAGCCCTTTAAAATCCATTCCATCTGCAGTATCTCTTTTGCCTTGTAAGGTAACATTTTTACAAGCTGTGAGATTTAAAGCACGGATATGTTCAGAGAAAGGGCATTATTTTGCCTACTACATCTCATCCTTTACCCAATAGAAAGGTATTTCCCTGTAGAAGACCCGGCTTCTCAGCATCACAGATTTACATTAAGAAGAGGTTAGGACCTTGGGCATGAACACAGTGGGCCATAGCACACCTAGGACCTTGGGATCACTGGTGAGTTGAATGCAACATCTGTTCCAAAACATCCTGGAGGGTCTTATGCCAGCAGGAACAGGGACAAAGAAAACCTTCTGACCAGTGGCTGGGGTTCATTCCCGTTGGTGCTAGTCCTGCATCATCTTGGGCATGAACACTGTGGAGGATCCCAAGGTCCCCAGAGGACTTTCCACGCTGGAGGCACCCTAGCACACCGAGGACCTTGAGATCATTAGTAAGCAGAATGCAATATTGGTTCCAAAAATCCCAGAGGGTCTTGTGCTAGCAAGAACAGGGACAAAGGAAACCTGCCGAACAGTGGCTGGAGTCCGTTCCCATTGGCTCCAGCCCTGCGCCATCTTGGGCTGGAGCTCAGTGGGCCCTAGCACACCCAGAATCTTGGAATCACTGCAGGAATAGGGACAAAGGAAATCCATACAACCAGTGGCTGGGATTCATTTTGGTGGATCAAGCCCCATGCCATCATGGGCTCTAACTCTGCAGGCCCTAGCACACACAGGATGTTGGGATCACTGAGACCAGTCTACACAGGAGAGTACATAGGCAGCAGAAGCAGCAGAGATTCTTAGACAGGGTCCCTTCAGGTCTTCATCCTCAGCAAGGAGGCAGAGCTGAGACCCAGACCCCTGGGCACCTTCCCCGCCAGTGGAGAGTCAGACTCCAGGAAGGGCTCTGACCCCCAGAACTCAGGAGGTAGATCTGAGCTCTAGACATCAGTGCACCTTACCTGCAAGAGGAGAGTTTGCCTGCACAGACTGCTCTAATCACTGTGACTCAGGAAAGAGTCGGACTCCTAGGAGTGTTGACAGAGGTTATAGAATCACAGGAGGAAAAAGTTCAAGCCAGAGACAGCTAGAACATCTAACACCAAAGATTACCAGATGGCAAAAGGAAAACATACAATATATACAAAGAGCTCAAGAAGCTGGACTCCAGAAATTCAAAAAACCCCATCAAAAATGGGGTACAGAGCTAAATAAAGAATTCTCAACTGAGGAATATCGAATGGCTGAGAAACACCTGAAAAAATGTTCAACATCCTTAGTCATCA
>NC_034593.1:1968356-1993216 GCF_900095145.1 Mus pahari | reverse complement strand
CCCTACAAAGGATAATAAAGGGAAAAATCCAACACAAGGACAGAAATTACACCCTAGAAAAAGCAAGAAAGTAATCATTCCACAAATCTAAAAGAAGACAGCCACAAGAAAAGAATCCCAACTCTAACAACAAAAAACAATTACTTTCCCTTAATATCTCTTAATATCAATGGACTCAATTCCCCAATAAAAAGACATAGACTAACAGACTGGCTACACAAATGGGACCCAACATTTTGCTGCATACAGGAAACCCACCTCAGGGAAAAAGACATACACTACCTCAGATTAAAAGACTAGAAAACAATTTTCAAGCAAATGGTCTAAAGAAACAAGTTGGAGTAGCAATTCTAATACCAAATAAAATCCAATTCTAACCCAAATTTATCCAAAAAGAGAAGGAGGGGCACTTCATACTCATCAAAGATAAAATCTACCAAGATGAACTCTCAATTCTGAATATCTATAATCCAAATGCAAGGGCATCCACATTTTAGTAAAGCTTAAAGCACACATTAGACCTCACACAATAATAGTGGGAGACTTCAAAAACCCCACTCTCATCAACTGACAGATCCTGGAAACAGAAACTAAACACAGACACATTGAAACTAACTGAAGTTATGAAACAAATGTATTTAACAGATATCTACACAACATTTTATCATAAAACAAAAGGATATAAATTCTTCTCAGTACCTCATAAAACAGGCCTCAAAAGATACAAAAATATGGAAATTATATCATGCATACTAACAGATCACCACGGACTAAGGCTGATCTTCAATAACAACATAAATAACAGAAAGTCAACACTCACATCGAAGCTGAATAACACTGTACTCTATGGTGCCTTGTTCAAGGAGGAAATAAAGAAAAATATTTAAGACTTTTAGAGTTTAATGAAAATGAAGCAATAACATATACAAACTTATAGGACATATTGAAAGCAGTCATAAGAGGAAAACTCATAGCTTGGAGTGCCTCCAAACAAACAAAGAAACAAACAAAGAAACCAAAACCTAGAGAGAACATACACTAGCAGCTTGACAGCACTCCTAAAATCTATAGAACAAAAAGAAGCAAATTCACCCTAGAGGAGTAGAGGGGAACAAATAATCAAACTTAGGGCTGAAATCAACCAAGTGGAAACAAAAAGAACTATTCAAAGAATCAACCAAACCAGGAGGTGGTTTTTTGAGAAAATTAACAAGATAGATAAACCTGTAGCCAGAACTAACTAGAGGGCACAGGGACAGTATCCTAATTAACAAAATCAGAAATGAAAAGGGCGATATGACAACAGAACATGAGGAAATCCAAATAATCATCAGATTCTCTTACAAAAGGCTATACTCAACAAAACTGAAAACCTGGAAATAATGGACAAATTTCTAGACTAATACCAGGTACCAAAGTTAAATCAAGATCAGATTAATGACTTACCCAGTCCCATATCCCCTAAAGAAATAGAAGCTGTCATTAATAGACTCCCAACCAAAAAAAACCCAAACAAACAAAAAATCCCAGGACCAGATGGGTTTAGTGTAGAGTTCTATCAGACCTTAAAAGAAGACATACTATTTTTCCTCAGACTATTCCACAAAATAGAAACAGATAATACTCTACCCAATTTGTTCTATGAAGCCACAATTACTCTGATACCTAAACCACATAAAGACTCAACAAAGAGACAGAACTTCAGAACAATTTCCCTTATGAATATCGATGCAATAATACTCAATAAAATCCTTGCAAACCAAATCTAAGAACACATCAAAACAATCATCCATCATGATAAAGTAGGCTTCATCCAAGGGATGCAGAGATGGTTTAATATATGGACATCTAACAATGTAATCCACTATATAAATAAAGTCAAAGAAAACAACCAAATAATCATCTCATTAGATGCTGAGAAAACATTTGACAAAATCTGACACCCATTCATGGTAAAAGTCTTGGAAAGATCAGGAATTCAAGGCCCATATCTACCCATAATAAAAAGCAATATACAACAAACCAGTAGCCAATATCAAATTAAGTAGAGAGAAGCTGGAAACAACCCCACTAAAATCAAGGATTAGACAAGGCTGCCCACTTTCTCCCTACTCATTCAATATTGTACACAAAATCCTTCCCAGAGAAATTAGACAACAGAAGGAGCTCAGAGGATACAAATTTTAAAGAAAGAAGTCAAAATATCAGTATTTGCAGATGATATAATAGTATATCGAAATGATCCTAAAATTTCCACCAGAGAACTGCTAAACCTGATAAACAGCTTCAGTGCAGTAGCTGGATATAAAATTAACTCAAACAAATCAATGGCCTTTCTCTACACAAATGATAAACAGGATGAGAAAGAAATTAGGGAAACAACACCCTTCACAATAGTCACAAATAATATAAAATACATTGGTGTGACTCTAACTAAGGAAGTGAAAGATCTTTATGATAAGAACTTCAAGTTTCTGAAGAAAGAATCAAAGAAAGTCTCAGAAGATGGAAAGATCTTCCATACTCATTGATTGTCAGGATCAATATAGTAAAAATGGCTATATTACTGAAAGAAATCTACAGATTAAATGCATTCCCCATCAAAATTCCAACTCAGTTCTTCACAGAGTTAGAAAGGGCATTTTGCAAATTCATCTGGAATAACAAAAAATCCAGGATAGCAAAAACTCTTCTCAANNATAAAAGAACCTCTGATGGAATCACCATGCCTGACCTAAAGCTGTACTACAGAGCAATTGTGATAAAAACTGCATGGTACTGGTACAGTGACAGACAGATGGACCAGTGGAATAGAATTGAAGACACAAAATTGAACACACATACCTATGGTCACTTGATCTTTGACAAAGGAGATAAAATCATCCAGTGGAAAAAAGGCAGCATTTTCAACAAACGGTGCTGGCACAACTTGTGGTTACCATGTAGAAGAATGGGAAGTGATCCATTCTTATCTCCTTGTAGAAAGCTCAAGTCTAAGTGGATCAAGGAACTCCACATAAAACCAGAGACACTGAAACTTACAGAGGAGAAAGTGGGGAAAAGCCTAGAAGATATGGGCACAGGGGAAAAAAATNCCTGAANAGAACAGCAATGGCTTGTGCTGTAAGATTGAGAAGCGACAAATGGGACCTCATAAAATTGCAAAACTTCTGTAAGGCAAAAGGCACTATCAATAAGATAAAAAGGCCACCAACAGATTATGAAAGGATCTTTATCAATCTTAAATCAGATAGGAGACTAATATCCAATACATATAAAGAACTCAAGAAGATGGACTCCAGATTATCAAATAACCCTATTAAAACTGGGGCACAGAGCTAAACAGAGTTTTCAACTGAGGAATACCAAATGGCTGAGAAGCATCTGGAAAAATGTTCAACATCCTTAATCATCAGGGAAATGCAAATCCTCTACCATTAACTTCCAGACCATGCTTATGAACAGTCTATCCTGAGACAGATACTGCTGGAAGGAGATATGGAGTTTTTACAGGAAAGCTTGTTACTCCCCATGTCTCCAAGTTAATAGTCTGCTTTCATTTCTTGTTATATGTAGTTGAACACCTCTCCCAAATGGAAAAAATTTAACTTTTGTGCACCCAGTGCCTGACTTGGTTCAGATTTTCCCCAAATAAAGACTGTTTGTCTAATGAGGCCGAGAAAACATTAAGTGATTAAATAAATAAAATGTAGGCAAATCTCAGGATCCACTTGATTTTCTGAATGAGGCAATTAGGGAAGAGTGGTTTGCCAAACCTAGCTTATTTAATGACTGTTACATTGTGTGTGTGTGTGTGTGTGTGTATATATATATATATATATATATATATATATATATATATATATAATGTATATGCATTAGTGTATGCATTAGTACACTCCTTACAGTGAGCAGAAGAAGGTGTCATATCTCTTATAGCTGGATTTATAGGCAGTTGTAATCTAGACAGTATGAGCGGTGGGTTCTGAAACATGGGTCTCTTAGCTGATGAGCCATCTTTCCAGATCCTTTAATACTTTTTTATTATCTATCCATACCTTCCTAAAATGTATTCTATGATAAATGCCATGAAGAACATGAAAATCAATCAGCCTTAGACTGTATCAATACTTCTCTTTCAAACATACTCATGATGTCAGCTCCTCCTTTCTAGGGTGACTCTGCTTCCATTTTTAACTCATGCATGTATGCTGCTGTTTCCCATACACCTGAATCAGTTTCTGTCAGTTACACATGTTTTCTTGAGTCTTCTATATATTCAGCAGCATCTGCTACAAATCTGTTTGTATTCTATAGTTATAATGTTTCTTCCCATTCTTTTACTTGCTTAACTATTTTTCGGAAAAATGTTCATTACATGCAAACACTACCTTCTTATAATCGCATTTCCTTAAAAGATCACCTTATCACTTCCCATATCACTACAAAAGCCATTTAAAGGATCCTTTACACTGTTTTTGTCACTTCTCAATCCTCAGTCAGCTTGACCTCTGTAAAATGTTGCTGTTAATTATCTTGCTATTACTTCTGTATTTGAAATTCCTTTCTCTGACTTCCCAAATGGTGTTTGGCTGTTTTGACTGCCTATATAAGCAGCAGCCTGCATTTCAGACTGCTCCATTTAAGAATCATTAGTCCACTCTAAGCCTAAACCACTTTTTATAGTCCTGGACTTGGTACCCAGTAGATAACCTCTATAACTGTCATGGTAGCACAGCTATAAATCCCTTCCACACTGATTTCTTTCTGGTCCCTTGTACAGTCTTGTCTGGGGATGGAATGTAGGATCTTGCACATGCTAGGCAAATACCCAACTTCTATACTATGTGCTCAGTTGCACCCTCTTGAGATGTCCCATATAAAATCTTTAAATAGGTCTTTCCCTGCCGTTTTTCCCAAGTGTACAAACAAATGTTGGTGAGTCATCTTTCTAAAGATGTTAAAACTATAAATGAAGACAATAAACTGTCAAATAAAATGAAATAAAATGTACTCACTGCTGCTTTTCTGAAAATTGTTGACTCCAGAACAATCTGGAAGATGGATGTCATGGCTTGAATATATTGTGTTCCTTACATTCTCCTTTGCTGAAGGGAAGGTTGTGGGCTGGTGCTGGTTGTTCTAACAGTAGGGAGTATATCATCAATGTTAGAAAAGCAGGGTTTTTAAAGGACATATTTTTCTTAGCTTGCTTACTCTCTGCTTGTCTGCCATTAGGAGAAGCTGCTTTGCTGTGTCAGATTCTCCCTGCTGGGTGCTGAGACTTACCTCAAGACACAGTAAAGGAGTGGGCTTACTATAGACTGCAATTTCCTAAATCATGATCTAAATAATCCTTTAATTGTGGTGATTTGAATAATAACAGGCCCCATATAGACTGATATATTTCAATATTTGGATCTGGTTGGGAAGGATTAGTAGGTATGGCCTTGTTTGAGGAGATATGTCACAAGAGGCAGGCTTGAGATTTCAGAAGACCTGTGCTATCCCACCTCCTGATTATGGATTAGGATGTGAGCTCTCTGCTGTCTCTGCCAGCATGCCCTTGATCTGACATCATGGTCTCAAATCCTCTGAATCCATAAGCTCAATTAAATGCTTCCTTTTATAAGTGTCCTTGTAAAATAACTAAGACAGAATTTGGTTCCAGGTAGTGGGCTGTTACTATGGCAGACTCAACCATATTGTGCTTTAGAGAAATGTGGAAGCATGGGGCTTTGGGGCTAGAAAAGCAATTGAAAATTATTCACAAACATATATGGCCATTTTAGTAGATGTTTAGAAGACAGTAATGCTGAGAACAGGGTGTGCACATTGAGATGTCTTCCTCAAAATGTATTGGGGAAGAACAATGTTAGCAGCTGGGGTAGAAACCATTCTTGTCATGGTTTGGAAAGAATGAGGATTCGTTGTGCCCACATCCTAAGAATTCTCTTAAGGTTAAGTTGAATAGTAGTGAACTAATTTCTTTGGTGGAAAAGATGTCAAGACAGTCTAGTATAAATTCTGTGGCATGATCGCTTGGCATCATTACTCTTATGCAACTCAACAATGGAAAACAGCATGTAGGGCCACAGAAATACAATATTTACACTTTGAAAAGAAAAGGAGCACCATAAAATTTAACATTACCAAGACTTGTGTTAAAAGAGATAATGAGATTAAGTAGAGGCCTTATCTGCAATTTAATAAAGGGAGATGTGCCCTCAAGGACAACTAGGCTTCCAACTTCTGAATATAAATTGTTTAAGAAAGTCTCTACTCTAGCAGCAAGTTTAGCTACACCACTTTGGCTCCCAGAAGTTTGTGCTCCCAGCCACCACCCACACCACACATCAGTTAATTTATGATATGCAGTGACTAGCTCAAAGACTGGGCACTCCTAAACTCCTAATGTTTCCCTTTGAGTAAATGCTCCTCTTTGGTACTTTTGAGATTCCTAAATATTCTCCTGCTAGTGGCTACTTACCTAAATTCTTACATAGCTGGTTGGCTTTCTTTCCTGGAGCTACTGCGTCCCATCCTTCTTCCCTAGTCATTGCTGTTCGGTCCTTTTTCCCAGTTCCTTGCCCACAAATCTAAAGATTCTACCTTTCTATCTCCACCTAGCCATTGGCCGTTGACTTTTTATTTTTTGATCAAAAACCAATTGGGGATAAGTATCTTAACATTTGGACACAAAGATTCCTGATAAATTCAACACATTAGAACCAATCCCCCAAAACACATTAGAACACATTAGAACACACTTCCCCTAAAAGGTAGCAGCATACAAAAGCTATTGCAAATGTGATTCAAGATAGTCAATCTCCATCCCACAGTAAGCAGCAAAACTTGTGAGTTTTGTCTTGGTAGTTCTTGCTTTAGCATTCTGGAGAATTCATGAATGAAAGGATAATGGAACATTCCTCTGCAGTTAAGGAGAGCCAGTTAGAGCAGGCAAGGTGTGTCAGGGCAGACCCTGGCTATAGGCCCTGAGAAACCTTTAATTGTGTGGAAGACCCAAAATATTAAAGGTACTAGAACCAAGGAGTGCTGCACATGGAGAGAGTGACCAGCCCAGAAGTGAGAAATATGTTTCAGACAACAAAGTTGAAAGTGAAGGGTTAGTTACTTAAACCCTTTGATTACAGACACAGGGTACAAGACTTGGAGTTTGCCCTTTTGGGTTTTAATTTTTCTTTAGTCCAGTATGTCCCAATTCCTTTCTTGTAGAATAATATTATGTATTTTGTTCCACTGCAAGATAGAAGTGTATAATTTACATTTTGATCCTACTGGAACCTGTAGTTAAGAGATTACCTGAATCTCAGAAGAGACTTTGGGTTTTTAAACAGTGTTGAGACTGAAAGACTAGGGTTACTTCTGAAGCTGGACTTAATGCATTTTACATTATGATATAGCAACCAACTTATGAGAGACAGTAAGTATAATGTCATGGCTTGATTCAGAATGGCTTTGCAAAGGCTCATATATTTGAGTACTTGGTAACCATGAACTTAAGTCTTATTTACATTTATAGGACCTAAGTGCCAGGATAATGTTCTTATTTACTGGTTTAACCTCAATGCTAGTGATTCTTCAGCAGCCATTTTTTCTACCTTTCTAAAATAAATTACCTGTCAAATATGGATTTTTTGAATGTGTTTCTTAATGCTTAAACGTAATTCAAAACTTAAGGTAAAGTCTTTGATGACTGTTTCAAAAAGAAAAAATTTGCTGCCTTTCTGCTGGAGAAGACCTCTAGAAAGTCTGCTCCCCTGGAAACACTATATCCTGAGCCAGCCCAGAAGATCCACTGTACTCAGGGTAACTGACACCACAGCCTGGGGCATCCCGGGAGATTCATTGCCCACAGGACAACTAACACTAAGATTTGAGACATCCGAGGAGATCTGCTGCATACAGGGTAACTGGTATAGCAGGAGATCTGCTACACACAAGGCAACAGAGCAACTGATCCCCAGCTTGTCTGCTCCACTGAAGAAACCACAGCTTGAAGGCATCCCAGGAGCTCCTCTATATAAAGGGCAACTGGGCAGCATATACCACAGTCTGAAGACCTTCTTGGGGCTCTGAAAAATGCAAAGCAACTGACCCAACAGACAGAAAGCCTCCCTGGAATTCTTTTGCACACAGCAACACCAAAACCAGTCAGTAGACTCCCATGGAGAACATCTTCACACAGGACAACAGTCTGCTACTTCTCTGAAGACACAAGAGTCTGAAGGCCTCCCAGGAGATCTACATCAGCCAGGGCCACTGATCAGCATCTTCTCTGGCCTCTGAAGAGCCCCCAGTTGGAAGGTCCCAAATGTGATCAGCCACAGACAGGGCCAGAGGCCTACCAGGAAACCTGAGGCAACCCAGGGACAAAAGAGGCAGACTCCAATCAGAGTCACTCAGACCAGCAAAAAACAGGGAAAACCAGATGGTGAGAGGCAAGTGTAAAACCTTAAGCCCCATTACCCAACACATCTGAAAATCAGGAAGCTGACCTAAAATCCTATCTAATGAAGATAATAGAGTTCTTTAAGGAGTATATAAATAACTCACTGAAAGAAATGCAGGATAACACAATCAACAGATGAAGGAATTGAATAAAGCACTCCAAAACCTAAAAGTAGAAGTAGAAAAAAAAATATAGAAAACAAAACTGGAGGCAAACCTGGAAATGGAAAACCTAGGAGAAAGGTCTGGGATTACAGATGTAAGTATGATCAACAGAATACAAGAACTAGAACAGAAAATTTCAGGTGTAAAAGGTACCGTAGAAGAGATTAACACAAAAGTCAAAGAAAAAGCAAAATACAAAAAGCATTTAACAAAGCATCCAGAAAATTCAGGACACAATGAAAAAACCAAATCTAAGAATAATCAGAATAGAGGAGAAAGAAGACTCCCAGCTCAAAGGCCCTAAAAATGTCTTCCAAAAAAAAAAAAAAAATCACAGAAGAAAACTTCCCCAGCATAAAGAAAGAGATGACTTAAAGATACAAGAAGCCTATAGAACACCAAATAAATGGGACCAGAAGAGAAAATCCTCTCATCAGGTAATAATTAAAACACTAAATGCACAGAACAAAGAAAGAATATTAAGAGCTGCAAGAGGAAAGGGTCAAGTAACATACAAAGGTAGAGCTGTCAGGATTACAGCAGACTTCTCAACAGAGACTATGAAAGACAGAGGAGCCTGTCAGGAGTCATGCAGATTCTAAGAGAACAAAAATGCTAGTCCAGGCTACTATACCCAGTAAGATGAAGAAAACAAAATATTCCAGGACAAACCAAAATTCAAACAGTATCTACCAGTACAGCCATACAAAGGATCTTGGAAGGAAAGCTTCAACACAAGGAAGATAGCTACACCAAAACAAAACAAAACAAAACAAAACAAAACAAAACAAAACAAAACAAAACAACAAAAAAAGAGACATTACACGTCTCACAACAAAGCCAAAAGGGGATAACTGCAAGCACATGAAGCTATCTACAAAAACAAACATGTCAGAAACCAACAGTCATCTGTCTTTAATATCTCTTAATATTAATGGACTCAACTCACACATAAAAAGACATAAGCTAACAGATTAGATTTGCAAACTAGATCTAGCATTTTGCTGCATAAGAGAAACACAATTCAATAACAAAGACAGATACTATCTTAGAGTAAAAGGATGGAAAAAGGCCTTCCAAGCAAATGGTCTCAGGAAACAAGCTGGGGTTGACATCCTAATATCCAATAAAATAGACTTTCAACCAAAATTTATCAAGCATGATGAGAAAGGACACTTAATAATCATCAAAAGGAAAATTCACCAAGAAATTGTATCTTGGGTATTCTAAGTTTCTGAGCTAATATCCACTTATCCATGAGTACACCCAGAAACTTAGAATACCCAAGATACAATTTGCAGAACACATGAAACTCAAGAAGAACAAAGACCAAAGTGTGGACACTTTGCTCCTTCTTAGAATTACAGAGCCAAAATTTGGAGCTGGCACAAAAGGATGGACCATCCAGAGACTGCCACACCCAGGGTTCCATCCCTAATCAGCTAGCAAACGCAGACACTATTGCATACGCCAGCAAGATTTTGCTGAAAGAACCCTGGTATAGCTGTCTCTTGTGAGGCTATACCAGTGCCTGGCAAACATAGAAGTGGATGCACACAGTCAACTATTGGATGGAACACAGGGCCCCCAATGGAAGTGCTAGAGAAATTACCGAAGGAGTTGAAGGGGTCTGCAACCCTATAGGTGGAACAACAATATGAACTAACCAGTACCCCCAGAGCTCATGTATCTAATTGCATATCTAGTCGGCCATCATTGGGAAGAGAGGTCCCTTGGTCATGCAAACTTTATATGCCCCAGTACAGGGGAACACCAGGGCCAATAAGTGGGAGTGGGTGGATAAGGGAGCAAGGAGGGGGGAGGGTATAGGGGACTTTCGGGATAGCATTTGAAATGTAAATGAAGAAAATACCTAATAAAAATTTGGAAAAAATAATACAAAACAAGAAAGAAAGAAAGAGAGAGAGAGAGAGAGAGAGAGAGAGAGAGAGAGAGAGGGAAAGAGAGAAAGAAAGAAAGAAAGAAAGAAAGAANAGAAAGAAAGAAAGAAAGAAAGAAAGAAAGAAAGAAAGAAAGAAAGAAAGAAAGAAAGAAAGAAAGAAAGAAAGAGTCAGTAGGTTTTCAGGATAGTTATATCCATGAACTCCCTGTAAACCCATTTTCTTCCTCTCCTACCATTTATGAAAAAAGTATATAACACATAAAAAAAATTCACCAAGACAAAGTCTCAATTTTGAACATCTATGCCCCAAATATAAGTGCACACACATTCATAAAAGAAACTTTACTAAAGTTCAAAACACACGTTGAACCCACACACAATAATAGTGGGAGACTTCAGCACTCCTCTCTCATCAATAGACAGGTCATTGAAACTGAAACTAAACAGAGACACAGTGAAACTAATAGTGATTATGAACCAAATGGATTTAACAGATATCTACAGAACATTTCACCATAAAACAAAAGAATACACCTTCTTCTCAGCACCACATGGTACTTTCTCCAAAATCAACCATATAATTGGTCAGAAAACAAGCCTCAACTGATATAAGAAGATTGAAACAATTCCATGCATCCTGTCAGATAATAGCCTATCCTAAGGCTGGTCTTCATTAACAGAAAACAAGAGAAATGCCACATGCATGTGGAAATGGAACAACTCTCTACTCAATGATAACTTGCTCAGGGAAGAAATAAAGAAAGAAATTAAAGACTCCCTGGAATTTAATTTGACACAACATACCCAAACTTATGGGACACAATGAAAGTGGTGCTAAGAGGAAAATTCATAGCACTAAGAGCCCTGGTAAAGTAACTGTGAGATCTTATACTAGCAACTCAACAGCACACCTGAAAGCTCTAGAACAAAAAGAAGCAAAACATTCAAGAGGCGTAGAATGCAGAAAATAGTGAAACTCAGGGATGAAAGCAACCAAATAGAAACAGAACAATACAAAGAATCAACAAAATCAAAAGTTAGTTCTTTGAAAGAATCAACAAGATAGATAAACCCTTACCAAAACTAACTAAAGAGCCCAGAAGCAGTAACCAAATTAAAAAATCAGAAGTGAAAAGAGGGATGGGACAAGAGAAACAGAAGAAATTAAAAAAAATCATCAGAGCCTAACATAAAAGCCTATACTCAACAAACAAACAAACAAACAAAAAACAAACAAAAAAACTGAAAAATCTAGATGAAATGGGTGGTTTTGTAGATAGATACCACATACCAAAGTTAAATAAAGAGCAGGTAAACTATCTAAACAGGCACAAATCCCATAAGAAAATAGAAGTCATTAAAAACCTCCCAACCAAAAAAAGCCCATGGCCAGATGGATTTAGTGCAGAAGGCTACCAAACCTTCTAAGAAGACCTGATATCAAAATTCTTCATTCCCTTCCATAAAATAGAAACAGAAAGAACACTACCTAACTTATTCTATGAAGCCACAATTACTCTGATACCTAAACCACACAAGACCCAACCAAAAGAGAGAATTTCAGACTAATCTTGCTTATGAATATTAGTGCAAAAATACTCAATAAAACTCTGGCAAACCAAATCCAAGAATACATCAAAATCATAGTTCATTTTTAAAAAAAATCCATTTATGTAATCCACTATACAAACAAATTCAAAGAAAAAAATTACATGATTATTTCCTTAGATGCAGAAAAAAAATTTGACAAAAATAAAACACCTATTCATGTTAAAAATATTGAAAAGATCAGGAATTCAAGGCACATACCTAAACATAATAAAAGCAATATATAGCAAACCCACAGTCAATATCAAATTAAATGGAGAAATAATTGAAACAATCCCACTAAAAGCAGGGACAAGACAAGAAGGCCCACTTTCATCATATTTATTCTATATGGTAATTGAAGTGATAGCTAGAACAATAAGAAAACAAAAAGAGATCAAGGGGATACAAATTGGTAAAGAAGAAATAAAGGTATCATTATTTGCAGATGATATGATAGTATACATAAGCAACCCTAAAAACTCTCCAAGAGTTTTACCAGTTGGTAAACACCTTCAGAAAAGTAATCAGATACAAAATTAACTCAAATAAATCATTAGACTTCCTCTATACTAATGATAAACAGATTGAGAAATAAATTAGAGAACCAACTCCCTTCACAATACCCACAAATAAAATAAAATATCTTGGGATATCTCTAACCAAACAAGTAAAAGGTCTGTATGACAACTTCAAGTCTCTCAAGAAAGAAATCAACAAAGGTCTCAGAAAATGGAGAGATCTCCCATGTTCATGGATTAACAGAATTAATAAATTAAAAATAGCCATCCTACCAAAGGCAAACTACAGATTCAGTGCAATCCCCATCAAAATCTCAACATAATTCTTCAAAGGAATGGAAAGAGCAATTCTAAAATACATCTGGGAAGGCAAAATACCCAGAATATCAAAAACAATATTTAACAAAAAAACAGTAGCTGGGGGAATCACCATCCATCCCTAGCTTCAAGCATTGCTAGAGAGCAATAGTGATGAAAACTGCATGGTACAGGTACAGACACAGACACGTTGATCCATAGAATAGAATTGAAAACCCAGAAATAAAACCACATACTTATGGTCACTTGATCTTTGATAAGGAAGCCAAACATATACAATGGAAAAAAGAAAGCAACCTCAACAAATGATGCTGATCTAACTGGCTGTCTGTATATAGAAAAATGAAAATAGACCCACATTTATCATCTTGCACAAAGCTCAATTCCAAGTGGATCGAGAACCTCAACATAAAACCTGATACAGTGAATCTAATGTAAACAGGCAACCTCAGGAAATAGGAGGTTATGGAGATTTCCTAGAATGCACCAGAGACCTGGAAGATCAGATTCTCCCAGAACTCAAAGGGAGGGACCTTAGATGAAACACCAGACAGTAGGGAGAGGGAACTTACAGAGCCCACCTCCAGCAGGAAGACAGGACATCAAGTGAGGGCTGCCATCCCACAGTCACATCTTTGACCCGTAATTGTTCCTCTCTGAAAGAATTACAGGGATGGAAATGGAGAGGAGCCTGAGGAAAAGAAAGTCCAGCGACAGCGACAGGCCCAAAGTGGTTCCAACTCAAGGGGAAGTCCCAAGGCTTGACACTATAACTGAGGCTATGGAGCACTCACAAAAAGGGACCTATCATGACTGTCCTCCGAAAGACCCAACAAGCAGCTGAAAGAGTCAGATGCAGATATTTGCACCCAACCAATGGATAGAAGCAGCTGACCCCTGTTGTTGAATTAGGGAAGGCTGAAAGAAGCTGAGGAGAAGGGTGAACCTGTAGGAGGACAAGCAGTCTCAATTAATCTGGACTCCTGAGATCTCTCAAACAATGGACCACCAAACAGTTAGCATACACCAGCTGATATAAGGCCCCAAACACACATACAGTAGAGAACTTCAGGGTCTGTGTTCATTCAGAGATGATGCACCTAACCCTCAAGAGACTGGTGACCCCAAGGAGTTTAGAGGTCAGGTGGGGTGGGGAATGGGCATATCCACATGGAGACAGGATGGGGTGGGGAGGGGGTATGGGATGTGGAGCAGTCAGTGGGTAGATGGGGGGTTGGTAGTGGGATATGGAATGTAAAAACTAAATTAAAAATAATAAAGATTATAAATAAATAAATAAATAAGTAAATAAATAAAAGTTTTGCTTTACTTCTCATATCCAAGAGAATAAAAATTGAGTCAATCAGGTTATGATGTATTTTTCTCATTTTCCATGAGCAGATGACTCTTCTTTCTACTACTTGCTAATTTCTCTGTTGCTAAAATTTGAAAATATCTTAAATCAGAAGCATAAAAAAATTATAGAAAGGTTATTTTCTCCAGAAGCCACCAAGTTTAGTTTATGTCAATTGAATTCCAAAAGAATTCTGAACATTTGTAATACCATTGTTTTAAATGGAAAATTGGTTTTGAGCTTGTCTTCATGGGCTTATGCAATGACCAGTTAGTTGCATTAGCGGGTGAATCAGAGTTGTCTAAAACATTGCATCTAAGCTAAGCTGAAAAGAAGGAGATAAGCAATGTCTTCTCAAATATTATGCTGGCTGGACAGAGCCACAGCTTAGTCAGACAAAGATGAGATGACTGGGAGATGCATTGGTTGGTGTGCATGATGGGAAATCCCCCAAATAATCAATAAAAATATCATGTTGGAAAAATAAAGTGCACAGGTTTATTTTTATTTGAAGTTATGGTCTCCTTATGTACATAGGCTGGGCTTAAACCGTGTGTTCCCTTATAGCTCTCCAGTACAGGAATTACAAGTGTATGCTTCTATCCCAAGCTGAAATTTAGTTTTAATTAAAAGTAAATTAATTGTCTCTTCTTGAAAAAATTATTCTCATGGCTCACCTTCTCTATCCACAGTTTTCAACACAAAGTACTCTGTAAATGCTGTCCTGCCTATTTCTTATCCTTATTTTAATTATTATTATCAATAATTTTTTTTCACATTCCAGCCTTTATCCCCCTCTTGATCCACCCTCTGACAGTTCCTCATCCCATTTCTCTTCCCCTATCTCCAAGAGGATGTCCCCACACCTCCATACACACCCTCACAGTCTGGCCTCCTCAATCCCTGGGGCCTCAAAATTGGGAAAAAAATCTTCACTAACCCCCACATCTGAGTGCTAATAGCCAAAATTTCTTATCTTTATTATATGGGGTTCCTTACCAGTAACAAAATTGTCTGCAGGAAGAAATACCTGTTTGGCATCTTTAAAGCAGAATCTGTGTAATACTTTCGAAATTACATGGTTGACATCAAAATTTTTTTATCTCTATTGTCCACCTTTTTAAGTGCAAGTCATTTCTTCACACACCCACTTGAAATGCATATTGTCAGAAATGTCTGTCTTAGAGTGGAGCCTCATATAGATGATAAAGAGATAGAAAGGGAAGAAATATTCAGCAATCACGGGTACTTATTAACCAGTTTTTCTCCCCTTAAAGGAAATTCTAAAATTTAAGCACCATAGAGTTCTAGAACTATTCTATTTGTATTAGTAGACTGTGAAAGTCCCAGATCAGGGATTAGGAAAGCTTATAGCTTATTAGGAAATCCTTTTTAAGGAAGATCATAGCTATTAGACAACTGCTGAGGAAGTTGAGATTTGTTAGAAGAATCACTTAATTATCTTTCCTACTGTTGAAGCACGAGCTTCCATGTGGAAAAGAGTGTTCTTTTTAATGAACTCCCAAATGCTAAGGCATTTATTAAGAAAATTTTAAAGTAGAACTATTATTCAGAAAATACTTTATTCTTTGCAGCCTCCATCTTATTAGCTTCCTAGTGGGAAGTTGAAAGAAGTCTGTGAGAATGCTTGATATTCTCTAAGTGGATTTATTCCTTACTTAACTTTTGTACACAACTGGTAAAAATAAAATGTTTAGACATGAGTAACTTCTGATCAAGGAAACTTTTAATCAGTTTACAAGTTGATTTATTCTATTACGATTTTTAATGTTTTCTTTACTCTTAAACTTTGTAATTAATATGAACAAAATTAAAGACCTTGAGAAATTAGGTTTTATTGCATACTACAAATTACTTAACATGAAAAGGCATAGTATTCAATTTTTGAAGACTAGTTCAAGTAAAAATATAATAAATGCACTTATACCATGTAACAAGCATTATACTAAAACTATAAATTGATTAGCACTCAGCCAACAAATAGCAGGCTTACAGAAAGGACTACAAGGACCATTGGAGTGAACATTTATAAAGAATATATTTTGATGTAGGTAGACCTTAAAAATATGAAAGTGTTTCCATATGAAACTGAAAATTTTCCCTTTCAAAATCTGTGAAGAGTTGTGTTGGAATTTTGATGGGGACTCCATTGAATCTGTAGACTGCTCTTGGTAGGATGCTCATTCTTACTACATCAATCTAACTGATCCATGAGCATGGGCTTCTTTTCATTTTTTTGGTGTCTCCTCAATTTTTTCCTCAATTTTTTAAAGTTTTTATCATAAAAATCTTTCACTTGCTTGGATAGAGTTAACCTAAGATGTTTTATATTATTTAAGGCTGTTGTGAAATGTGTTGCTTTCCTGGTTTCTTTCTCAGTCCACTTGTCACTTATATATAGGAGGACTACATTTTTTGTGAGTTAATTTTGTATCCAGGTACTTTGATGAAGGTGTTTGTCAGCTGTAGAAGTTTCCCAATGGAATTAATTTTTAGGCTCATTTATATATACTATCATATCATCTGTAAATTAGGATACTTTGACTTCTTCCTTATCAATTTGCGTCCCCTTTGATCTGCTTCATGAGTAGAACAGAGACTGAAGGAAAGGCCATCCAGAAACTGCCCCACCTAGGGATCCATCCCATCTGTAGACACCAAACCTAGACACTATTGCTGATACCAAGAAATACTTGGTGACAGGAGCCTGGAATAGCTGCCCCCTGAGAGGCTCTGCCAGAGCCTGATCAATTCAGATACAGATGCTTGCAGCCAACCATTAGACTGAGCACTGGGCCTCCAATGGAGATGTTAGGGCAAGGACTGAAGGAGCTGAAGAGGTTTGCAACTCCATAGGAAGAGCAACAATATCAATCAACCAGATCCTCCAGAGCTCCCAGGGACTAAACCACAAACCAGAGAGTACATATGGAGGACACATGGCTACAGATGGGTATGTAGCAGAAGATTGTCTTATCTGGCATCAATGGGAGTAGACACCCTTGGTGCTGTGGAGGTTTGATACTCTAGCTTAGTGCAATGCTATGGCACTGGGGCAGGAGTGGGTGGGTGGGTGAGCATCACCATAGAAGTGGGGAAACTAGGAAGGGGGATAACATTTGAAATGTAAATAAATTTAAAAAACCAAATGAAAAATGATTAAAGATTTGTATATGCTTGGGCCAGGGAGTGTCATGATTAGGAGGTGTGACCTTGGAGTAGGTGTGTCACTGAGGGTGTGATCTTTAATATCCTAGTTCTAGCTGCCTGGAAGTTAGTTTCCTCCTAAAGGCCTGCAGATGAAGATGTAGATCTCTCAGCTCCCCCTGGACCATGCCAAACTTGATGCTGCCGTGGTCCTACCTTGAGGCTACTGAACTGAATCTCTGAACCTGTAATTCAGTCCCAATTAAATGTCCTTATAAGAGTTGCCTTGTTCATGGTGTCAATTCACAACAGGAAATCCTAAGACAGATACATTATTATATACAAGTGAACTATAGATATAAAATACAATTTAAATATTCATTTTATACTTTCAATAGATAAAACTATTTGCACAGGTGTTTGTGAAGAAGAAGTAGGAGAAGGAAGAGGGGGAGGGGAGGAATCATTTCTGAAACTATCTGCATCATTATTATTTTATTTCAAATTAAAATTTGGCCATGATTTCTCCATTTGGCTCACCACACTCTTCCAATGAGTCTGAGAGATATTCTCAGAGAACTACATACTTGTTAAGTATTGATTATTGTGTATCTGAAGTCTGTCTCTGATGTTGAAATATGCAAAGTGTTCTAAGCTCTACTCTTATTTTGGGGAAGAGTAGCCTTTCAGTTGAGTTTGAAAATTTAACACTTACTTATGAGGAAGTGCTTCTCTTGTCAATCAAGCAGCACTTGGGCCATGGTTGTGAGTTTCCAAGCATAAACTCAACACAGTGTATCAGCTGATGAATATAACTGAATCTTTGCTTTCAGGAAGTGTATAGTTGGTTGGCAGGAACACAGTGTAATGTCATTTTTGTATCACATGATCTGCCAACACCTGGATGGCAGATCCAGGCAGCCCCAATGCTTATTTGACCACTTGACACTCAATAACTGTGGATGATAAATATAGAACCTACATTTATCACAAAGCATTGTATCACCCTGTGGCAGATTACATCTTTCTCTTTGCCAGCTTTGCCTAAATCTATTGCTGCACATGGAACAATTAATTTTTAAGTGCACAGTGTAACATTTGCTAACTTGATCAACATGGAATGATCATTGTAATCAAGATAAAAATTTTCATCTCCTCAAATTCTTGCCTTTTATCTCCCTCTTAGTCAACTCTTTCCCTGTACTCCAGTCATCTGCAAGTGATTTGAAAGTTCTCCTACAGCTTATAAAATGGCAAATTAATAAGTGGGATCATTTTGTAACCATAGTGCTAGACACATGGCCCCTGTGCTTTAAAATTCGATCTATTTTGGTACATGAAGTAGCAGGTTTTTTTTTTTAAATTGTTGAATAGTATTAGCATAGAAATTTCTAGACTTTACCACATATGAGCATGACTTGCTTATAGCTTTAGGCTATTAAAAAGAGTGGTCTTTACATTTTGTACTGAGGATATTCTATATAAACTTCATTAAAAATAATGAGAGCAGACACTACTCAGTATGGAGGTAGAATGAGTCAAACCCTGTAACTATAAGAAATGTGAACCTTTAACTTCATTTGGGATTTTCTTGATTTTGTCATACTGTTAGGATTTATATCTTATACTTAATAGCTAGGTGAAACATGTCCATGAATAAGGAAAGAAAAGGGACAAAGAGCATCCTTGTACTCCTTTAAATCAACATAAACATTTCCAGTGATTAAGGAATTGCTTAGGAGACTAATAAGTAAAAATTCAAGGTAAGCCTATCAAGACTGGTAGAATTGTAAAAAGTAAACATTGACTATTAAAGCCAAAAACAGGAACTAATGTTTTAAGTATTTGTAAATAATATTTTTATGTATTGAAGAGAAATTTTTATTTTTAACTTAGACATTTATGTGTAAATGGATATGTGGGTATGTGCCTGTATGAGTGCAAGAAGCCAAGGATTCCACAAGAAGGTCACAGATACCTTGGAGTTACAAACCCCATTCCACAAGGGGACCCTGGAACCCAAACTCCAGTCCTCTGCAAGAGCAGTATACATTCTGAGTTACCTGGGAAAAAGTTTTCTTCAAATACTCACTATATGTCTATGTATCTTCACTTAAATACCAGGACAAAAAGAGAAAATACTGAAATTTGAGGAATGTTGGTGCACAGGAAGAGTTTGTATCCATTTTGCTGCTGTTAGGCATCTTTTTTTGTTGGCATTTTTCTTGTTTCTTTGTTTGTTTGTTTTTCATGACAGGGTTTCTCTGCAGAGCCCTGACTGTCCTGGAACTCTGTAGGCCAGACTGGCCTTGAACTCAGAAATCTGCATGCCTCTGCCTCTCAAGTGCTGGGATTAAAGGTGAGTCATAGGTTCAAGTATCACCAACAAGAATACAAGAGATAGAAGAGAGAATCTCAGGTGCAGAAGTTACCATAGAAAACGCTGACACAACAGTAAAAAAAATGCAAAATGCAAAAAGCTCCCAAAACATCCCTGAAATCCAGGACACAATGAGGAGACCAAACCAAAGGATAATAGGTATAGAAGAGAGTTAAGATTCCCAACTTAAAGGGCCGGTAAATATCTTCAACAAAATTATAGAAGAAAACTTCCTCGACCTAAAGAAAGAGATGCCCATGAATATCCAAGAAGCCTATAGAACTCCAAATAGACAGAACCACAAAAGAAATTCCTCCCATCACATAGTAGTCAAAAACACCAAATGCAAATGACACTGTCAATAAGACAAACAGCAGCCAAAAGACTGGGAAAGGATCTTTAACAATCTTCCATCTGATAGAGGGCTAATATCCAATATATGCAAAGAACTCAAGAAGTTAGACTCCAGAGAACCAANTAACTCTATTAAAAATGAGGTACAGAGCTAAACAAAGAGTTGTCAACTGAGGAATACCAAAGGGCCGAGAAGCACCTAAAGAAATGTTCGACATCCTTAGTCCTTAGGGAAATGCACACCAAAACAACCCTGAGATTCCACCTCACACTAATCAGAATGACTAAAATCCAAAGCTTAGGTAACAGCAGATTGTGATGAGGATGTGGAAAAAGGGGAACACTCCTCCAGTGTTGGTGGGATTGCAAGCACTCTGGAAATCAGCTTGGCTTTTCCTAAGAAAAAAATAGGTATTACTTAGGTATAAGGACTCAGCTATACCACTCTTGGGCATACACCAAAAGATGCCCCAATATATAACAAAGACACATGCTCCACTATGTTCATAGCAGCCTTATTTATAATAGCCAGAAGTTGGAAAGAACCCAGATGTCCTTCAACAGAAGAATGGATACAGAAAATGTGGTATATTACACAATGGAGTATTACACAGGTATTAAAAACAATGAGTTCATGACAATCTTAGGCAAATGGAAGGATCTAGAAAATATTATCCCTAGTGAGATAACCCAACCACAAAAGAACACACATGATATGTACACACTGACAAGTGGATATTAGTCCAGAATCTCAGAATTCCCAAGATGCAATTCACAGACCACACAAAGCTCAAAAGGAAGGGAGACCAATGTGTGGATACTTTGGTCCTTCTTAGAAGGGGGAGTAAAACACTCATGGGAGGACATACAGAGACAAAGTATGGAGCAGAGACTGAAGGAAAGGCCATCCAGAAACTGCCCCACCTGGAGATCCTTCCCATATACAGTTAACAAACCCAGATACTATTGTGGATGCCAAGAAGTACATGCTGGCAGGAGCCTGATATGGCTGTCTACTGAGAGGCTCTGCCACAGCCTGACAAATACAGAGGCGGATGCTCTCAGCTAAGCATTGGACTGAGCATGAGGTCCACAGTGGAAGAGTTAGAGAAGGGAATGATGGAGCTGAAGGGGTTTGCATCCCCATAGGAGAAATAACAATACCAACCAACCAGATCCCCTAGATCTCCCAGGGACTAAACCACCAATCAAAGAGTACACATGGCTTCAGCTGAATATATAGTAGAAGATGGCCTCTCATAGGGCATCAATGGGAGAAGAGGCCTTTGGTCTTGTGAAGGCTCGATGCTCGATGTAGGGGGATGTCAGGGTAGGAAGGAGGGAGTGGTAGATGGGTGGGGGAACAACCTCATAGAAGCAGGGGGAAGGGGTGGAATAGAGTGGTTTTGGAGGGGAAACTAGGAAAGGGGAAAATAATTGAAATGTAAATAAAGAAAATATCTAATAATTTTTTTTTTTTAAAAAAAGAAGGAATGTTACAGATAAACGAGTATGGTTTAAACTGAGTAGGCTAGAAGCTAAATTTTGTTAGATTGGAAAGCCTATAAAAACTGGTAACATTTAAGCTGAGACAAATTACAAAATGAATGGTTCTCTATGAAGATATGGTGTCAACTCATGTAGGAAAGAGGAGAGAAAGTAAGAATTTCTTCAGACAGGGATCTGCATGACAAATTAGTAGATGAGCCACAAGGCCAGTGTGACTATAGCCTAATGAGGGAGGTAGAACATAGCAGATGATGAGGTCAGACAGGCAGGCAGCAACTGGTTCATGTAGGGTCTTGAAGGTCATGGTAAGTCATTAGATTTATTCCAGTGTAGTAAAAAAAACCTTTGGAAGGTTTTTAAGCCAGGGAATGCCATGCTCTGATTAATGGGTTTAAGAAATCATTCTCTCAGTTGGACAGAGATTATTCTAAGGACCAAAAATGAATGATAGAAGTCAATGAGGAGGTTATAAGTATGGTTCAAGTTAGAGCCAGCAATGAATTGGAACATCAGATTGTGTGTGTGTGTGTGTGTGTGTGTGTGTGTGTGTGTGTGTGTTTAACAGAGAACTGTGGATAAAGAACGAATCCACTGTGGTGGTATAAGACAGATGAATGTGCTTTAGAGAAACAGGAAAGAGAGTGAGGGAAACGAAGGGAGAATGTGACCATTAGAACACATGCCACCAGTAACCACCTGAAAAGTTATAGTGAAAATAGTCTCAATATGTGCCCCTGAGAATTAAGAACAGAAAGAATGAAACAGGACAACAGGAAAAGTACTGGCAATGGTTATTAAGTTCATCAGTTTTGTAGGCCCATACTCCTAGACCATTTTAAGAACCTTAGCAGAATAAGTTTTAAAACTGGCTGTGGCATAAGAGAAAAAAAATAACATTTTTTTTCAAGGCTCCTTTTACCCATCGCTCAAATAGGGTCCATTGGTTTAGAAAATTTTTGAAACTTCAGGTTTTCCCAAAATCTATGAGCAAAGAGACCATTCTAAGTAGAGGAAAAGAAGTTCCTGGACACATACACAAAGATAGGTTAGAGGCAGAGTTAAACAATTATTTTATCTATAAAAATCTGTGTACTATGATAATCATTGAAAAGACTGTTGAACATAAAGCTTGTAAGATAGGTTTGACGATGATTTGAAATCCAGACTTCCTGTATCACTCAGACATAGTTAACCTCCTACAGAACCTTCAAATTAAGTACAATTAATTTTTACAGATTACTTGGTAATGGCAAATCTGTTAAGCAAGCTCTAACTTCAATGGCTATAACTGAGTATTCAAGTATAACTTATAGTTATCAAGAGCCTTCTCTATCTGTAGATGTTAAAATACATTAAGGATAAATGGAACATTATGAACAACTTTATACCAATTTATAAATGTAATCCCTTAGGTGAAAATGAAAAAACTATCTCTTGAAAGAGAAAATCTACTCAACAAGACATAAATAACCAAAATAACTCTATATCTGCTGAAGAAATTGAATATTTCTTTAAAAGTATTTCTTTGAAGAAAACTATTAATCTCAACTGTATTTTAGAATATTGTTGTCTAACATTTAAAAAAACATTATGAAAATTAAAGAAATAACCCAGGGAGAGTAAAAGATAAAAATATATCTCTGGTGGACGTTGAGATCCTCAAAGCTGCCTGAAGCCAGTCTGCTCCTGGCTTCCTTTGGATGAAGATATAGAACATTCAGTTCCTTCAGTGTCTGCCTGGACACGGCCATGATTCCTACCATGATAATAATGGACTGAACCTCTGAGCCTGGATGCTCAATGTTAGTCAGCTAGAACTGAGACATTAGCAGTGCTTAAGAAGTTGACTAGCAGCCAACCCCATCATGTTCCACCTGAACCTGGTGGAGGCCACCAAGGGCCCCAGAGTACTCTCAACACCGCAGGACTTTGGGATCACCTCAGGTTCACAGGTGAGTAGAACGCAACATCAGCTCCAAAGAATTGAGGAGGGTCTTGTGCCAGTAGGAACAGGGACAAAGGAACCCCATCCAACCAGAGGCTGGAATACATTCAGATAGGGACCAGCCCTGCCATCTTCCATGTGAACCCAGTCGAGGGCACCAAGGGTCCCAGAGAACTCTCTACACCACAGGGCCCTTAGCACACCCAGGACCTCGTGATCACTGCATAGCACATGAGCTACAGAAGCAACAGAGCTTCTTGGACAGGGACCCTTTGGGCCTTCATCCTCAGCCAGGAGGCAGAGCTGAGACCCATAACCCTGGGCCTTCCTTGCCAGAAGAGAGTCAGCCTACAAGGAGGGCTCTGACCCCAGGACTCAGAAGGTGGATCAGAGATGCAGACTTCTTGACACCTGCCCTGCAAGAGGAGAGCTTGCCTGCAGAGAGTGCTCTGACCACTGGGACCCAGGTGAGAGTTGGACTCCCAGGACTGCTGACAGAGGCTAACAGAATCACAAGAGGAACAAGCTCCAGTCAGAGACAGCTAGAACAGTAACACCAGAGATTACCAGATGGCAAAAGTCAAACTTAAGAATCTTATTAAAAGAAATCAAGAACACTGGGCATCATCAGAACCCAGAATGCGCACCACAGCAAGTCCTGGATACCCCAACACACCGGAAAGCAAGATCCAGATTTAAAATCAGACCTCATGATGGTGGTAGAAGTTTTAAGAAGGGCATTAATAACTCACTTAAAGAAATAAAGGCGAACACTGCTAAACAGGTAAAAGCCCTTAAAGAGGAAGCACAAAAATCCCTCAAGGAATTACAGGAAAACACTGCTAAACAGGTAGAAGAGGAAAGACAAAAATCCCATAAAGAATTGCAGGAAAACACAACCAAACAGGTAATGGAATTGAACAAAACCATCCAAGATCTAAAAAGGGAAGTAGAAACAATGAAGAAAACCCAAAGGGAGACAACTCTGGAGATAGAAATCCTAGGAAAGAAACCAGGAAACATAGATGTGAACAAAAGCAACAGAATACAAAGGATGGAAGAGAGAATCTCAGGTGCAGAAGATTCCATAGGAAACATGGACACAGCAATCAAAGAAAATGCAAAATGCAAAAGGATATTAACTCAAAAATCCAGGAAATCCAGGACACAATAAGACCAAACCT